>NC_052065.1:133005305-133318543 GCF_903992535.2 Arvicola amphibius | reverse complement strand
ATTAGGCTTGTCTTGCTTACCCAAAGAATAAAAGTAACCTTCTAGTGGATCTTCCTGCTTTCAGTCTCCCCCTCTCTTACCCACTATCCATGCTGCAGTTGGTATTCACTTTCAGAAATGTGCATCTAGTGTTTGGTCCTCCATGTAACGCATATTCTGCTGAACTGTACCTTCTGATCCTGAAGATATATCTTCTTCCAACCTCGTTTCCTCCTAGTTCCTCTACTCCCTCTGTTGCTGGAGGCCCAATTCCCATATATCACTCAACTGTTTCCCCAGCACAGATGTCTGTACAGTGCTATAGAAAGTGCAATATGTGGACTTGAAAACCCTCTGAAGAGTAGGCCTCTCTCTCTCCCTTCCTCTTATTCCAGTTTATAAACATGTGACTCATCACCCTCTCCATTGTAACTTCAACAATACATGTGCCTCAATGGGCTGTGTCCCATCTCTCCCAGGCACTCCTCTAGAATCCCACGAGAAGAGTTGGATTATCATTCACCCCATGTGGTGTTAGATTCACCATAGTGTAGAGAGAATGGTTCTAGGTCAAAGACCTCAACAAAGAACATGTTGAGCTGCCTCTCTCTTTCTATAGCATCTGAATCCAGTGTGCTCCTGGTTGAGAATCTGGGATCAGTCTTCTTTGTGAGAGTCTACTAGCTTCAATGGAGTCGTATCCTACAGCTGCTCCTGCTGTGGTCATACTATTAACCAAAGTCAAGTTCCTTGATACATTCAAGGCCATATGGTGGCTGTGGGACTTCTGAACTCCAGAGGCAATGGTATTCAGGATTCCACAATTTAGTAGTGTGCATGCTGTGATCAAACCACTGTGGCCTGTATCAAGAACTTTAACTTCCAAGAAGCACAAACAACATATGAGCTTACTCACTGAACATACTTTAACAAAAGTGTGCTGCTTTGGCTGCTGCACTAGTGAGGATCAAAAGGATTCAATATTTGTTAAAGTCACAGATATAGCAGTATGTAAATAATACTGAATTCACTCACTCAATACTGCTTATTGGGCATCTTCAATGCACTAGAATCTACCCTAGGAGCTGAAAGAACACCAGTGAACAAGTCAAGAATAAACAAGATAAACCAGAGAAATAGAGACCAGCGCTCAACAGTGCTAAACACAGAAATATGGTATTAAAAGTGTAGCAAAACCTATGTTGGAGAGGATGTGGAGTAAGGGAAACACTGCTCTATTGCTGATGGGGGTGCAAACTTGTACAGCCACTCTGGAAACCAGTATGGTGATTTCTTAGAAAATTGGGACTCAAACTACCTCAAGACTCAGCAATATCAATTTTAGGAATAAACCCAAAGGATGTGCAATCATACCACAAGGACACTTGCTCAACTATGTCCATAGCAGCATTATTCAAAATAGCCAGAACCTGGAAACAAATTAAATGCCCCTCGACCAAAGAATGGATAAGGAAAATGTGGTACACTTGCACAGTGGAGTACTACAGAGCTGTAAAAAGTAATGACCTCATGAAATTTTCAGGCAAATGGATGGAACCAGAAAATAACATTCTGAATGAGTTAACCCAGACCCAGAAAGACAAATATGGCACGTACTCACTCACAGGTAGTTATTAGGAGTAAAGGATAACTAACCTATAATCCACAGTCCAGAGAAGCTAGGTAACAAAGAGGGTCCAAAAAGGGATGCATGTATTTCCCTGGGAAGGGGAAGTAGAAAAGATCTGGGTAAACTGGGGACAGGAGTTGAAGGGATGGAGGGATGGGAACCAGAGGGAGTGGACTGGGTGGGCTCAGTGGGGGGGGGGAGGGGTTGGAGGTATGATGGAGAGTAACAAAAGAGATGTCTTGATGGGAGACATTTTGGAGTTAGGGAGAAACTTGTTGCCAGGGAAATCCTCAGGAACCCACAAGGATGACCCCAACTAAGACTCCTGGCAATGGTGGAGAGGGTGCCTCAACTGCCCATCTACTGTAAGCAGATTGGTGACTCCTAATTGTCATCAGAGATACTCTATCCAGTAGCTGATGGAAGCAGGTGCAGAGATACACAACCAGGCACCAGGCCGAGCTCCTGGAGTTCAGTTGAAGAGAGAGGAGGGATTATATAAGCAATGTGGGGTCAAGATCATGATGGGGAATCTATAGGTGTGTGACAGTCCTCTAGCTTAATCTCTGAGTAAGGGTTCTAACAGTGGGAGCAGGACCTCTCCCTGGAGCTTAGCTGGCTTTGGGGAACCTGTTCCCCATGCTGGAGTCCCTGACCCAGCATTGACATAAGGGGAGGAGCTGCCTCAACTTAATGCTATCCCTTTCTGAGTGGAGACAGAGGAGGAGTGGATGAGGAGAGCGGTAGATAGGAAAGAGAGGGGACTGGAGGAGCAGGAGGGAGGGGAAACTGGTTGGTACATAAATTTAAAAAAATGTTATTTAAATGAAATTTATAAGTGTAGCAAAGCTGGTTGTGGAAGATTTCCGAGCAGTGTTAACTGGAAAGCATGCCAAAAGGACTGCTGGGAGGCAGAGATGCAGTGGGAACTTTGAGGGAAGCTAGTGGGGGCTCCAAAAAGGTCATGACTTTTGAGGCAGCTTCTGAAGGAAAAAGAAATAAGTTCTGAAAGTGGCATCCAGGCACGGGGGAGAAGGGCATTTACATGATGATAAAAGGTAAGGGGTTTGAGAACAGCATGCTTGGGATAGGAATCAAGGCTGGAGAGAGCAGAGGGATGCAAGCTACACAAAGGAGAATGAATTCTATTCTTTGGGAAAGAGGAAGTCAGTGGGAGTCACAGAACTGAAAAGCCAGCTTTATTAAGGGGGGCGGGAGTCACTTTGGAGGCAGTGAGCAGGGCAAATGATGGGAGATAGACTACAAAAAGGGCTACAAAAAAATCAACCACTGTGACCAACATTCTGCATGCAACTTTTACATCTACAAAATGGGTAAGCTGACTCCAAAATGAGACCACACGCATCTGGATTCATCACTCCCTCTACAATGTTTACATATCTGAAATAAACAGTTGCCTACTTCAAAATGCCAATGAGATGACAATTCTTTATCAAGCATACAGAAAGGCTTTTTTCTATTTTGCAACAGAAACCCACAGTTACTATTCTGGTTTGGACCATTTAAGTGAAGAAACACTACAAGGACTATTTTTTCATCAGCTGAATATAACCATTTTCCTTCAATTTTCCATTTTCTGCTACCATAGCTGTCTCCTTTTGGACTTTCACTAACTGTTGCGTGGCCAATTGCTTATAAAGTCTTTATATAATATCATAGAAGAATAAAGAAGTAGCAGCCATTGTCAGATGGGCACTTCACTTATGTCCTACAGGGGGTACCATGTATAAACAAAAGAACTCATGCCTGCTATCAGAACAGTCTAGTCAGCTTCAAGGGGCTAATGACATCATGGATCTTATTAGAAAAATATCCACTGCCACCACTTTCTAGACCAGCATAATCCCTGACTATATTCTAAATTTTATCCTCATACCCACAGATAAATGTGGAGTTACCACCCCTCGTCAAAGAAGTTTCTCTTTACAGAAAATGGAGACCATTACACAAAACCACAGCTAGATGCTATGCAGATATCAATGGATCATAAGAAGTCCAGTACCACAGGATATATACATAGTATAGGTCCTGTGCCTATGACTCAGAGAGCATCATGGAAGAAGGGTGGACAGATTGCAAGAGCCAAAGAATCTGGCAGTCTTCTCTCACACAGATTCAAGTTGATAGTGTTCTACGGAAAAAAGGACCAATATTTATTTTTGTCATTGCTGATACACTGATCCCCTCATTAGCCTAGTTATCTATTAATTCTCTTTATCAATCTCTCTCTTAAATGGTGGCATTAGGATTTTACATCATCATATCATCACTACAAACAGGACTACTGTCTCACTTTGTCTGGCATTCATTATAGTATTTTTCTGTTGATTCACAATAGATGTATATTATTTTTAAACAAGTAATACTATTACTGGTTTCAAAAGGCTAGATTTCTGCAGAAAGACCTTAATCATTTAATGGTACAATTGATTTTTTATTAAGTAGATGCTATCTATACACTTTAATGTTGTGCCTCTGGTTGTGCCCTATATTCTAGCCAGTTATAACAATTTCAAACCTTGACTGTCATCAAGCACACTGGCTAATCTGTTAATTCTCACATCTCAGCCATGCATTGCATTATGGACAAAGAGGAAGCACCCTACAGAGCAAGGTGTTAGTGATCACCCTTCCCAGCTGTCATTAAGCTTTTATTAGATAGTTTGTAACCCTATCTGAATATATTGCCACCATTTACCCTGTCTTTCCCAGGGACTCTGTTATTCCTTGATTCCATAAAAATAATGTCAACAACACTACCAATGTTTTCTTTATTTTTTTATATTCAACCACTAAACACTAAAATTATTAATTGTCAAAGACAAGCACCCGCTCACTGTAAATCTGTAACCAGGCAAGAC
Source organism: Arvicola amphibius (assembly GCF_903992535.2). NCBI lineage: Eukaryota > Metazoa > Chordata > Mammalia > Rodentia > Cricetidae > Arvicola > Arvicola amphibius. The sequence continues at coordinate 133,314,052 of NC_052065.1, read as the reverse complement.
TTCCACCAGTGGGACTGGGACACCAACCCAATCACAGAACCCTCCATCTGTCCTGCCTACAAGACTTGCCGGGGTAATGGTGGCATTTGTCTGAGTGACCAGCCAATGGGTGGTACAATTAGAGGCCCAAACCATGAGAGGGAGCCCATGCCTACACTGACTGGATGGCTGGAAACCAGAGACTGGACAGCCCAGAGACCTAGGACAGATCCAAACATGGCTAGAAAAAATATGAACAAAATGATTCCTAATGATATTCAGTTATCCTTCCAGATCAGTGCCTAGCTCAAGTGTCATCAGAGAGTTGTCATTCAGCAACTGAAGGGAACAGATGTAGAAACCCCCAGCTAAACACTAGGCAGAGCCAGGAAAACCCTGCAGAAGAAGGAAGGAAGGATTGTAGGAGCTAGGAGTTGAGGACCTCATGAGAACACAGCCCACAGAATCAACTAAGTAGGGCTCCTAATGGATTATAGAGAATGAAGTGATAATCACAGATCCTACCTGGGTCTGAGCTAGGTCTTCTGTATATACATTGTGTACCTGGATGTTCTTGTGGGACTTCTAACAGTGCAAGCAGGGGGAGAGGATGTAGCGGGTGGTGTACAAGGTGTATCTGACTTTTTTTGCTTGCTCTTGGGACTCTTTTCCTCCTACTGGGTTGCCTCATGCAGCATTGCTATGAGGGTTTCTGTCTAGTCTTATTGTAACTTGGTATACCATGTTCAGTTGATATCCTTAGGAGGCCTACTCTTTTTTTTTTAAAGGGAAACAGAGGAGAAGTGGATCTGGGAGAGGAGGCATGGGGGACTGGAAGGAGTGGAGGGAGGGAAACCGTAGTTGGGATGTAATGTATGAGAGAAGATTTAAAAAAAAACCCCAGAACCTTCCTAGATTTCCCCCCAATAGTCCCATAGTCACCTATGTACAAAGCAGTAACAAGTTATTCTTCCATGTATCCTAAACCTATTTGCCAGGAGTATTTGGAAGCCCACCTGCCCCTGCATTCTGATGTGAGCCATGAAACACCGTCCCATCTACCATAAGTTCTTCTGTGATAACCACAGTAGCTGTACATTTTCTCTTGTCTTACTAGGGTATTTATGCTTGTGTCCCTGGTTCAGCAATGGGAATGTCCCTTGAAATGTGTCAACAAACATTTTATGGTCATGATTGAAAAAGTTAGTAGCAGTAAGCCATGGCACACTCATCCCAGTTTTACCCCGCTACTGAATGGTTTGTAAAAGGACACTTAGATAGATCTAGAGTGGTCGACTTTAACCAAGGATTCACATCAATGCCTTCCTCTGTGATGTTTTAGAAAATCCATGTGTGTTTGGACCTTAGGCCCAGACATTCTGATATAGTGAATCTGAAGCACCTGGATAGCTTGTTAAAAATCTCTAAGTTGTTCATTCTCATCTGTGCTGCTTGTTAAAAACACTGTTCTATACTAGTTTACTCTAATCACCTCTCTTCTCTATTCTGAAGGATAAAATCTATTTGAATATTTTATTTTATTGCCTACAAAATAGATGTTAATTTTTTATAAAAGCAAAGAAAAATTAAGAATTGAGAAGCAAATATATCACCCATGTTAATCCGATCCACAGTCAATCTTGCAAGGTAGAAGAGACACAGTTTAGCATTATTCTTAACAGTTAGGGTCATCTTTATGGTCTCAGAATCTACTTACCGTTTCCAAACTTCTTAAATAAAGACGATAATTTGTGATGTAAACTCTTCCCTTAATGGGGCCATTGAAAGGACATATGTAAATAACTTCTTTGTCTAGTAAGATAAAAAAAGTACCCTAAAATAATGGAAACATATACCAAGATATACAACAAATGGTACTAACTTAATATAAATTACTTGGCTATGTTTAACTACAATAAAAATGTTGAAAGCAACACTGGCAAAGTTTGCACATCTCTATGCCAGGCTGATATGGAGCAGTGGGGAACTAGTAGGTCAGTCTCCTCTAAGCACTCATGGTACTTCTGAGTTTGCCCCCAATGCTGTCACCGCCTGAGACAAGGCAACAAGAGTCAGATGTAAAATCACAGACGTGATTGCAGCTTTTGCTGTTGTTAACATCTCACAACTGTAAAAGAAACTACTTGAGCGATTTCCCTTTCAAGGATATCCTTGACTTTGTTAATAACTTTTAATTTTTTAAAATGACTTTGAAATCCCTTTCTCTTCAAGTACTAAATGAAAACTATACACAGAGGCCACTTTATGCAAGTTCAATTAGTTACTACATCATCAGTTAAAGGTCTGTCTGTTGATATACAACATTCAAATGTCATATATAAAGACCATAAAGGCAAAATTTCTTTGTTTTTTTTTTCAGAAACTGGGAAGGACATATTTTACTGGTTTTAGTTTCAAGACTAGAATTATGAGTTCATGGACAGCAAGTAGTTTCTCATGGTTCTGTGGTACATGGCTAACTCACTTCTCTAAAACCTCCATTTAGTCATTTAAAATCAAAATCTGGATCTTAATGAATGGAATGGTTCCCTGTAACAATGCTGATTATTGGCCCCAAATATACTGACACGTGGCAGGAAGGACCAACCCTAACCACTGAATGTTTCTATCATCAGCACTTGGCTCAGGAGCTATTAATGCTCTGCATTCTTAATCAGAGTGACCTGGCCCTTTCGAAGTAGATTTCTTCCTCTTAGCATTGGTTTATCATAAGAGAAAAAAAAAAACACCATATTGAAATGTTACTACAACCTTACTTAATTTCCATTTTCTGGCAAAGGATTCTCCTATTATATCAAAGAGAAGAATCTTTAAGCTCTTATCATTTTGAAACATACATCACAGGGTGAAAGCCTTAATTGTTTTTCATAACTTTAAATTATGAATAGTATATATTGTATCTCTAGTTAGAAACTTTCAAGAGCTAACCCATGTTGTTCCCCCAAATCATTCTCTTTAGTATGGAGACAAGATTCTTGCTAGCCAAGTGAGCCCCAAGCTCTTGAAAGAACTCTTTGATCAGGACGTTCTCTGTGTTGACACTCCTAAACAAAGCTAGCTTATTTGTCCCTTCTGTCTGTACAGAGAAATGGAGCTCAAGCCACCTGATCTTGCTCTACTGTTCCTCCATCTTTGCACCCCAGCCTCAAAAGCTCCTTACCGGTAATTAGTGTTTCCCCTGGGAGTTGAGGAACACTCTCACTGAGATCCTGACTGACTCCATCTTGAGATACCTGCAAATAAAAGGGGAATCAGAGGTGTTGGTGTTATCTTTGCATAAATAGTAGCACACAAAAATATACTTTTAAAAGAAAAAATGGAAGTTTAGCATTTAAGAAAACTTGAACAGAAAATTCACACTGAGAAAAAAGAATCTGAGATGAAAATATAGCTCACTGGTACGTTCCTAACTCACATGACACCCTCTGTTCAATCCCTAGCAACAGAAAATTAGAAACATAAAGACTGATCTGGCTGCAACATTTATTAAATGTCCCAACTCCTAGACTACATTTATATAATGTTACCAAAGTTTTGAATACTTTTAAGTATTTTAATGCTAACATATCTCAGTAAAATGATCAAACATTAATGAAGTTAGTGTGCTATATGGTCATAGCTTTTGTTTCTATGCAACTGCTACAGAACCTTAGTACAGTGCCAAAGAATGCTTTCTGACCTATTATTTTATTAGGAACCTTATTTTAGGTCAAAGAAAGAGTAGTCTGTCAGAAACCTGCTCAGGCCTCTAGGAACCACTTCAGCAAATTCCCCTGTTGTCCTCAGGGATATGCCTCATCTAACCACTTCAGCAGCTCTAACAGGCAGGAAAAAATTAATCATTAAACTTTGGCAAACCAGGTATGGTGATTCACACTTTAAATGGCAGATTTTGGTAAGCTATGGCAGAAAGATCACAACTTTGAGGCCACGCACATATCCTGACCCCAGCTCAAACAACCAATCAACCCCCCACAATTTAAATCTCAGTATTTCAAAAATCAAAATAGAATGTATAAGGTTAAAATGATGAAATAAAGTGATTTGTACATTATAGAGTTAATACATTATGAATAATACCTACTAAAGCAATAAGAAAAGAATCTCCCTCACCTCCCTCCCAGGCAAATAGGCAAAGGACATGAATAGTTCACTCAATCAATAGGAATAGACAATAATGTAGCTTTAAAAAGAAATAAAAGGTCAAATTTGTCAGTAATCAAGAAATAAAAATTAAAAATACTTTCCTTTCTGATTGATCATCTTTATATACTGTGAGGTGGTAGAATAAATGAACCTTTCTCATGGATCCTCTTAAAACTTCATGCAACCATGAATAAAACTAAATTTGAATTCACCCCTCTCTTTCAATTTATGATCCAAAAATCTAATTCTACTTGAACAATATACCCTGGCTACTTTGAAGCATTTTATGTTCAAGGTATGCATGTTTGGATTTTGTAAGTCTCACCATCATACCCATCAAATAATGCCTTATTTATGAAGTAGCAGCTTACTTAGTCAATCCTGGCTTTCCAACACCTTCTTCAGAGAGCTGTCAGATACAGAGGACTGCTTCAGACCAGAATGTAAGATCTGGCAGCAATTAACTAAGCTTCAGAAAGTATTTACAAAAGCAAAAATCACTTAACACATATTCTATTTAAATCTTTCTTAGAACAAGGTGGGATGATATGTTTCCATTGCCTTATACTATGTGAATACATAATGAGATTTATGATTCAGTAAATCCCAAATGATTGTCTAATACAAATATGAAGAGAGAAATGCAGAGATACAGGTAAATGTAAAAACCGAACTTACCATCTTAATGGATTCATTCTCCAAGGAGGAGTGTGAGTTATACTTAGATGTTGATGCAGAAGCCATCCTGGAAACTACTAAGGAAGGCAAAATTCTCTATTAATCGAACCATTTCAAACATAATAAGAGTTAAATATTTCAAGAGAACAAACAGTACTTAACTTTTTGGGCCCTATTTAATTCATAGGGCCAAACAATAAAAAATACAAAGAGCTAGCCAGAACACAGGCAGTAGATGTCCAAGGAAGAATCGAGTTCAATGTTGTCATTATTTTATTGTTTTAGGTTTGGTAGGGAGAGGATAGAGGAGTGCCATATATTTCCAATGTTTCACTGAAACGTTAAGAGGGTGTTGTGCCAGGTACACAGCTAGATGATAAATGACTATTAAGGGCCACATGATGTAGGTGGGTCTTTTGTCTATGTGTTAAGTTCATTGGTTAATAAAGAAACTGCCTCGGCCCTTTAATAGGACAGAAAATTAGGTAGGTGGAGTAGACAGAACAGCATTGTGGGAGAAAGAAAGCTGAGTAAGGCAGACACCTCAGGCAGTCACCATGCTTCTCCTCTCTGAGTTGGACGCAGGTTAAGATTTCTCCTGGTAAGCCACCCCTCATGGTGCTACATAGATTACTAAATATGGGTTAAAGCAAGATGTGAGAATTAGCCAATAAGAGGCTAAAACTAATGGGCCAGACTGTTTAAAAGAATACAGTTTCCGTGTAATTATTTCGGGTAAAGCTAGCCGGCTGCATCCCGCCATCCTTCTACAGAGTGGCACCCAACGTGGGGCTAAATCCACTTAAAAACCTGAGAGGGCTTTTAAAAAAAGGAGAGAGAGTTTAACACAGCTTTTTGCTGTTTGCTAGGACGTGCTGTAGAGAGATTTCCTGATTCAACAATAGCGGCAGAAAAAAAAAGCCGCATCAGCCATTTTAAAATGTGGCTTCCTGGGCTCTGCCTCCAATGCAAACTCCAGCTATGGAGCATTTCTGGGCCCACTCGGGGACGGGAACAAAGTAGCTGAGACCATGCCTGTGGCTCAGCTCTTCCTGCCTGGGTAGGTCTCAGGATCAGGTCTAAAATGTGGCAGGTTTAAAATACCAGTTACTGGGCTGTGCCGCCATCACGATCTCTGTCTGGCCCCTGTGGGAGACAAAGTCTTTGAATGGAGCATTTGGAGTAAAATGCTACGATTTCTTTGATGGCAACTAGACTCACTGTGTGCCTAAGAGGGGGTCATTGCGTGCTATGGCTCAGGGGCACAAGCAGCTCCATGTTAGCTGTGCCATGAGCATGGCTCAGAGGCACAAGCAGAGAGGATCCACCATGCTGAACTGTGCTGGTCTCAGGCAGGAACTGTCATAATTATTATAATAACAGCGCACTTAAGGTTTAGACTGGGCAAGACACAGGCAGTACCATATTACCTCTACACGATGCAACTTAAGTTTTTAAGAAATGCTTAGAATTTTAAGAAGTGTTCCTGGATAATAAAGAATTACAGATTCACAATAGGACAGATTCAGACATAAAAGACCTTTAAATGGGTCACAATACTGGATGAGTGTACGTAGGCTTGGGACAGAGAAGAAAAATAGAGAGAATAAAGTTAATGCCTTAAAAAGGGTAAAGTCTTTAAAGAGACAAAATAAAGTAAAATGATAGAGTAAAAATAAGCCACATAAAAATAAAAAATTCATAGATAGTCTGGATTATACATTTTATTGTGTTTTCTTTGAACTTTTTGACTGTAAAGGAGCTAAGTACAGAAAAACATTTCATTGTATGGGCTACCAAACTAAACCAACATATATGTTCTAAAGGTATCTTGACTTCAAAATTTGTGTCTAAGGATATGATGCTTTAGAGAGGGTCTTCTTTTGTTTTCACAGAGGATGAGACCCTATGGATTGCTTCTATCAAAATATGGTATGATAGACCACGCCCTCCTAAAAGGTTGTTGTGAACACCCTCAAAAAATTACTTCACTCAACTGCTGACTGAGATGAACCTAGCAGACAGGTTATATCATGAAAAACCTAAATAATAGTGCCCCCACTCAGCAGAAAGCAGTTTGGAGAAAAATAACTGCACCCATATTCCCAAATATTGTTTATAATTTTTTATATTTAAAGGGGGATATGATATAGATATAAATAATTTGCACTGGTATGGATTTTAAGGTCAATTTTGTTATATGTATGTATATTTCTGTTCTTGATCAAGGTGTTGTGATTGTGTAGTTCATTTAAAAATGTAATGTATAATTAGGAAATATAGGTTATTAAGGGATAATCATCAATAATAGTCAAGCTTGGGGCTAGAGAGATGGCTCAGCGGTTAAGAGCACTGACTGCTCTTCCAGAGGACCCGGGTTCAATTCCCAGCACCCACATGGCAGCTCACAACTGTCTGAAAATGCAGTTCCACGAGATCTGACACCTTCACACCAATGTACATAAAGTTAAATAAATCATTAAAAAAAATTAAAAAAAAAATAATAGTCAAGCTTGTAGTCATGTTAGTTAGATTTTCTATATATAGAGAGATACAGTTCAATTAGATAGGCATTCTTCATATCTTTCAAAGACTACAGAACATGGCATTTAAGGTGTTTTAATAAGTTAGGGTTTTTCATGACAATGAGACACATCTGCTTCTGGCAGCACCAGCTACTTCAAGAGGAGGATGGGCATCGAAGAGGCTCCTTATGGAGTTGGTTAGCCATTTGGGCAAGAAACTGCTCTTGCCTGGACTGTTGCATAATCTCGACACAGAGAATCCTCAGAGAGAGAGGACTGCTGAACTTGCCTAAAGGTGAGATGGTCTTTCGGGGTTCCTGACTCATGAAAGAGTCTGTGAGACATTCTGCAAGACACAGCAGATAGTGACTAAATTGCCTTTAAAATTTCCTGCTTCATGTAAATGTCTGCTGGATACTATGGGCCTGTAGGGCATCCAATGGTACAGAGGAACTTTGGGTGACTGTCCAGACAGTGAGATGTCTCTGTCATTTCTAGAGTTTGGAAGTTGCTTATTTCTTGTTTGCTTAGGTAATATTACATCCTTCTGGAGTCTTTGATGGAGTTGAAGAATGGATAGTCATAGTTTTCCTTAGTTATGATAAAAGATAAAAAAGATCTAAATATTGTAACTAATTCTTGCTTGATAACTGTTTTGTTGTATGTAATTTTACTATGTTAAAGTAAAAGCCTTTCTTTTTTGTTTAAACAGAAAAAGGGGAAATGATGTAGGTGGGTCTTCTATGCGTTAACTTCATTGGTTAATAAAGAAACTGCCTCGGCCCTTTAATAGGACAGAAAATTAGGTAGCTGGAGTAGACAGAACAGCATTGTGGGAGAAAGAAAGCTAAGTAAGGCAGACACCTCAGGCAGTCGCCATGCCTCTCCTCTCTGAGTTGGATGCAGGTTAAGATCTCTCCTGGTAAGCCACCCCTCATGATGCTACACAGATTACTAAATATGGGTTAGTCAAAATGTAAAAATTAGCCAATAAGAGGCTAAAACTAATGGGCCAGACAGTGTTTAAAAGAATACAGTTTCCATGTAATTATTTCGGGTAAAGCTATCCGGGTAGCAGGAGGCAGCCTGCCGTCCTTCTACAGCCATATGTAGTAGCACAAATTTGTGCTCTAGCATTTGGAAGGCTGAAGTAGGAGGATCATTAAGTACAAGTACCATCTGCATTCATGAGTAAGACTATGTCTCAAAAACTGCAAGATGGTTTGGGGAACACAGAACAGGAAACAGAAGGTAAATAGCAAAAGGGAAACCTCATAAATGACATCATGCTTATTCTAGGAAATCTTATTCACAGTGCTCAAGTTACCATATTAAAAACAAGCAAACAAAACAAACAAAAAATTTTAATGTTTACCAATATATGACAGGCGTGAAATTTCTATACCACTTAATTTTTAAAACTATTTACAAACATTCCAGCAGAATTATGAAAGGGTGAATAATATCACTCATACATTTCCCCTTCAAGAATTATTTTCTTCACATTAAAAAATTTAATGTGAAATAGATTAGACTGAAATCAAATTCATAGGAATTATTTAATATTTTCTAGTGAAATTATTTATTTCAGGGAAGTAATGCACATTCCTCAATTCAGTCACAGACAAATGCATCCTATTCAAAGCATAGATGTGATCGTTTAAAAGAAAATGGCCAACAAAGGGAGTGGCATTATTAGGAGGTGTGGCCTTGTTGGAGAAAGTGTGTCCCTGTAGGGATAAGCTTTGAGGTCTCTTTTGCTCAAGCTTCCCTCAATGTGACAGCCAGTCAACTTCCTATTGTCTGCAAGATGTAGCACTCTCAGCTCCACCACCACATCTGCCTACACACTGTCATGTTCCCTGTCATGATAATAATGGACTGAACCTCTGGACCTGTAAGTCACCAGCCCCAATTACATGTTTTCCTTGTAAGAGTTGCCATGGCCATGGTGTCTCTTCACAGCAACAGAAAACCCTAAGGCAATACCTAAAACTATTTTTAAAATATTATTGTTATATGTGTGCATAATGTGCATGTGTGGACATGCATGATGTAATTAGTGCATGTGTAGAGGTCCAAGAACAATTCTACATAGTCAGTTCTCTCCTTCCACCTGTACCTGAGTTCTAGGAATCAATCTTAGGTCATCTAACTTGCAAGGCAAGTACCTTTATCTTCTAAGCCATCTCACTGGTTGCACAAAACCATTCAAAAGTAAGTATTTATTTAAACTCATGAAGATGTTAGCAACAACAGAAAACAAGAAATGTTTTAGTTATTTTAGTTATCAATATTAATGATAGACAGGGATGAAGTAACTTGCAGGTAAGCCATATCTACTTCAAGGTGACTATGGATATCTATGGACTCTTTGGGTTATGTTCCATTAAAAGAACAGCCATGGAGCTAGGAGGATAGCACACTCAGCAAAATGCTTGATTGAAATCATGATGATCCAGCCAGAACCCACATTTTTAAAAAGCCAGATATGCTTGGAAATCCCACTACTGGGGACCCTGCCTTCCTAGCCAAGTAGACCAGCTTACTTTGTGAGCTCTATAGAACAGTGAGAGACCCTGTCTGAAAATACAAGTTAGACCACTCTGGAGGAATACCATCTCCACATAACCAAACACACATGCACTCAAAACTGCCAAAACACACACACAGAGAGGAAGAGAGAGAGAGAGAGAGAGAGAGAGAGAGAGAGAGAGAGAGAGAGAGAGAGAGAGAGAGAGAGAGAGAGAGAGAGAATAGCCATTCCCTGACAAAGCATAGCATGGTGCATACCAACTCACTCTCTCATACCTTCATGGTACTGATGGTTAAGAAAGGCCTCAAAGAACTAAAACAAAAGCATAGAAAGAAAAACATCAAGATGAAGAGGTAGAGAGATAGTGTGAGACCAATGTGATCAATCAAATCCACCTAAAAACCTGAGAGAGCTTAAAAAGGAATTCTAAACACACACACACACACACACACACACACACACACACACACACACAGTTTAATGCAGCTTCTTGCTCTGTTTGCTAGCAGAAAGCAGACATGTTATATGTATATTTCTGCTCTTGATTAAGGTATTGTGTTTGTGCAGCTCATTTAAAAATGTTATGTATAATAAGAAATACAGGTTAACATAAATAGTCATCTATAATAGTCACACTTATACTCATGTTAGTTAGGTTTTCTAGATGTACAGAGATATATTTCAGATGACTAGTATTCTTCAAACCTTTCAAAGACTAACAGAATATGGCATTTAAAATGTTTAAAAACTTAGGGCTTTTCATGACAATGAGACACATATGCTCCTGGCAGCACAAATTACTTCAAGAGGAAAATGGACATCAGAGAGGCTCCTTATGGAGTTTCCTAGCCATTTGGACATGAGACTGCTCTTGCCTGGACTGCTTGATGTTATACTGTATGAACTAGACATGCAGGGCCCACAGAAAAATGACTGAACTTGCCTAATGGTAAGATGATCCTTTGGGGTTCCTGCTACATGAAAGAGTCTGCCAGATGTTCTGCAGGACACAAAAGAAAGTGACTGACAAACTACCAAATAGGTAGAACTGTCTTTAAAATTTCCTGCTTTATGGAAAAGTCTGCCAGATACTATGGGCCTGTAGTCTGAAGATGGATGCCACAATGGTACAGAACTTTGGGTGACTGTCCAGGCAGTGAGAGGTCTCTGTCAATTCTAGAGATTTGAAAGTTGCTTACAATGCACTTCCTATTAACTTAGGTAACATTATATCCTTCTGGATTCTTTGATGGAGTTGAAGAATAGATAGTTATAATTATAGTTTTCATTAGTTATGATGAAAGATAAAGTAGATATAAATATTGTAACCATAATTCTTACTTGATACCTGTTTTTGTATATGTAATTTTACTTTAAAACCTTCCTTTTTATTTGAACAGAAAAGGGGAAATAGTGTGGGAAGTCCTGTCTATGTGGTGCTTTTATTGGTTAATGAATAAACAAGCTGCTTTCAGCCAGTGGCTTAGTAGAATAGGGCAAGGTGGGAGTTTCAAGCAGACAGAGGATAGAGAGAGTAGGCAAAGTCAGAGAGAAGCCATGTAGCTGCCTGCAGGAGACAGATAAACTGGAATCTTGCCAGTAAGCCATAGCCACACGACAATACACAGATTAGTAGAAATGCGTTAATTTAAGATATAAGAGTTAGCCAGAAATATGCTTAAGCTATTGGTTAAAAAGTATTGCAAATAATATAGTTTCTGAGTGATTATTTAGTGATCTGGGCAGCTGGAAATGAAAAAGCAGCCTTCGCCAACAGAGAGACATAGAGAGGTGAGGGAATCTTACACTACTAGGGCTGTCAGGCTGCTCCTAAAAGACATCAGCTTGACAAGGAAAAAGCCTGTGTCTATTTGGCTTATGGTTATATCCTGGAACACAATGGCATTATTAACACTCTAGTGAGTGAATGACATGTGGAAAATACACACTATCATGAGACATCATGAGGGGACAGACTTCAATAATGATTTACCAAATCTCACAACATTGAAACTATGAACTATCATTGAATCTTAAAGATGAACTATTAACTCAGATTGATGGCACATATCAAACTCCCAGCAACTGGAAAGACAGAGCTAGGAGGGTCTGTTTAGCCCATAGAGGAAGAAAGGTGAAATAAGGGAACACAAAAAACAAGTGCTAATAGAGAAAAGAGAGATGAGAAAAAGTGAATAGATGACAGTTTAATTAAAAAGGAATTAAACTTTAATTTTTAAAAAGATCAGTGAATAACTGCCACATGGATTAAATTCAGACAAAATATTACATTGTGCTTTGCAAGAGTCCTCTAACCTTATGTCCATGTGTCACAAAATATTATTCTTAGACATGATAACAGAATGTGGAAGATGAACTTGAAAGGGCTGATCATATGGACATGCCCTGAAATTATTCAACTGATTAAATAAGATTATATAAGACGATAGAAGAGCTTCTTTGGTAAGAGGTAAAATTAGGTTTTAGTAATAATATACTTGAATATCTAATAGATCAGTGTTTTCAAACTAAAGTTATTATTGCTAAATTAATAAAGGTTTAAAATTCAAAGCTATACAGTCCACTTGCTGTCAACCTGTCTGCTCATACAATGTTTGTTCATTCCTGTAATCTCAGCACTTGGGAGGTAGAGGCAAGAGGAACAGGAGTTCAAGCCCAGCCAGGGCTACATCAGACTGGAAACACACACACACACACACACACACACCTCTGTCTCATTTAATCACTAAATCACTAGTATGGTGTGATACCCAGAATGCACAAGGACCTGGGTTCAATTCCCAGATGCACACCAAAAAAAACAAACCTTGAAGCAAAAAAAAAAAAAAACCCTAAAAGTTTTGATATCAAATTGTGAAACTCATCACCATTTCTTAACATTGGCATCACTTCAAAGAGAAGCCTCATGCCCAGCCATCATCACTCTGCACTCCCAATACTGAGGCCCTACAGCAGCCAGATAGATTGCTTTCTATCTCTACAGATCTGCCCACTCTGGCCCTCATATACATAGCATCATATACCATGGTCTTTCTGTCCAAAGCCCTCTCTTTGGAAATTACACTGGCCACTGTTATTGTTAAAAGCTGGATCAAACACAATCCTCAGAGAGTCAAGGGCCTGGGTGATGATAAGAGTCAGTTCCACAGCAAGCCTGGCATTAAATTTTCATCAGTGAGCCTGTGTCAAATGTGGTAGCTGATCCCACTGTCTGCAGATGCTGCGACACCGGGCCACCGAGAGCTAGATTTTGGAGCTGGTGCCATACAAATCTGACTCTGCAACTGAGGAAATATTTGACCTTGGGCAGGTTATTTAACTTTTCTGAGCTCCTGTCACCACTTTATTTTATCATTGTTGAGAAAAATGAGTTAATTCAAGAAAAGAACCACTCTATGTATTTGTAATAATTATTAGCATTTAATTATGAAAGGCTAATTATTCACTGCAGTCAACACAATCAATTCTATGAATAAGGTCTTGACTTCGAAATACCAGAAAAAAACAAGCTATTACATGGATAGTGTTTGGCTACTGATGATGAATTATAAACTTTAAAACTCACTTGCCCACAATGACTGAAACAGAAAGTAATGTGCCATTGTAAAAGATGCCCTAAACAGACCAAGTACCCAGGAGGCATTTACAGAAGCAGCTGCTCACTTGGTTTAAAAAGCATTTTGCCCAAAGCCTCAAGCAATAAAATTTTAATCCTTTTTATTTTAAAAATCAGTGAGGGGGCTAGATAGATGTTTCAGTGGTTAAGAGTACTGACTGCTCTTGCAAATGTCCCAGGTTCTTGTACCAATACCCACATAAGACAGTTTAACAACCAGTTCCGGGATTTCAGATGCCTCTATGGGGCACCTGCATACATATGGTGCACATAAACTCATGCAGTTTTAGACACATACACATAAATAGAAATAATAAATATTTGTTTAAAGCGTTCTTTTAAAATCACTGTCTTTTGGCTATCTTGGCTTTAATGCAACAACTGAAAATTCTATACAAAACATGATTTTTATCCCCCCCCAAGATATTTTGTGTTGATTAAAGACAAATACCCTCCTGTTACAGAGGATACAGGGACTAGAGAGGGGTTATGAAAAGTTCCTGGAGTGAGTCATTGGCAGGGCCAACCATCCTTGGTCTCCTAACAGCACAGAGTACTTTTCATCTGGGAAAAAGTCTTCCAAGTAGTCTCTCGAAGCAAACTAAACCAAGTGTGTGACTGGTTCTAATCTCAGTTACAGATAAAACAAACAACAAAAACAGTTAATAGAACTCAACTCAGCTCACCAGTCTTCAGGACTTGAGACCCCTCAAATAAAAGTACATAAAAATGGTATTTACTGAATAAAGCTTAGTTTTAAGCACAACATAATCTTCACTATCTCTCTTGAAATTCAAGACAACCTTAGTAGGTCTTCCACTCTCCCTATTTCTGTCTCTCATTCTAGCACTTAGCACCTTTCAAATAGTCATAGTGGTTACTGTTCACTTCCTCAAAAGGATTAGAGCCCTCCTAGTAAAAGGAGCCCCATTTGCAGGCTAGAATTCATCTGTTGTATTTACTCCCGTATTTGTTGCACCTGTGACTAGCAACAGTGACTGGCACCTAATAGGTTATGTGCTTAAGGAATTAACTGGTCAATAACAACTTGGACAAGGATCTTGACACCATTTGACTTAAGCCAGCAACCCATGCACGCTTATTCAAATAAATAAAAAAGGTACAACAAAGTTCCTGGCTCACGATACTCTGGGCAGCAGAGCTGAAGTGCTAGCTTATTCTACTCTGAAACAATTTACACCAAAGAACTGAGACAGTTCTATCCTCTTCTACAGGCTCTCTCATGAAACAGACAATTTAAGGCACCCAAACCTCTTCTCTCACACATCCTTTTTCCAGACCAAGAAACTATTGGAAAACCTTACAGAGTATACAAAACACCTGAGCAATATAACAGACCAATTACAACAAGCAGGAGTCATCTTTTTCCTTATTGAACAGGTCTCAAAGCAGCATGGCTAGAAACACCTTTTGCCCTGGCCCTCACAAGGCCTTTGCCAGCATAATCTAAACAGCAAGGGGAGGGAGCTCCATTTCCAGTGTCACCTGATTTGCAATGCCTCGCTGGGTGCTGAACTTTCTTGTGTACAAACAACAGTGAGAAGGAGTATGATGCTTTCTTCTCCGATCACCCAACATTACTTTGCCTTGCATTTAAATGAATTCAGTACTGCTTTCCTGCACCAGCCCAGAAGACTGTATGGACCTATCCAGTCTTAGAGTGACATTTCTAAAGCCTGCCAGCCAACAAGGAGTCATGAACAAGTACCCTGTTTAGAATTTCTGACTTTCGAAGATCATTGTCTTTGCTTAGAAGTCTAATTTGAAAACAAATGTCATGAAGTTCAGGCTGCGGTGTACAATATTATTAGACCCAATACACCCTTTGTTATAAAACAAACTACAAAAATCCCTTTGCTAGCTTAAGATGAGAATTATGGGTGGTATCAATCTAAAGACAATTTTTCCTGTCTCTTTGTGTGCTCCTGTGTGTGAATGTGTGTGCAGACCAGAAGACAACCTTAGGTGTCATTTCTCAGGTACCATCTACCTTGTTTTTTGAGACGGGTTTCTCAGTGGCCTGGAGCTTGCCAACTAGGCAAGGCAAGCCCATGGATCTGTCCCTACCTCTGTGGTGCTGAGATTACAAGTGTATTCTAATCACCTGCCTATCTAACATGGGGTTTAGGGACTGAACTCGTAGCTGCACAACAAGCACTGAGCCGTCTCTGTATCATTGCTTTAGATTAGCACAAAGAGCAATGGCTTGCATCGTGGCATCTTCACTTGTGTCGTGAGATACATTGTTCTCATCCATCCGCTGACGCCACTATCCTCCCTCTCTCTGCTGCTTTCCTTCCTTCCCAAAGTCAGTCCCCCTTTCTGAAACGCCAACATACTGCCCTAACTCAAGTCTATGAAATAAAAGAGCTGTGACTTTTAATAATGAGCTTTTCGTTCAGACTCCTCTCGCCCCATTTCCAACCTGGCTTCTTGGGAAGCATCAAGCCCAATGAGGACCACTCTCTAATCAGTATCTGAGTGCTAATAAAGGCACAATTTATGAAATATCCAACTATTCACACTTCTCATGTGAAAAGTACTTAGGAGACAAGAAAATAAAAACAGACCTTATAATGTCTTCCATGAAGCTATGAGCAGGACACAAAAGAACTGTTCAACATTCCAGCCATTCTGAGGCCATTGTGACTATCAATTTAGATTCTCCATTTGCTTACTTGGGAGAAGAGCTACCCCAACCCACATGAAAATGAACTATGATGTGATGTGAAACAGTAGAAGTTTGCTTCATTTGTACCATTTTCCTTTGACAAGTGATGGCAAACGGTTCCTGTAAAGGGCCAGACAGTAACTATGCAGGGTCTGGGAGCAATACATCTCAGTTGCAAGCACCCAGCCTGGCAATGCAGCATGAAAACAGTGGCACAAGCACCACTCATGTCAATACACTTTCACTTTCAGAAAAGGCTGCTGCCTCCTGCTTTAAACTAGTAAGCTCGTTACAAATGAACTCTCCTCAGCCAAACAAATAATAGCCATGTCCTTTAAACTGCAAAAGAAATTATTAACCCTACCTTTCATTCTGTCAAAGATGCCACCATGCCCAGCTTCAAAACGCTGTGATATGGCTGAAAGGGAGAATTCTGAACTCAAGATTTTGCGTTTGCAATCTCACTTCTGTCACTTAGTAATAATAGTCCTGCACCATTGCAAGGAGTGCAGTACCCTGGCCATAAAACTGTCATGACACCACTTGCCCTGGCTGAAGGTGAGGAGGTTCATGAAAATGATACCACAACAAATGACGTAACATACCAGTTCCCTCCTCCAACTAGAGGCTTTCCATGAACTCTTAAGCCATTCCTCAAATTAGGTATTGAGGGAAACTCTTACAATTGTCTTCCTGGGGAGACTGAAACAATTGTCTATCCCCTCTTTACAGGGCACCACCAACAAACCAAAGTACAATTCAATACAAAGCCAATTTGTGGATTAGGCTTACTTATGGAGCATGGAGGAGGGGTTATTTTCAGTAGCAAAGTGATCCCAAAGCAGCTGCTCAACCCAAAAGTCTCACCCTGGCATGGCTGACAACTTTTCCACAGCTGCACGGATGAAGTAGCCCCTTTAGTTAGCCTTTGAGCCGCTACATGCTCCACCTCCCGACCATGAAGCCATTTGTAATTAGAACAGAATAGTGTACAGAAAGCAGGGAGACTTAGAAGGAAATGGCTGAGATCAGGTGAGGGTCCAATGACCCTCCCCCATCCTTCATTGGGGAATGTCAATAATCAATGAACCCAATCTTCAGTAGTCACTGCTGCTTGGATGAAGACAGTGGCTCATATGATAATCTAATCTCAGCAAGTGGTTCATTGTCCAAATAGACATACTAACTCATATGTGTTAGATCAATTTATCTTGTTTACTTCAAATCTCAGTATTAAAAGTTATCTAATTTGATGAGAGTTTTAGAAATTGTAAAGAGACAAGTCATTTTTCACTTTGAAATTCACTTTTATCTTCTATAGGAATTTAGCTCAAAAATGCATCCACTTTTATAACTTTAAATGTTGCAAAGGTCTTTTGCTGAAACCAATTCAGAGGCAGCTGAAAAGGCAGTCTGAATCATATTTATTTTTTCCAGCAGCCAGTGGCAGACTTTGGATAGATCATGTCAGATAGTACATCTTCAGGATAGCTGACTGGCTTTAGTGGATGAACTGTTGTCCATGGAACAGGCTAAATTTATATATCACAAGCAGAAACTGGTATGGCAAATAAACTATTTAAAAATCAACAACTATCAGGTTTATTTTTTTAAATGGACAAAGGCAACATAGTGATAGGGCAGACATTTAGGTAGACTGTTAGAATCACCAATGGATCTTAACACTTAACAGTGAAAGTTTTAAAATAGGAGCAAGATCCAGTTCCCATCCACCTGCCAATTCCAACACTCACGAACCAAGCTAATCTGCTCCACAACAAAATGTATTGCTGAATTATTTTTTGCAGTGAGAACTATTCTCTAAAAGCATGTATTAAATTTGTAAGTAAAAGACATATTTTAAAGCAAAAAGTTCAAATGTCAATTGCTAAGGAGTAAAAACACGAATTATAACTATTACAGTAATGGAGAATGCCACTTTTCAACATTTCATTACATTCTATAAACCTTCTCAACTGCAGACTAAGGTACCCCCAGAGAAAAGCCCAGAGATTGGGCAGTAATGGCAGGGTCTTCCAACCAGAATCAGTGGTGTGTGTGTGTGGGCGGGGGGGAGGGGCAGAAAAGTGCTTTAAGAGCATTAGTGCAATTTGTCAGAATAAATGAGAGAAAGGGGCTTTCAGTGGAACCGGCCATTGAAACCAGTCACTCCAGGTGTTTTCACTTAAAGGTAGATGCTAGGCTTTTCTCACGCTCCTCTCACTCATGGGCACACTTCGCTTCTTTATATACTGCATGTGTTTCTAATATTACAAATTTCACATGGTACTGGACCGGCAAATGACCTTTTGGGTCTCCTTCTGTTACATTTCTAGAGCGTCCTAAAGGCAAGGACTATGTCTTCTGTTGCTGGCACACTTTGGGCACACAGCACCCAGTAAAGAACATTGTCTTCAAAAATTTCCATGACTTTGGAGAAGCTGGACTTCAGCCACTTGAAGGTACTCCCTAGGATGGATCTGTTTCTAATTGCTATGTAGAGCTTTATCATCCTGTAAATATGCATATATTGGCAAATACTATGTTGGTTTTAATGTGATTCTGAACTTTTGTGGAAATGGAGTCCACAACCTTCTGCTCTTTGCTTTTCTCGCACAGGTTGCTATAAGCATCAGAAATACAGATGCATGTTCCAGTACTCTGCTCATTTCTGATGCTGAATAGTAATAGCAGGAATTGTCTCCACAGACCTTGGATTGGTTTCTATGTTTCACTACTACGATAGTGCTGTCCTAAGCATTCTTAGGACTGTCTTCTATACTTGCTACACATGTGTAAGAACTACAATGACATTCTGGAGCCAGGTTTACCTATACATTTTCTGGTCTAGCAGCAAATTAGTTTAAAAATCAAATTATATTGAGAGGCTAGGTAACAGGTAATAATGTAGGCAAACCTACAACTTTAATCCTAAACTTGGGCTTGTCAACACTAGCCCAAGCATGTGAACAATTTATTCCTTTTCTAGGGCTGCTATAACAGAGAACCACAAAATGGATGGCTTATGATAGCAGCTAGGAAATCTCTCCCAGTTCTGAGGGTGTCAGCTAAGAATGAGCCCTCTGAAACATCTGCTAGCACCCAGTGGTGACTACATTCCTTCCCATTCATTGGCTTGTGGAAGCATCGTTTCAATTATAGTCTTCTACCTGTGTATCTCTGCTCTGTTATAGTGTTCTCCTGTAATGGCACCCTTCTTGCTAGATGAAGGGGCTTCCCTTTTAATATACAGTCATCAATAACTGCATCTCTGATGGCACTATTTACATGTAAGGTCACATTCTGAAGTACTAGGGGTTAAGACTTCTTTGGGGACAGCATACCACACAGGCAGGACATCACCCATGCAAATAAACAGTTTACAAAATGTTCATGTCAGCATATGGTTATATTCACAATAGTTTAGTTCTTACTACTATAAGCATTCCATGAACGGTTATTAAATGAACTAGAACTGAAATATTGATATGGGCACTTAGAATAATGAAGTGGTATTAGGATGATTATTGCTGAGATCTTCTTTATTTAGCATATATATTACTTAATGTTGTTGTTTCCAAAGAGTTGAAAAAGAGTCAATAAATATATACTAGACAGCTATTCTGCACCACAATGGGAGATTCAAAAATAATTTGTGAGGCTGGAGAGATAGCTATCTGGTGTGTCTGTGTGCGTGCGCGCATGTGTTTGTGTGTGTGTGTGTGTGTATGTGTGTGTGTGTGTGCGTGTGCATATTACTCTCTGTTCAGAACCTGGGTTTGATTCTGGGCACCCACATAGTGACTCAAAACCATCTATAACTCCAGTTTCAAGGTATCTGAGATCCTCTTCTGGCCTCTGTGGACACCAGGCAAAAAATCCATACAAATGAAATATCCTTAAAACAACAACAATAAAAATCGTGAGATAGGTCTTCAAGAAGTTAACTGGGAGACAATAGCCAAATACAAGTTGGATGGCAGCAAAGATAATGAGTAGATATATGAGAAAATGAAAATCATTTGGGACTAAAAACAATAACAAAGGTGATACAGTATGATTGAAGTAATCCATCTGCTTGTGGATAATGATCATACTTTCCATTTACTGACTTCCACCTTATCAGTCATTGTTCTAAGCACATTTTAAGTCAGTTAATTTCCACAAACAACCTTATTTGGCAAGTAATACTAGTAACTTCATATGACAACTGACAAATATAAGAAGAACAACTTGCCCACAAAAGATTGTAAAAGTCAAACTGGCGCAGCCTAGCCCTCTTAGTCACTAGCCATTACGCAGTAGATGATCAAATGAAAATAAAGATATAATGCTCTCTGCTTGAATCAGTAATAACTGAGTAGTAGAAGGGGATTCCACCACTAAAAAATGTAAAAGTCTGACAGAAGCCTAGCCTACATTTTTAAAGGGAGTAAACAAACAGAGATTCCCTCCACCAAGTCTATGTCCTTTGAAATTGCCTTTAGAGAGACTGAGGCAGAAGGATAGTTGTGATTTCCAGGCCAGCCTTACCTACCTAGCAAGTTCCAGGCCAGCTAGGGCTATATGCTGATACCCTGGCTCAAAACAAAATTGCCTTCAGAGATTAAAGCTACACAAGATGCCATATTATAAAACTTAGCTGGCTGGTTGGTGGTGGTGCACGCCTTTAATCCCAGCACTCTGGAGGCAGAGGCAGGTGGATCTCTGTGAGTTTGAGGCCAGCCTGGTCTACAAGAGCTAGTTCCAGGACATACTTCAAAGCTACAGAGAAACCCTATCTCAAAAATACAAAAAAACAAAACAAAACAAAAACTTAGCTGCCCAGTCTACATAATACTTATGCCTCACAGTGACTATTACAGCCTAGAGACAACTGCTGAATTCTCAGTCAGGATAGACACCATTGATGATATTTTCTAAATGTACCTTAGTCTCCAAAGTTAATTCTAAAGTATATTTAACAACAGGCAGAAAAGAGTGAATTGGTGCTTCCTGACCCTTCTGTACAGAAGCACAGGGAATGCAGCTTGGCATCTCTTAGCTCTTGAAAATGCTGGGCTTGATCCATCTTAAATAGTCCTAATTTATAAGAGTAAATTGACATTGGAGATTAGCAAAAAGCAGAAATAGGAACAGTCGCTTGCCCAAGAGGCATGTTGGCACACTAAAAGAGTGTCCAAAGCAATCCCCCAAAACTGACTTAATTAAGATCTTTGAAAACTTACAAAGATAAAGGTTTGTGGCCCAGAGAGAATGGACAGCAGTCATTTCCTATTTGGGCAGTTACCTATTATTTCAGGCATAAATGTAAGCCATCATTCATTCCTGGCATAGAATCAAGTGAAAGGGCTGAACATTACTAGACCTTGATATGGTTGAAGGAGAAGTTCTCATGGATGTGAAAGAAATAAATCAAGAAAAAGCAACAAATACAAAAAAAGGAAGATGATGAAGAGGAACCAAAACCACTGTTAACAGAATAGAAATGACAGAATAAAGAAATTTGTGCTGTGGGTTAATGCTCTTCTACCCTGTAAAAATTTGACACTCGTATTGGTTTAATAAAACACTGATTGGTCAGTAGCCAGGCAGGAAATATAGGCAGGGTGACCAGATTGGGGGAATTATGGGAAGAGGAAAAGTTCAGTCTGCAGTCTCCAGCCAGATGCAGAGGAAGCAAGATGAAAATGCCTTACTGAGAAAAGGTACCAAGCCATGTGGCTAAACAAAGACAAGAATTATGGGTTAATAAGTCATAAGAGCTAGTTAGTAATAAGTCTGAGCAATAGGACAAACAGTTTATAATTAATATAAGCCTCTGTGTGTTTATGTGTGACTAAACAGCTGCAAGGCTGGGTGGGACAGAAACATCGATCTACAAATTTCAGTTCAAAAACAAAGATACCTATTGACTCTGACAACTTCCAAGCCTTTTGAACAGGCAATATGGCTGCTTTTCAGATGGATACAAAGAATTCCCAGGTTCCAGATATAAATTCTGATATTAACATTAAGAATAAAAGTTGGGATGTGATGATTGGGGAATGGTCATGGGTACTGTAACATAGTCAATTAGGCTATCCCTTTTATCCCTTCTTGAAGACCATATCTGCAACATGCCATCTGCAAATAATTCAACAACAAATCATGATTTGAAAAAGTGTCCAGCAAAGAAGGAATGCTATCTCTAGAAACCTACAGCTGATACAGAAACAGAAAAAATAGAAAACTTTGCAACAATGTGAATAAGGCAAGACACATGCAGTTAGAAGTTTTAGAAATTCTAACAAGTTCAATAAGACAATAAAAAATGGTATATATAACATAAAATGAAGAAATAAAACTCTATTTGTAAGATAGGCATAATGGAGTACATCTTTAATCCTATCACGCAGGAATCAGAGGCAGGTGGACCTCTGTGAGTACAAGGGTGACCTGATCTACAAAGTGAGTTCCAGGCCAGCCAGGGATACCTGTCTCAAAAAAATAAAAGTAAAAAGCAAAACACACACACAAAAATCAAAACCTGTATTTGTAGGAAATCCAACAATGTCTTGCCAAAGTACAGTTTTTACAATAACATTAGCCACACAAAGTTGAAATGATTGGTCATAGTTCAACCCCAAACTGAACAACCCAAATGGTTATCAATTAGTAAACTATGGAATACTACTCAGTAATAAAAGACAGGAGTTACTGGCATGCACAACATAAACATGAGTATAAAAAAAAAGAACAAAGCAGCCAATCACCAAGACCAGACTAACCCAGCATCCAAATGTCAAAGAGCTACTAGAATTCACCTACATTCTATGGTTGTGAAGTTACAAGTCAGTATTGAAAACTGCTGGCCAACATTTCAGATTTTAAAAATCTACTTTTGGAAACCTCACAGATGAGAAAATGAATTACAATGGAAATTACAATAGGGTAGAATGTGATCCTAATTAAACTACTATGCTTTGAAACACCCAAATAATGGAATAAATAGAAAGAGATCATAAAGTAAAGAAAAGAGTGATTTCTGGACTAGATTTTAAGATGAAAAAGCAAAGCCTGAATAGCGTGTGAAAGAAACAGGGGGATGCAAATAAATCAGTTTGTGGTTGCTCAAGATTTCAAAAGAAAGAACTCAGAAGGCTAACTATCTGTAGTAGAAGAAGTAGATACATGCCTGTCCTGAGAACGGGATGAAAGCAGTTTTCTGAATATATGTTGCTATGACTATGATCTTAAAATAACTTAAAATTTCAGCCATTTAAATATTAACCAAAAAATAACTTGAAAAAAAGAGTAAGTATAATCATATCATCAGATTGGTCCCCAACAAACAAACTTGGTAAAATTAACCAAAAAAAAAAAAGGCAAAGCTGCATGTGGTACCATACACCTGTCTTCCCAGGACTTGGGATGTGGAGCAGGATATTCAGAGTAGTGAGCTTGATGCTTTCCTGACCTAATGAGATGATAATGAGGGGGAGGGGCAGATGGGTAAACAGAGACAACTGAAAATCTCCCAGGCCCAGATGGCTCTACCTCAAGTTCTATTAACATTCAAGAAAGTGACTAAGCTCCAACCTTTCACAGACTTCAAGCAAAGAGAAAGGGAACATCCCAACTCACTTTATAAGGCTAGCACTGTCAACCACAGTATTAAACTACACAAAAACTGAAGCCAAAACTCAGTAACAAATATAGACACTAAAATACTAACAATCAAATGCAGTAGTAGGCAAGACCATGTGCACAATGGTTCTGTGTCAACAGCACGAATCAGCTAATGCTGTAGTTCAACTAGAAAATCTCTTAAAATAGCCCACCACATCAACAAATTAAAAGAAAGCTGTGTGAGTGTATGCGTCTTTACCCTCTAAGCACAAAGGGGGTTGGTTAAAATTCAATTTCTGTTTATAACTTCCAAAATGTCTGTTAGCCGTACATCTGCACAAAACCAAAGGTAAACTCAATGTTTTATGATGAAACATTGAAAGCAACACAACTTCTCAAACATGGATCCTCGGCTCTGGCCCAGACCTGCTGAATCAGAAGCTCCAGGCACAGAGCCAGGGAACATTTGCTACTGTAAAAACCCCTCAGGTGATTTTGGTGCTGCTGGCTAATCACAAGTATAACCCACACAGCAGCAGCCTGGGCATTGCCCAGGAGTTGGCTGCAACCAAGAAGACTGTGCTATACTCTTGCCTCATCTGAAACCCACTGAGGCAGAACCTGTGCTGACCCTTGAAGCCTGGCTAGCTCAGTCAGTACAGCATAAGACTCTTAATCTCAGGGTGGTAGGTTCAAGCCCCACGAAGGGTGCCAAATGAAGGCATAATTAAGGAGGTCCACAAGAGCCCTGAATAAAGGATAACAAGTATTCATTCATTTATTTGGGAAAGAAACTCACAATAAGGGTAGAGAGCCATGGTCCTCTGTCGATGTTGACACTGCGAACTGGACTCTGACCACCAACCAAAAGAGAAAGGGAGCATGCTTTTTGTCTGCACTTAGAGTACCTCAGACCATGCCCTAATGGGCCAATGCCCAAAAGGCTATCGGCCAAATGAATTCCCACAACAGCATAGTTGGAGAAGTGCTATCCTAAAGCAGGTGCTCTCAGTGGAGCTACATAATCCTGCAGCCACAAGATGACTTTTCAAAAATGTCCATGCTAGTCTCTCCCCCAGATCCCAATGCTGCCACCTGAAAGCTCGCCATAGACCTGACCTTTCTGAAAGAAACTTGGCACTTATATTAATAATTTCACCCTCAAAGCAGACATTATGTAAAAGCAATGGACTAAAGGCTTGGCAAAGATTAAGGCTAACATTAATGTAGGTTATTACCGAGGCAGCTGGTTGGGCACTAAAAGCTAACCTGATGAAATCATCAGCAAATCAAAGCCAAAAGGTATCTCTCAATGCCCTACTGTCCCACAGTGTAGCAACTGGCACAAGTTACTCTTCAACATGCACCACATGGCTTGTCAAAATGGAGATGTCATATAAGCAAAATACATAAGTCATTTCCAAGTCTAGTACAAAAAAGGTGGTGTTTCATTAAGTATTAAGGTAATTGTATGTAAAAATGATCCTATTTTACATATACTTGTATTTTACATATAATTGGTTACACAATGTGTTAAAACTTATTTTGCCTGTTTGTTTTTTTCCATCTAGAACTCTGTATTGGTTAATGTTGTTCCAAAGACTTGGGAAGCCAGGGTATGACCAGGTATTCTACCAAGCATCTCAGACTTTCATTTACATAACAGGCACTCAGGGGACACCTGAAAATGCAGATTCTGCAGGGGTTACCCGACCTGAGATTCTGCATAGGTTACAAGCTCTCTGGGTAGCTACTGAGGGTTAAGGACATCCAGACAATCCTTGTCAACTAAGGGAAACTGTTTGATGACACAGAAATGATGGGACTTTCTGGAGAAATGATTCAAATTGATAATAGGGAGAATAAAAATGTCCTGCAGGGTTAGACTCTGCCTCCACTTTTACACCTGAGCTTAACTGAAAGCCTGAAAGGCCACCAGACTTTACAGCAAGGGGCTCAGAGGTGGAGGACATTTCCAACAAGCCTCTTTGAGGGAGGGGTGGGACACATGCTTTCTCACATCCCCAACCACTGTCCCACACAAGGAACATCTCAGAACCAGGAAACTCTAAAATTACATGGTTGCTGCTAATGACACAGATAAGTGTGAAGGGCCTACTCTCCTGAGATGTTCCTGCAGGTTGTTATCCTTGAACAGCACTAACTAGGAGGTACACTCTGAGTCATAGCCAGGGGTCACTGGTATATACCCACAGTTCTTAGTTGTCTAAAACAGCTGGGGTCATTTCTTGGCAATACTGAAATCAAGTGAAGTCCCTTTTCTTCTAAATCCCCACCTAAGCAATCTCAGGGCCATAAAGAAATGTAAAAGGTCAACAAAGGGAATTTAAAGCACCACCACCCACTGCTAGGAATGTTGTTATGGCTCACCTCTGGCCCAGTCACTCCCACAAAGAGGAAAGGATGACACCGATGGAGCAGTGTATTCCATTACAAGGCTCAGGAAACAAAGTGCTTCCTTCTCACCAAAAGTTCAAGGATATGACATCAGAATGTAATCATTATCACATGCTAAAGAAAGGGCACCTCTGAACGCTGTCAAAGTCTGTACAATGGGATTAGAGTTGAACATCTTACAAACAAGTTAATTTTATTTCTACTTTTAATTATTACCCTTCAACTTCCCTTAGCCCTTCCCTAACCCACACATATTTGCAAACAAAGCGAAAATGAGCCTACACTCATGATAGAGTCCAAATATCAAGAAGCTGGGAAGAAAGGGGTGGCAAAGCAATGCATGAGATCCCTCCCAATGCTACATTCAGACTTTTCTTATTTACCCACTATCAGAACCCAAGCAGAAGGGCTAGACACAGGCTCCACTTCTTAACCTAGTTAAGGAACATGATCGGTAGTGTAGAAGGAGCTGCGGGCTGCTTCCCGCCACTCGGCTAGCTTTACACCTGAAATAATTACACTGTATTCATTAATAATTACTGTATTCATTTAAACACTGCCTGGCCCATTAGTTTTAGCCTCTTATTGGCTAATTTTCATATCTTGATTAACCCATTTTTATTAATCTGTGTAGCACCACGAGGTGGTGTCTTACCGGGAAGGATCTTAGCCTGAGTCCATCTCGGAGAGGAGAGCTATGGAGTCTGCCTGAGGCGTCTGCCTGACTCTGTTTTCTTTTTCCCACCATTTTGTTCTGTCTATTCTGCCTACCTAATTTTCTGTCCTATTAAAGGGCCAAGGCAGTTTCTTTATTAACCAATGAAAGTAACACATAGACAGATGACCCTCCTCCATCACGGTAGGCATACAGAAGAATGATTCAAATCAACATGCTCAAACAAATCTAAGTTGCTACTCCTCTAATTCAAGTCAACAGTATTTATAAAATACCTACTATAAGCTCTGGGCCAGGCTAAGTTTCAGGGACATTTTATAAAGCATCCTGGACCTCAGTGCTCCTTCTTAGATTAAAAAACAAAAACAAAAACAAAACAACAAAGAAAAACATTGCAACATGCAGAGTTACCTGTGAGGTTCAGCCATGAAAGCACAACACTAAACTATTAGAAGTATAAAATGTAGCAAAGTTGCTTGTGAAGTCATCTTGAGCTACTGAGAAAGAAAGCCAAGTGCCATGCAAAGGGAACTCCAACCCTATCATTCACAAATAGGGCCTGTCATTTAAAGACAGGGTGGGTGAAAATGATGCAGGGAACGATCCCATCTTTGGATCTCTTCACATGATCAGGATGGCTTTTCATCCTCACATGGAATCACGGCCATCCACTCTAGTCCGACTGAACCACTGAGGCCTGGACGTGACTGGGAAAAGGGAAGCCTTCCATGCCTTTACACTTGGATTAGAAGTGAGTAAAACTCCATGACACAGGAGTCACCTTTGTATTGCTATTTAATTAATGGCTACACAGTGATACTGTTTTAGGAGTGAATGGAGTGGAAACTCAAAAGGAATACTGATGTTCCAGGTCCATTAGGGCATCAGAATAAAATACTGCATGTATCAAGGCAAACAAAAGAGGGAGTTGAGGCAGAGGGCACATCTGTAGCTCCAGGGCAGAGGACAACCAAGAACAACAGGAAGCCAGACAGCCTGCTTAATACCAGTTCTCCAAATATCAATGGCTTATGTAACACTCCCGTGCAGTAATGATAACACTGCAATATTTACAAAGGGTTCCAGTGCACATTTGGGTCCCGTCAGGTCTCTGGAAGGTTGGCAGGGCAGGTTTTATTGCCTCCATCTTCCAAACAGAAGACAAAATAACTTGTCTAGAGTCACACAGTTAAGAAAAACTGGGGCCTCAACCTCTGTCTAGAATCCAGATGCAAGGAGTTCTCCAATACCTCACATGGACCACAGGCTCATTTACCATTCCTTGGTCCTCTGGCAGAATTAGCACGAAATCACTGTGCACAATGCCAATTCTCTACAGAGATGCTTCCATACTCTTAAAAGGAATGAGACTTCTGTGGTATTCTGTGGGGAAAAGATACTGAAAGCTCTGCCAATGAAAGACCATCTTCTAAGTACAAGGCCCTGTAATTGGAAGGCCCTTCCTGCTCTGTTACTGTTTGTGGTAAAAAGCAGAATATGATTCCAAGTAGACCTTCACTCCACATGGCAAAGGGAATTTAGTGCCTCAAGACTTGCAGACATGGCTACCACTGCCATCTGCAATTAAAGCTCACATCAACAATGGAAAGCAAAGGTTTGTCTAGAAAATCCACCTTACTGGATCTCCAATGGTTTATTAGAAGTACTCAAAACTAGGTGTGGTGGCACATAGATGGAATTCAAAGAGGCTGAAGCAGAAAGATTGTCCTGACTTTCAGGCCAGACTGGGCTATAAAGTGAGAGCCCCTTTCAAAACAACCAAACAGAACACAACAGGAAGGGGTTCCAAGCAAGTCAACAACAGTTAACTTTCCTTGAATGCTTACTATGTGCAAGACTGTTTGAAGCACTAAATGTAGAGGAATCATTCAGCACTCCCACCAACCCTTTGAGAAACTATTATTATTGTTTTGTTTTCTTATATACAGAAACAGAAAAAGGAGTAAGAAGACTGCCCTCACTGACTACGGCTTCGAGACTGCTCAATCCTGAGTCCATACCTTCTAGGCAAATGGCAGTCCCTGCCCCTCTGATATCTGCCAAAAAGGAAGAAATGAACTAAAAGCCAGAAAATAAGGAAATTGAAACTTATAAGAGGTCATAAACAGAATGAGAGACTAAAGAATAATGAATGACACCCATTATGCTACTGTAAAGTTGGATAATCTTTAGAAATAACTAGAAACCCCAGCCTTTGGAATCAGCTGACCACTGGTTTAAAATATCACCTAGGAAGTTTTAAGAGTCTCTTCTTTTCTCTATTTTTGGGCCCTCAATAAAAGCTAGGACTATGTGTTTTCAATAGTTTCTAAAGCAACTACATTTTATTAATCCTCTTCTCTTTTTGAAGAAATATTATTACAGTACTTTTTGTAACATTGGTCATTTTTAGAAATCATAAAGACTGTCTTGGAAACACTGAACATACAGAATGGATAGCTTCTGCAGTGAGCACACAGAATAGGAAAAGTGGTGGTACTGAACAGATAGCTTCTGCTGTGACTTCTTCTTTGCCATTTTATTAAGGAGTGCTCTTGCTCCTCAGGTCTTGAGTGCTTTTTGACTCTGAACTATTTCAAAGTGAGCTAGCATCTCTAGAAGCCAGGCAACACAGAGAGATGATCAGTTCAGATAAAAGGTTCACAGTACGAGCCTGTATACAAGAATAGAAACCTTCGTGCAAGGTAGGCTGAAAGTCCAGAAGACAGTGGCTAGAAATCAGCATGCAATCCTGACTTCCCTGGAGACTTCTGCACTTAACAGCGATCTATCTAACTAGAAAGACAGAAATTTACTTGAAAAGCATCACTCTAAGAGTCTGAAATTAGCCGGGCAGTGGTGGCGCACACCTTTAATCCCAGCACTCGGGTGGCAGAGGCAGGCAGATCTCTGAGTTCGAGGCCAGCCTGGTCTACAAGAGCTAGTTCCAGGACAGGCTCTAGAAACTACAGAGAAACCCTGTCTCAAAAAACAAAAAAAAAGAGTCTGAAATTACTATTTGCACTCAAGGGGAAAATACAATAAAAAATGAGCTGTGATGAACTTATTTAAGAGGCACTCATTGGAGAAATGACTCCATAGGAAGAATCTCTTGGACTCAGACATATTTCATTTTCAATGTGTTTGTTTCAGTGCAGCAACAACTATGAAAAATTAGGAATTCCAAGTGATGACAAAGGCACTCTGCATCATGCCAGCCTGTTTTAATCCCACTGGACACTTTCAAAGTTTATTTTTTACAACTCCCATCTGCTAATAAACACATCGCTGCTTTTTTCTTTGTCTGACACTCCCTATATAACTCAATAAGTC
This sequence comes from Arvicola amphibius, assembly GCF_903992535.2. Classification (NCBI taxonomy): domain Eukaryota; kingdom Metazoa; phylum Chordata; class Mammalia; order Rodentia; family Cricetidae; genus Arvicola; species Arvicola amphibius. The sequence goes on along the minus strand of NC_052065.1, from coordinate 133,283,800 downwards.
CTTAACTGTGTTTCCCTGTTGTCTTCCTGGTGCTTAGGCCAGACACTGAATCTATCTATACCATAGGCAAAGTTTAATGAATGAATGGAACCTCCGACAACTTGAGAAATATAAATTTTTAAGAAGACCAATCATATAACAAGAGGACTAGAATCTATAATCCCACATAATTGTTAACTACTTTTGAACACAAGCCTGCTCCACTTCTACAGAGAGGACCACCAGTTTTAATCACCTCCAATGCATGGGATCTCCTAAAAGCTAGATCTGATCCTGTAAAAATGCCTGAAGTCTTTTGGAGTCAAATTTGAGAAATACACAGATCCTTCCCAATATATGTGATTGAGGAAAGGTTGGCTAGTAAACTGATTTTAACGGAAATTTCTTTAAATCCGAAAGGGTTGCCCTGTAGTAAAACTTCAAGTCTTGGTACTCTAAGGTGGATACTTCACAGTGAACAGAACTGAGCTACGGTAGGAGGAACCCAGACTAGACAGACTCCAAGAAACCCCCAGGCTTGGCTTGTCACATCAGCTTTGCCACTGGGTTGCCTAAAGCCATTGTTACATTAACCTCTTCTGGGCCTCAGTTCCCTCATTCAGGAAACAACTAACTACCTGAACAGCAGTTCTAAAAATGCTCGGATTCCACTCTTGAGAAGATCTGGTTCAGAAACCAAGTACAAGCTACTTGTTTCATACCTCAAACGCGTCCATCAAGCCCGTAATGCAGTTTTCGCGCGAAATTCGCTTTATTTTTACTTAGGCAAATACTAAAATTACTTTTCACTTCCTGAGCACAATAGACAGTTAAGGGAGGCAACCGGGCTAAGAGCGCTTGCTAGTGACTGTTCACACTTCCGACTGCATATGGGGGGAACTAACCGTTCCTTCTCAGATCTTCTCTCAACTGTTGCAAAAGCAGATAACCCCCCGTGTACGACACAAAAACACTGCCCTAGGGGCGATAAAGAAGGGCTTGTGGCCAGTGCCAGGGTGCCACCACTTGGCGGGTACAGGGGGAATAGGGCGGGTGTCCGCCCGGTGCGCAGGGCCAGGGCAAGGAGCGGTCGCCGGGAAGGCAGGGCGGCTGTCCCGAGGGCTCGCCTCCCTGGGACAGGGAAGCGAAGTACCGGCAGTGGTTTCGACGACCCTCAACCCTCCCCGATTTCGTCCCAACCTTCGCCCGCCGCCACCTAGGTACCTCGGGCAAAAAGAACAGAAAAGCCAGAGGAAGGCACCTGCCGGCGTCTCCAGGGCCTCAGCCCTGCCTTGCCAGGACAGCCAAGGCTCTCCAGAGAACCCCACCCCCACCCCCGCGGGGGCAGCCAGGGCCCTCGCGACTCGCCCGCCCAGGTAGTCCCTCTTCCTACTATAGACCCTCCCATCTTGGGTCCTCGCAGCGCCCGGCCCCTTGCTAGGCCAGTCGAGAATGCGCACCCACCTCAGGCTCAAGGAGCCACCAGAGTTGCCAGGCTGCTCGGCTTTGGAGCCCCGCCCCGCCCATTCCACGCTCGCCCCGCCCCCTCCACGCTCGTCCCGCCCCTGAACCCTCCCGGGTCCCAAGCTGCTGTTGCCTTTCCTCCTTCCATCTCTGATTGGCTGGGGCTGGACATGTGATATAGGGGTGGAAGGAAGGTGCGGGGTGACTTAAGTAGCCTCCTCTAGCTTTTCACCGGTGAGACTGCCGGGAAACCCTGTTTGACGGGTCCGGAGCATAGAGGCATCTGGGAATTGTAGTTAGTAATTGGTGCTAGGAATGGGCAGGGCCAAGATGTCAGAACCACCCCTGTAAAGTCACTGCCAGGCTGAAGCCACTGGGAGGGTTAGCCCCAGTACTTTGGTGCTGGCTCTCTCTACATCTGTGCAAAAAAGGGGACGGGGAATCTAGAAGGAAAACTGTTCTAGATTAAATTGTAGCAAATATCACAAAGTTGAACTATTATTATTGAGTGCATGAATTTGAAACATATCACTGATTCTGGTACAGTATCTGGAACTCATAAGCCCACATAAGCTAGGGGAGTATCTCATGCTGTGCCAGCACCTTCCCAGGAGCAGTACTGAACCAGTAAAAGGAAACAGGTCAAAATTAGTTCTGCTTTCTTAAGATTTGGTCAGATGACCACTGAAACAGTAAACAGAAAGTGAAAGCAGAGAGGGGTGCAAAAGTAAGAAGATAGCTCAGTGCTTAATCAAATAAACATCCTTAATCTGGCTCATAGAAGAATGTATGTGATGTCTCTTGGTTTTGTGTTGCGCATTGATTTTACATGAGAACTTTAGGTAAACAGGGGTTATTTCACCATGATCTTTTTTTTCTTCTATTGGTTGATTTTCTAAAATCTAAAAGCAACTCTTTTGCCTAATATCATTCAAATACACACACACACACACACACACACACACACACACACACACACATCCAAATGTCATTATACAGTACCCCACCCCATATTTAGCTTTACTTTCCATAGTTTCAGTTATCCACTGTTGAACAGTAGTCCAAAAGTGTTAAATGGAAAATTCCAGAAATAAACAACTCATAAGTTTTAAATTTCACACTATTTTGAGGTGATGAAATATCTTGCTACTCAGCTCCATCGCAGCTGAGATGTGAATCATCCCATTTCCAGGGCATTCATGCTGTCTGCCTACTTTCTACCTATTAGTCACTTCATTGCTGGGTTAGTCGTCAGATTGATTGTAGTGGTGCTTCATGATATTTGTTCATGAAATTTGTTTAACCCTTCTTTCAATTAGTAATGGCCTCAAAGCCCAAGAATATTATAATTTTATTCTATTTTATTGCTACCTGTTGCTATTAACTTCTTACTCTTCTTAGTTCATGAATTCTGCTGTTTTCATTGGTCTATATTAATACACACTCAATACCATTTATGGTTTCAGGCATCTACTGTGGGATCCTGAGCACTATATTACTCAGGGATTAAGGGGAAACTTGTGTGTGTGTGTGTGTGTGTGTGTGTGTGTGTGAGAGAGAGAGAGAGAGAGAGAGAGAGAGAGAGAGAGAGAGAGACTTCTGAGATAAGAAACAAGACCTTTGTGAACCAATTCATTCTTTAGCCACTTTTCCCAGTCTGCTTCTCTCTGTGCCCTCCAAGTTGACAGGGATCTTTCTATTCTCTGGATCTTCCAGGGTTTTTTTTCCTAGCCCTTTCCTTTTTTTTCACTAGCCAAACTCCTGGACAGAGAGCAGAATAACACTTGTTTCTGAGCCAGGCAGACTTAGAAGCTTCCCCCAGAGTCCTTTTCATTGTACTGATGTCATCATTTGCTTGAATGTCTGCTCTGCCAGCTCCCCTCCCCAGACTGTGAAGTTCTTTGAATTACATTCACATTTGTGCTGTATTTCAAAGCATGCTCATTAAATTTGCATGCTGAAGAGGCTCCCTGGTGGCTACGGAATAGCTGGATTCTCAATGTCTGTCAATCTTGGGGCAGGGGGAAGAGGAGAATAAGGATGGGAGGAGGGAAAGCCGCAGCTTGCATGGAGACTTGTATACATTAAGCATGCTTTAAGTGTCCAAGAATGAGGCTAAAGCCTTTTTGCTCAAGCTGGAAGTTGGGGGATGGGGGTGGTGAAGAGGCTACAGGTGGTCCTCATCTTAAGGAGTTCCTCTAGGGATTTCTCCAGAGTCCGTCTGGGTCTGACCCCAGCCTAGCCTCATCTGTGTAAGGATGTAGACCAACCAGAAAGGGGCAGTAGAGAAAACTTTCTCCTAGGCTAGAAAATAGACACAATGGCCACAGCCGTGCCTGCTTCTCAGTGTGATGGAAATCCTGGGAACACATAGATTTGACAGTTTGAAAGTTAAAAATGTTTTGTGTGTAACAGAGGAGTTGCCACTGACCCGTTAGCGAAGCAACTGTATAATTCAACAAGTCCTACATTCCTTCAGGATAGGGTGTGTGTGTGTGTGTGTGTGTGTGTGTGTGTGTGTTTAAACCATTCTTCAGTTTTCCCTGCACTTTGCACACGGATATACACATATTTTCCCCAAGGCAGGGGGTTTATGGGAAGATGGCTGGCCTGTCACTTTGGGACATGTGAGCAATAGATGGGGGGACATAATGCTACCTCTCCAACAACATTTTAGAGCTGCACATCCCATACCTAGTGTGCTTCTTCTGTCTGTGTCCCCACTACCAACCTGGCCTACTGAAATACTTGCTATTGCTAAGACTTGCGTTGAGTGACTCTTGCCTTCTGGATGTTACTCTGTTCAATGAAGTTGGGGGAGTGTGGTAGGCAGAGCCAAAAGAGGCCTCTGAGAGAGCTTGGCCTTCCATCTCCCATTTCTCACTCACTGAACTCCATGGGCCAGGATGGGAAAGGTAAAGGGAGAAACAGACTGAGGAATGACTGATTACAAATACCCATGTGAGGCGCAGGGCCCAAGGAGGATGTGCTTGGAATCAGAAAGTGATTTGAATCCCAGTAAATCTCAGTGATTCTATAGGCAAGCTGCTGGCTGTTGGAAAGCCATTTTACCTTTCAAAGCACTGCTTCCTCTGAGAAAGCGGTCCTAGAACGTGTTAGGAAAATTTTGCATTCTTAGGTATTTAAAAATGTATTAAAGCCACCAGGATGGATATGAAAGAAATGAGAAAGCTGTGCATCAAGGTACCAAGGTTCAAATCCTAATTCATCTGTGAAAATACTTCTCTATAAACCTTCATTTTTTTCATCTGTCAACTGAGCGCATTCCTCTGCCGAGGTTACAGGCATGTGTCAACATACTAGGTATTCAGTTTAGATCATTGGTGACATATGGTGTGTAAAGCCAGACTCATCTACATGAGACCGTGTCTCAATATATATCTCAAAACCATTATTATGCTGACTAAAAATTAATAAAAATACAAATGCTCAAATTCCCATTGCTATTAAATGACAAAATCAATGATAATATATGCACATAGTGGAATATTACTTAGCAATAAAAAGGAAGAAAGTTATAATATATGCTACAATATGAATAAGTTACAAAAATACCATGTTAAGTGAAACAAACTTTGTACAAATTAGGAGAGACTATGCTGTTCCATTTATATTATAGATTTTATGGTACTGAAGATTAATTCAAAGTTCAAAGTCTCAGCATGCTCGGCAAGTGTTCAACCACCAGCCTACACTCCCAACTCCTTACTAAAGCTTGGAAAAGACAAAATTAGAGTGACTAAGACAACTTGTAGTTGATTGGGATCACCAGTCAACTACAAATGGGAGAAAACTCTATCCAAGGGCAGAGATAGTAATAGTTTAGGGGATAATACAAATGCAGTGTCTTGCTTGTGATGGTCATTTTGAAATTGTGTACAGTTGCCCGAGCTCCAACTATAAACTTGACATGTATGAGTGCATTTCAGTGTAGATAAGCTGTATTTCAAGAAAACCGAGGTTAACATGGCATGGGGTAAGGGAGCCAGGAAGAAGGAAGGATAGAGAGGATTGCTTACACACTTTGCAAGGCTGTGCTGTACCATGAGTGCAATGAAGAGATGTGGCTATGTCTCACATGTAAAGAGGAGCGCTGCTGCTGCTTGATGCTGTTTCTCTTGCTCCTGCTTTTCTCCTATAACTCACAGTTGAGCTGGCGCCTCCTTGGAAGGGCTGGCTGGTCAGTAAGCTCTGTTTTCCCAGCTGCTAAGTGGAGGTTTAAAGCAAGTAATGGGGTGTAAAAATATTCACACAGACAAATCTAGGTTCTTTGTTCTCACGGATCCTTGGACATACCCTGTTCCCAGGAAACATCACTAGGCAGGGTGTTCACAGTGCAGGGTGGGAGGTACAGTGGGGCACATGACTCTGGGGTCCAGTAGAGAAAGCAACATGGTAAAAAAAATGCCCTGAAGTTCAACTGCAAATCAAAGTCAAACTCCGAGATTTCCCTACTCTCTGCACTTCCAATTCTAAGAGGGGTTTTTGGTTTTTTTTGTTTTTTGGATTTTTTGTTTGTTTTTTTGTCATCAGTGCTGTTGATCAAATCCAAAAACTCACGTCTACTAACCTGGTATGCCAGAGCTCCAGCCCCAGTCTTTTGTTTCATGAGACAGGGTCTCGTATGTGCCTCACACTGACCTGAACTGAAATCCTCCTGCCTCTGTGATGGAGGATTCCCATTGGCTAATAAAGAAACTGCCTGGCCCATTTGATTGGCCAGCCCTTAGGTGGGTGGAGTAGACAGAACAGGAAGAAGGAAGTGAGGTAGATGGCTCAGTCAGATGCTACGCCTCTCCTAAGTTAGTCAGACCGCCGTGCCTCTCCTCAGAGAGAGAAGCCAGACGCAATGAAGCTCCAGCCCAAGATGGACATACGCTAGAATCTACCTGGTAAGGCACCACTTTGTGGTGCTACACAGATTATTAGATATGGGTTAATCAAGATGTGAGTAAGAGGCTGGAACTAATGAGCCAGGCAGTCTTTAAGGGAATACAATTTGTGTGTAATTATTTTGGGTAAAGCTAGCTGGGCGGCCAGGAGCCGGGCGGCGAGAAGCCGGCCCACAGCTACCTCACTACAGAATGGCGCCCACGTGGATAACCGAATCCGCAGAAAGCTTGAGAAAGCTTGGGAAAGAATAGAGTAAAGCTCTATTTTTCGGGTCTGGCAAGCAAGCACTCTCATCTAAGAGAGGCTTCCTGACTCAGCTTCAGCTGCAAAACATTGCAGCTCTTTTAAGAGGTTCTGCTACAAAACACTTAAATGACGTTGATAAAAGCTGACTGCATGCTTGTTTGTTTTCAGCCGTAGCAGGAAAAAAGTTGTGCTGTTTTAAAATGCTGGCGTTCTGGTCTGTACTGCCAGGACAAACTCTGACTCTTTCAAGCAGGCGGTCTTGACTATGGAGCTTTTGATTGTTGTTTAATACTGTTGTAGCTTGCTTGCTGGCAGGGACCTTGAACCGCCACAGAGTTGTGGTGATAAACATGGCTACATCCAGTACCTCTGCCATGAGGCTGGAAAGCTAAAGAATGGGCTGGATCTAGCTGGCAAAGCCGCAGCTTGAATCCTACCCATATTGCTCAGTAATTTAAAGGCTCATATGGTCAGAAAAAGAGAGATAGAGTAAAGAGAGATTCAAAAAAAAGAAAACCTCTAAATGATTTACACTGTGTTAAAAATATATGCATGATAAAGGTTAAAGTTCTTAAAAGTAAAAAAGAAAAAAGGAAGTAGCTAGGGTGTGGTGGCAGACACCTTTAATCCCAACACTTGGGAGGCAGAGGTAGATTGACCTCTGACTTCAAGGTGTGGTAGCACACACCTTTAATCCCAGCACTGGGGTGGCTGAGGCAGACTATCTCTGTGAGTTCAAGGACAGCCTGGTCTAAAGAGTTATTCCAGGACAAAGATATACAGAGAACCTGTCTCAAAAAATAAAAGTAAAAATAAACGAAATAGAGGTTAAAATAAAGCCGCACAAAGATGGGAAATACACAGAGAATCTTGATACTGTATGCTATTATGCTCTTTTTGAATTGTTTGAATGCTGAGGAAGGAGCAACAGCTACTAAAAGATATTTGTTTACAAATGCTGCTGAACTAATCCAAGAAAGATATCTTGAAAATACCTTGACTTTAGAATTTGGATCTAAGGATATGATACTTTGGAAAAGAGATTCTTCTTTTATTTTTACAGAAAATGAGACCTGTTGGATTGCTTCTATCCCAATATGGTATGATAGACCACGCCCTCCTGAAAGGTTGCTGTGAACACCTTCAGAAAATTACTTCACCCAACTGATGACCGAGATGAACCTGGCACACAGGTCATACCATGAAAGATCTGATTAACAGCGCCCCCATTCAGCAGGAAGCAGTTTGGAGAGAAATAACTGTGCCCATGTTCCCAAATATTGTTTATAAATGTTCTTTTACATTTAAAGGGGGAAATGATATAGATATGAATAATTTACATTGGTATAAATTTTACTCTATTGATATAAATTTAAGGTCAATTTTGTTATATGTATATATATATTTCTGATACTGATTAAGGTACTGTGATTCTGTAGTTCATTTAAAAATGTAATGTATAGAGGTTGTTAATGGATAGTCATCAATAATAGTAAAACTTGTAGTTATGTTAGTTAGATTTTCTAGATATATAGAGATATATTTAAGTTACATAAGCATTCTTCATATCTTTCAAAGACTACAGGATACCACATTTTAGATGTTTTAATAACTTAGGGCTTTTCATGACAATGAGACATGTCTGCTCCTGGCAGCACAAGCTACTTCAAGAGGATGATGGGCATCGAAGAGGCTACTTATGGAGTTTGATAGCCATTTTGGCAAGAAACTGCTCTTGCCTGGACTATTGGCATAAACTGGACACAAAGAACCCTCAGAGAGAGGACTGCTGAAGTTGCCTAAAAGTGAGATGATCTTTCGGGGTTCCTGATTCATGAAAGAGTCTGTGAGACATTCTGCAGGACACAGCAGAAAGTGACTGAACTGCCTTTGAAATTTCCTGCTTCGTGGAAATGTCTGCTGGAAACTATGGACCTGAAGGCTGAAGATGGATGCCCCAATGGTACAAAAGAACTTTGGGTGACTGTCCATGTAGCAAGATGTCTCTGTGATTTCTAGAGTTTTGGAAGTAGCTTACTTCTTGTTTACTTAGGTAATATTATATCCTTCTGGAGTCTTTGATGGAGTTGAAGAATAGATAGATAGTTATAGTTTTCCTTAGTTATGATAAAAGATAAAGTAGATATAAATATTATAACTAATTCTTACTTGATAACTGTTTTGTTATATGTAATTTTACTATGTTAAAGTTAAAGCCTTTCTTTTTTTAAACAGAAAAAGGGGAAATGATGGAGGATTCCCATTGGCTAATAAAGAAACTGCCTGGCCCATTTGATTGGCCAGCCCTTAGGTGGGTGGAGTAGACAGAACAGGAAGAAGGAAGTGAGGTAGATGGCTCAGTCAGATGCTACGCCTCTCCTAAGTTAGTCAGACCGCCGTGCCTCTCCTCAGAGAGAGAAGCCAGACGCGATGAAGCTCCAGCCCAAGATGGACATACGCTAGAATCTACCTGGTAAGGCACCACTTTGTGGTGCTACACAGATTATTAGATATGGGTTAATCAAGATGTGAGTAAGAGGCTGGAACTAATGAGCCAGGCAGTCTTTAAGGGAATACAATTTGTGTGTTGTTATTTTGGGTAAAGCTAGCCGGTGGCCGGGAGCTGGGGCGGCGGGAAGATGGCCCGCAGCTCCACACTATACCTCTGCCTCCCAAGTACAGTGATTACAAGCATGCACCACCTCATCTAGCTGAGATTGTTTTTCAATCTCAGTTTCTTACATTATTTTTTGAGGAAGTAAGCCCTGTGAAGGAAAACAAACATGATTTACTCCCAACATGTTATTAAAAGAGCTTTCTCTTTTTATCTTACTATTTCATGGTGGCATGAGCATTATACCACTCAAACATATAATGAAAACTGCAAACACACATGAAAAATCTGTCAGTGAACAGCCACTTAATCTGAATGAAACTGGGCTAAAGTTCATAAAGCAACAAAACATTTATGGAAAACCGTGTATAGTAAGACCATTATACTATTCTTGACAGAAAAATTTAAAGACACAAATGTGTGAAAGATACCACAAGTTTATGGATCAGAAGGATCAGTACTGTTAATAAGTCAGTCCTACCCAAATTGATCTATAATTTCATTGCAACCCCTGTCAAAATTCAAATGTTTTGCAAAAGTAGAAATCTTACCATAGAATTAATATAGTCACTAATAAATTCCAAATATGCAACCCAATCTTTCTGATTTCAAAACTTATTACAGAGCTGCAATAACTAAAGCCATGTATGAGTGACAAAGTGGCTCCTGTCAGCTTGAGTTCTAGCCCCAGAGCCCATAGAGTACAAGGACAGAATCAACTCTGCAAACTTCATCTCTGACCTCCACACAAGGGCTATGTCATGTGCGTATGAGAGCATGCACAGTCACGTGGAAATAGTTAGACTAAATTTTAAATTAAAGCAAGTGTCAATGAGGATGAGAAGAAATTAGAATCCTCCTGTCCCACTGATAGCAATGCAAAGGGTCACTGCTGCTGTAGAAAGCACTGTGCAGGTGGGTGCTTAAGACTAATAAATAGTACGCTTAAAATGGTTATAATGGCCCATTTTTATATTGTGTATATCTTATCAGAATTAGAACAACAGGAGTAACCCTTCCCAAGTAGGTGGAGCAGAAAGAACAAAAATCAGACTCACTGATGTCAATGTTCTCTGTGCTTTTTCTCTAATGTAAAGCTACTTTTCAAGGTCAGGGTCTAAGACAGGGTTTTTGTGTCCTACTTCAGAAGCAAAGCCTTGAGGTTGGGGGTGTGGCTCAGTTGGTAGAGTGCTTGCCAGCATTCACTAAGCCTAGATAGGATCCCAGCACCACATAACACAAGCATGTTGATGCACACTTGTAATCCAGGAACTTGGAAGGTGAGGATGAAAAGATCATAAATTCAAAATCATTCTTGGCTATATAGCAAGTTTGAGATCTGCTGGAGGTGTATTAGACATTGCTTCAAAAACCAAATAGGACCAGCAAGATGGCTAGCTGCAAATCCTGAGTTCAATCCCCAGAACACATGTGGCAGAAGGAGAGAAATGATCCCTGTTAGGGGTCCTCTGACTTCTATATGTATTCCCTGGTATTCCCCCACTTCTCTCCCAACAATAATATAGAACAAGGTTAAAAGAGAAAGCAGGCTTTGCATAGGGAACCAGGAGTAACTAAGAACAACTGGAAGCATGAGAGATGCAAGAACACATATTATGACCATACACATCTGGAATCCCAGGCAGGTAGAAAGGAGGATGGCACATTTGAAACCAGTTTCTGCTGGCTTCATATCAAGATCCTGTCTCACAAAATAAACCAAAACAAAAAGAGTACATCCTTTTCGAAAGGAATGCTTCCCCACTGCTTCCTGCCAGAACTTCATGAGAACTGTCAGTTGGAGTTCCTTCCCCTCCCTAGGCCATGCCTCCCCTCAGTGAACAAGCCCTTCATGAAGCAGAACATAAAGATGAGACAGGATTGCTCTAGAAACCACTTCCTGAGGACCTCACCTTTAGATGGGCAACTGAGGGAGAACCCATTGAGAGAGTACTCCAGAGTGCGGTGGAGATGTCTTTTTCCACCTACACTCTCCGGGAATCTCTTCAAATAGACCATTGACCAATGGAGAACACATGCACCCCCACAAAGAAGCCTGTCAACCCTATGAGTCTCCAAGTGGGACACTCCAGGAGTAGCTATTTGTGAGCAACAGACTCTTGGCCTCTTGCCAAACTCCTTCCAGTTTCTGTTTGCTCTTAGGGAACAACATGTAAAGCCTCCGGCAGCAAGCAGCATTATCAATGACAGCTGTAGACCTCCCAGCAGAGCCTAGAACATCCTAGGGATATACATGGAAAACTGCTGGGGCAAAGCCCCCCAAGACTCCACCCTTTTTCTTACCCTTCCCACAATGCAGGTCTTGCACAAGCCCTGTCTTTCAACTATGTTATTGTGGCATTATTTCTAAATAGGAGAATAGTGGCACACACTTGTGATTCCAGCACTTAAAAGCTTGACACGGGAGGGTTGTTGTGAGATTGAGACCACTGTGCACTAATAACAGGTACTAGGCAAGCAAGTACTATAAAGCAAGACCTTAATTCAATAATGATGATAATGAGCTATTGATTGAGTACTATGAAATTTACCCATGTTAAGTATTCAGTTAAATAGTATATTCACAGAACTATATAACATCTATTTCCAGAAAATTTCATTACCCCCTAACACAACTCCAGATCCACAATCCATTTCTCCCTTTTCACCCCTGACAAACCCCTCTCTGTGGATTTGACTATTCTTGCATATATAGAATTATGTGTTTTCTAGGTTCATCTGTGTTGTAACATGAATCAATGCTTCATTCCTTTTTCTGATTGACTAGCATTCCATCATATGTATATACATACCACCTTTTTATTCATTCCTCTGTGATGTGGCAACCCCCTCTATGTGTTGCTTGTATTGGTTAATGAATAAAGAAACTGCCTTGGCCTGGTAGGGCAGAACTTAGATAGGTGAAGAAGACAGAACTGAATTCTGGGAGGAAGAAAGCAGAGTGGGGAGATGCCATGGACCAGCCACTGGAGATAGACATGTTGAGAATTTCCTGGTAGGCTACGACCTTGTAGTGATATACAGATTAATAGAAATGGGTTAAATTAATATGTAAGAGTTAGCCAATAAGAAGCTAGAGCTAATGGGCCAAGCAGTGATTTAATTAATATAATTTCTGTGTGGTTATTTCAGGGCTAAGCTACCCGGGCAGCCGGGAAGAACAAGCAGCCTGGCTCTCCTGCAACACATATGTTTGCAGAAATTTGGATTGTTTGCACCATTTTATAATTTTTATCAGCAATGGTAAGAGTTCTGTTGTTTCTGTGTGTTTGTCAATGCTTGTCAATTGTCTTATAGCAATGCTTAAGAGTTCTTTGTGTTTCTGTTCAGATTTTTAAATTATCTTTGAGAGAGCATCTTATGTGTACTAGTCTGTACATAATCTTGCTATTTAGCTAAGAATGAGTTTAAACTCATGATCCTTCTGCCTCTGCCTCTGAAGTTCTGGGAACACGGCTATGCTTCACCACACCTGTTGTGATCTAGCTGCACTCATTCCCCCTGACCGACAGCAGAACTTCCTTGTGGTCTGTAATTGACAAGGATGTTTGTGTTCTTTCTGGCTGGTATTTTTCCACAAGAGCAGTAGAGGTATAAAAGGCTTTAACTGAGGCAAAATAAAGCTTGCTGTTCTTCCACCTGAAAAGAAGCCTCTGTGTCTCAATCCCAGCACCTCCCGCCAGTCTTGGCATCTAGGCTGCGCTGGTGTGACAACACCTAGTTCTGATCTGAGTGTGTCAATGTGTATGCTCATGGGTGTGACTCTCTGTGGGTGTGTTTATGTGTATGCAGATTCATGTGGTGGGGGAATGGATGTACATGTGTGTACACAAGCCTATAGAACTTAAAGGACAACCTTAGGTTTCATTCTTCCAGTGCATCTGCTTTGTATTTTCTTTAATTACTTTTCTTGATAGTTTCATATAACATGTTTTCATATTTATCACTCTCCTCCAACACTTCCCAGATCCAACCCTATTCCTTACCCACCCAACTTTGTGCCTTGTTTTCTTAAATCAGTCAAGATCAATGTGTGCTGATCAAATATTCTTGGATGTGTGATCTTCCACTGAAGAGTGGTCAACCTACCAAATGTTACACTTTTAGAAAAAACTGCTTTCTCTCTCTCCCACAGCTAGCAATTACTGATAGCTCCATATCTAGAGGTAGGATTGTGTTCCCAGATCACCTCTTCATGCTGGAATTTTGTCTGGCTTGGGCTTGGATAGGTTTTGTGGCAATCATTGTGAATTCATATGTACAGTTGCTTTGCTGTGTCCAAAAGATGTTTCCTTGTAGTTATCCACTGTCTCTAGCTCTTACCCTGTTTCCAAACCTTTCCCTTTGATGATCTTTGAATTTGGGGACAATGCCTCCCAGAATTGAGGTGTTGAGAATGAATCCCATACAGCAGTCCCAGAGTTGGCAGTGAACTACCCCCACCATATTGAAAGCCTGAGAGACAGAGCCAACATCCTGGGCCATTTGTGACCAAGCTACTTACCATTATAAAAGTGCTCCTGGTCAGAAAATTTATACAGATATGCATGCAATAAAGATGGATTCAGATGGAAAAGACCTCTAAATAGGTCACAGTGTTGGATAAATGTACATAGGCTTGAGAGAGAGGAGGGAAAGAATATAGACAGATATAAAAGGAAGTAAATGGTTTTAAAAAATAAAACAAAGTCTTTAAAGAGACAGAGTACAGACAATCATAAATTAAAGGCATAAAGAAATATAAGCCATGTAAAGATGGAATATACACAGAGAGTCTGGATTATGTATATTATTGTGTTTTCTTTAAATTTTTTGACAATGAATGAGCTAAGTACAGAGAGATATTTGATTCTGGGGGCTTTTAAGATAAACCTATATATATATATATATATATATATATATGTATCTTGACTTCAAAATTTGGTCTAAGGATTTGTTACTCTGGAAAAGAGGTTCTACCTTTGTTCCACAGAGGATGAGAACTTGTGGACTCCTTCTAGGCTAATGTGGTTTGATGGAACAAGACCTCTGAAAGGTCTCTGTGAACCCCCCCAAATACTTCACCCAACAGAAAGCAGGAAGCAGTTTGGAGAGAACTACATGCAAATTTGATGGAGGGGGGTCCCAAATATTGTTTATAAAATTTTATTTACATTTAAAGGGGGATATGCTATAGAGATGAATACTTGGTATTGGTATGGATCTTGGTTTACTGATACAAATTTAAGGTCAATTTTGTTATATGTATATTTCTGCTCTTGATTAAGGTATTGTGTTTGTGCAGCTCACTTAAAAATGCAATGTATAATTAAGAAATACTGGTTAATAGAGAGTTATATACAATAGTTAAGTTTGTAGTCAGGTTAGTTAGGTTTTCTAGATGTACAGAGATATATTTCATATGGATAGATATTCTATAGACCTTTCAAAGACTAATGGAATATGGCATTTAAAATGTTTAAAAACTTAAAACTTTTCATGACAGTGAGACACGTCTGCACCTAGGAACACAAATTACTTCAACAGGAAAATGAGCATCAAAGGGGTTCTTTATGGAGTTTCCTAGCCATTTGTGCTAGAAACTGCTCTTTCCTGGACTACTTGATGTTATGCTGTATGAACTGGACATGCAGGACACACAGAAAAATGACTGCTGAACTTGCCTAAAGGTGAGATGGTCCTTCAGGGTTTCTGCTTCATGAAAGAGTCTGCCAAACATTCTGCAGGACACAGAAGAAAGTGACTGACAAACTGCCAACATAGTTGGAACTGTCTTTGAAATTTCCTGCTTTATGGAAAAGTCTGCTGAATACTATGGGCCTATAAGCTGAAGATGGATGCCACAATGGTACAGAAGAACTTTGGGTGACTGTCCAGGCAGCGAGATGTCTCTGTCAACTCTAGAGTTTTGAAAGTTGCTTATAATGCACTTCCTATTAACTTAGGTAATATTATATAATTCTGGAGTCTTTAATGCAGTTGAAGAATAGATAGTAATAGTTATAGTTTTTCTTAGATATGATAAACGATAAAGTAGATATAAATATTGTGACTGTAATTCTTGCTTAATACCTGTTTTGTTATATGTAATTTTACTATGTTAAAGTTAAAACCTTCCTTTTTATTTAGACAGAAAAGGAGAAATGCTGTGGGAATTCCTTCTGTATATGTGTTGCTTTTATTCATTAATGAATAAAGCTGTTTCGGCCAGTGGCTTAGCAGAATAGAGGAAGGTGGGAATTCTAAGCAGATATAGAAGGAAAGAAGGTGGAGTCAGAGAGAGTGTAGCCACCAAAGGATAAAGACATCCTCAAGAGAGTGCTGGAACCTTGCCAGTAGGCCACAACCTTATGGTGATGTACAAATTAATAGAGATGGGTTAATTTAAGATATGAGAGCTAGCTAGCAATGTGCCTAAGTGATTGGCCAAGCTGTGTTTTAATTAATACAGTTTCTGTGTGATTATTTTGGGTCTGGGCAGCCAGACACCAGCTAGCCATCTCTGCCTACACTTTATAGGTCAGGCAAGTCTTTAACTGTGTTCCTTCTGCCTCAGCTTCCTAAGTAACTGAAATTATAGCCAGTTCTATCAGCTGAGCTACTTTTGTTTCTTCTTATCTGTCCTATGCTCTATCCTTTAAAGGTAGATTAGTAAAGTGGCTAATGTGGTTTAAATGAAAATATCTAATATGGACTCAAATGTTTGAATACTTGGTCCATGGTTGGTGATAATATTTTGGGAATGCTTAAGATGTGTGGCATTACTGGAGGAAGTATTTCAAGTCATTATGGTTCCAAAAGTCATGTACCATTCATATCTCACTCTCTCTGCTTGGGTTTCAATATGTAAGCCCTCAGTCTTCTGTGCCAGTTTTCCATGATTACCCACATGATAAACTTTTATCCTTCTAGATTAGAAGCCAAATAAATCCTTCATTCTATAAATTATAGGGGCGGTGTTTATTACAGTATTAGAAAAGTAACTAAAGCAGTGCCCATACTTCTTTCATGGGTGAGGAAAAGCAAGTTTATAGAGGCTGTGAGAAACTTACGATAATTGTCTTGTGATAAGTGGCACTGAGACCAGAGCCATGGCTTGTCAGCTGTAGACGTAAACTCCTTCCTAAATAGAACAGTTGTGTCTTTAAAAGAGACAATGATTATGAATGAGTCAGTGAGTTACAGTGCCTGAATACTCAGTGCAGCAAACAGAATAGAAGTGAAACTCTCCAACAGTGACTTTGTATATATACTTAATAGACAATTGTTCAGCCATAAAACCAAGTGTATACTTGTCATTGTGGAAATACTGAGTGAATTAGAGGCCATCATGTCAAATGATACATCATGTCAAAAGCTACATACATACAAATGCTTCATGATTTCACTCATCCATAGCATCTAAGAAAAGGTGAGCTCAGAGAAGTAAAGAGTTTATTCTATGGGATGATGGAAATACTGGTCAAAATCTCAGCATGCTAATATCTGCAAAAAGTTTTGAGATGAAGACATGCTATTTGACCCTTTTAGCTAAAAGTAGCTGCCAGATTTTGCCTATTCTAACAAGTGCATAGAGGTTTGTGACACTCAATATAACTGATATAAATATAATCCCCTCATAAACCACTGGGAGATAAATCTGCCTGAGGAGTTATTAGTCATGCACTTCTCTACCAACCCTTGTCTGAAGTCATGTAGATCCGAGGTAAATATGGGTCATTTCAAAACCTTCCCACATGCTACAGCTATTGTTGGACAACACACTACTGTAATGACATGACCTCTCCATCTGGGTAAAAGAGCCACTCTGACAGCTGTTAAAGTCCCAACTATTTTATTATGCACGAAGTCCCCACTATCACAAAGTATCCCTTCAGGGAGGGGAGTAAATATAGTGATATTATTTTCACTTCTAGTATTGTTCAGTCAGTGAGTTACATTTTTTGGTGGTGTTGTTTTAATCCAAGACAGTCTTGCCCAGGCTAGTTTCAAACTTTTGATCCTCCTTCCTCAGCCTCCAGTGCTGAGGTTATGAGTATGTGCCACATACACATCTTTTCATTCTTCAATTAAACTAAGTTAAAAACATTGCAACAATCAGTTATTGGTTACCCTTGATGTTATAGATACAATATCTGGTGCCACAAGGAAACAGGGTTAAGACTCAGACAAGATAAGCAAGGCAGGACTGATATACAAGGGCAACAAATGCCTAAACAAATTAACATGAAGTTGCTTCACAATTATATTTACTTACTGAATAGACATCCACCCTAACCTGTACCCACCCACCTATGGTAAGACACAAGTAATGAATGAACACAATTGATACAAAATTTGCCAAGTATCTCATTACAGTCCAGACTAGAAGCCATAAAAGGAGGCGAACTCAGATGGTGATAACAAGAAATCAGAACCCTGAGCTATGGAAGAAGTGAAAAGACATTCCTCAAAGCAGGAATAGTCGAGTTGATTGGCAAATGCTCTAGACTGGCAATGTACAAGTTGCTATGGAACACAGGATGCACTGATAAAGTTCCTGGGGAGGTAGGGAAGAGTTAATGGTAACAATGATCCCTGGGATGAGCTTTCATTAGCAAGAACATTGGCAAATAGAATGGGAGAAGGGTCACTCTAAAATGGAGCCAGCACAGGCTAAATTTATGTTGACCACAGAATATGTCCACATGAGGACATCTTTATCAGTACTCTAGAGGGAAGCTGATGCTGTCCCTTATCACTTGAATTTATGGTCTCCTATAAAGTCTTGGAATGATATATGCAGGAAAGCATGTCGGGCACAGAGCAGTGAGCAAGTTGGGTTGGGACTGGGAGGATTGGTACAGGAGAGTTGAAGGGAGATGCCTGAATTTCCTGGGACTGCCACAACAAAGCATTCCAAATTGAGTGGCTTAAGACATAGAAATGAATCCTTTTGCAGTTGTAAAGGATAAGTTGGAAGTGAGGGTATTAGTAGTGCCATTGTCCCTTCAAAACTCCCTCTTGTATTTAAAATGTGTTTTTTATATTATGATGAACTGGACCCCTACCATCACCCCTTAATGTTCTTGTGTGATCGTGTGACTCTGGGTTTAAATTTCCCTCTACCTGTGAAAGCATCTGTCATTTTGAATTATGACCTTACATTCACTTGGACATTAGGAAATAGCTTATCTTCAAAGAAAGTCAAATTCACAGGTACTAAGGTTAAGATTTCTATATATTTTTGTAGAATGCAATTCAACCCTTAACAATGACATAGGAGACAGTTAGAGCTGGGAAATAATGATACACTGAGGGCTTGGGGAAACTGCTACCAGCTGCTGAACTGAAGTATATCAAGACCTGTTTTGAAATGTTAACCCTGACAGCCCAGCCTTTCAATAGAGTACAATTAGACGCAGTGATTTTTTTTCCTTCTCACAGTTACAAAAACACCTTTTTAAAAACTGTGTTGTATTTGCATTTTGCAAATCAAAGAAAGTAAAATATGCATTCTGTAAACAATTGGATCCTGTGAGTTGAGAGGTTATTTCCTCACTTTGAAGCCATTTTCCTCACCCAATCTTGTAAAATAACAATTATTTTCTCTCTTAGAATCCATTTGTTGGTTGACTTTCAGCAAGCACTTGTATGTTAGAGTAAAATGCTGTCTAATTGAATAAAGTCATTTCTGCGGTTGACTGTCAATGTCTTGGTACTCTGTGTGATGTATCCCCAAAACTTAACAATCTTGTTTGCCTTCAATTGTGACATGCAACAAGGTTTTGCATGTGGTTCTTGGAACTCTAAGGTACAATAGTACCCCCAGGAAGGCTCTGGGATTACTGAGGGCTATGTGCCTATGGCCAGTTTCTCTTAGCTAAGTAAAAGAAAGTCTGTTTGCGTGCTAGATGGAGTTCATTGTGCTCATTCATTTAGCAACTATTTAAACTACTATATTTGGAACTTCAAAACAGTAGTGAATGTTAGCAATGGAAGCCATTTTGAAAGTCATTTGTTTTCAATCCACATCTTCCTGATGAATAATAATTGTGCTAGTTCATTTTCAGTAGCTATAATAAAATATCTGAAGTTTATGTACTTTACAAAAGAAAGGGTTTGTTATCAAGGCATGCTTTTGCACATCTGTAATCCCAGCACTCAGAAGGTAGAGACAGGAACATCAGAAGTCCACGCCAGTCAGTTCAAAGGTGACTGTAGGTATGCTATCAGAATTCTGTACAATGGAGGGGTAAGCTTACTCTTTTCTCCTCCTCTTCCTTTCCCAAGGCCAAGGTGTTTCAGCCATAATGATTGCATCAATAGCTCTGGCCATTTGTCTATGCTAACCAAACCAAGTTAGGCTAGGCAGCACACCTTTTATGGACAAACATTAATAAAAACAGTATCCCTCCATCTCCTCTAATGTGTTTTCTGAATTCCTCTGGTGACAGTCTCTAGAGGCCTATGGGACTGGAGTGTAGCCAAGAGTTGTGGTCATTTCAAGAACGGGAGCTACTGAGGGGCTATGGAAACTCTTTTGATAACTCTACGTCAGTGAAGCATGAAGAAGGGTAATTGTGTGAACAAAGTGCATTGTCCCAAATTCTATCCCAGCAGGTCTTATAGCTGTTTGTTGGTCCCATCTTGCCACGGTTGCCCATTTCTGGAACTTTAGCCTATCTTATCTTTCCACATATAATAATCTTATTGATTCCTTACAGTTGCCCTGAAAAATTCAAACAACAAGTGTATCCATTTCAGAGAGAGAAGATGAAAGTGCTGAGATGTATAGTGACTTTCCCAACATCCCATAGCTTTCAAGTATCTCAGAGATTTGAACCTAGGGCTATTGGACTACAAAGCATTTATGGTTGGTTGTTCCTTGCCCACTATGTCCCATTTACAGCTGTGTTTTGCAGACTCCCCTATGACACCAGCCCCCGACCCAGCAGCTTCTTGTTCTTTGCATTCATTACTGCTTCTAAGACCAATAGACTGCTTCTCAGGACTCCTATTCCTACAGGAAACTGAGACATTGAAAAGAAGGTATTGGTCCCACAATCCCTGAGGCTGCCTGTCCCAGGAGGGCATTATACCTTAAAATGATTTCCTTAAATGCCCCCAAACATTATATAGATTTACTAATAAGCTAAGGATGTAGCTCAATTGGTAGGATGCTTGCCTAACTTGCACAAAACCTTGGGAGCACAGTGATGCATGCTGCTTGTAATTCCAGGGCTTGGGAGATAGATATGGGAAAATAAAGTTTATCCTTGGCTACATAGCAAGTTCAAGACCAGCCTGGGCTACATGAGATCTGGAGTGAAATTAACTTTCAAAAATAAATTCTGAGCAGGTAGTGCTCACCTTCAATTCCAG
Source organism: Arvicola amphibius (assembly GCF_903992535.2). NCBI lineage: Eukaryota > Metazoa > Chordata > Mammalia > Rodentia > Cricetidae > Arvicola > Arvicola amphibius. The sequence goes on along the minus strand of NC_052065.1, from coordinate 133,263,198 downwards.
TACTTAAGAGGCAGAGGCAGGTGGATCTCTGTGAGTTGGAGGCCAGCCTCGCCTACAGAGTGAATTCAGGACAGCTAGGGCTGTACACAGAGAAACCCTTTTTCAAAAACCAAAATAAATAAATAAATAAATAAGCAAATAAATAGATGAGTTAATGAATAAATAAATAAGCAAATAAATAAGTAAATGCTGATTTGGTAATTCTAGGTGTTAGAGGGCTATTAGATATGGGATATGGGGGCTTAAATGTGGTGGACAAATGTTCAGCCCTCTATAGAAATGCTCAGATGTGAGTGATTTACAATGTATCTGTTCAGTTTATGTTTCTTAGAAAAGGTTGGCAGAGTTTCTTCAAAACATAATGAGGTGTGGTAACTCAGACTGAGGCAGCTGTTCCTGAGGGTCATGCTTGCTCTTCTGGCACCTTGAGTTTCTGTATTAGTTGAACCCCTTCAGGCTTTGTCCCTCTGCTGACCCCTGGCCAGGTTCTAGATCCTGCCTTTCTCTGCTTTACCCTAGGAATCTTCACTGCCTCGTCTTTATGGGGAGGTGCACAGGCAGCCATAGCTTGCCCATACCATGATATGTTCCACCACTTCTGAGAGTTCTCAGGCCACTGCTCCTGAAAGTTAGCTCTTACAAGCTTCCCATGTTGATTCCTGAGCCTTGAGGAAAGGAATGCAATGTAATTGTCCCATTTAGGACTGAGAACCTCTCAGCCTCTTATTCTCTGCATACTGACAAGTTGTGGGTTTTTGTATTAATTGGTATCTGCTATTAAGAGGCTTTTTGATGAGATACAGCAATAAGTAATTAGAAATTATTTTAGTGCTGTATCCATTTATCAGTGTAATAATAGTAGGGTTTCCCTTAAACTGTGGGTTCTCATAGAGCAGACCTTAAAATCAATTGTTAAAAGTGGTTGGTTACTACCATGGCATCTGTACCACTCTTGCACTGGTAGGCATATCTTGCCAGATAAGTCCGTATTATAGCTAGAAGGTTTCACAGCTGGTGATATCAATGAATACTTTTCTTCTCTAGTAGCATGTGTAGCTTCTTCTAGCACTATAAACACTAGCTAGGAAGAATGAAGATTCCACTTGAGTAACAGCTAAATTTTTTTTCTATTTTGAGACAGATTTTGCCGTGCAGCCTAGGCAAATAAGTCTCAATAAACCCCCTGCTCCTCCTGAGCCCTGGAAACTACAAACATTCATTTCTACACCTGGCCTTGAGCCCTTTTGCTATCCCTGTTTTTATCAAACAGGTTCACCCCTTTGTCAGGCTTGAGCAAAGAATAGGTGGGACACCAATTGCTAACTAAGGAATTCTAGGTACTTTTTATCTGAGAAAACCTGGTAAATAGGGTACCACTGTTGCCAAACAAGTTCACCTTAGCCTATTTTATTCTACTTTTAGCCTTCTTTGTCCACAAAACTCATAATTAAAAAAATAAAAAAATGCATGCCAAGTTACATTTGAGTATCATACAAACAAGCATACTTTAAAGTGTAAGTATGTCCTGTACAATGTTTGGAATGTACTTTTACCCAAGCTGTCTTACTGGTTGTAATTCAGATGTAACTGGGCCTCATGTGTTTAATCTGGCACCTATCTTCCCACACCCAATGTAAGGATTCCTGGGATAGATAGCAAGTTAAAGCCCAGCTGGGCAAGAGACAAATGAACTGACTGCTGGTTGTAGGTTGTAGATTGTGTTACAGCTGTGGGGTTGTAGAGATATCCTAACTTTTCAGGAAGCCAAGCTATACTTAGAGCCACAATAGGACAGCTTTTGGGGGAGGGTAGAGCCACAGTAGGACAGCTTGGGGGAAGGGTAGAGCCACAGTAGGACAGCTGGGGGGGAGGGGATAGATCCACAATAGGACAGCTCTGGGGGAGGGTAGAGCTGCAACAGGACAGCCTCCGGGAGGGTAGAACGGCAATAGGACAGCCATGGAGGGGTAGAGCCACAATAGGACAGCTCTGGGGAAGGGTACAGTCACAGTAGGACAGCTTGGGTGTAGGGGGAGGGTAGAGCTACAATAGGACAGCTCTGGAGGGTAAAGCCACAATAGAACAGCTCTGGAGGCTGGCGCTGCAATAGGACAGCTCAGTTCTGGAGGAAAGGTGTCCTGACTATGGGGAAGACAAGGCTACCTGAAGCTGGGATGCAGTGGGGGATGGTCTCCTAAGAGACATCCCTGCCAGGTTCTTCTATTTTGCTCACCAAAGACTCTTTTGAGAAAGATATTTATTTGGGAAGGAGGAGTTCTGGAGAGTAGCCACCTCTGCCAGGGAGGGATAAATGGCAGCTTCTAACTGAACAGGCAGAGAGGCTTATTATAGGGCTTCTTAGGGTGGAGTTTTCCCATGGAGAAGAGGGATTGGTTAGTTTTCCATGCTCAGGTATTGGTTAGTTTAGTTGGTCAGTAGAAAAGATAACTGTGATTCCATGATTAAATTGTGTTTCTTTCACTTGTTCTTTTTAGCCACTGGACTCTAATCTTAGGACCAGGGCATATTTCTTTTACTGGCTCTGGATTATAAGGACAAAGTGTGTTTCTTCGACAATGGTTTCAGAGACAGGACACACGTCTTTCTTTAGTCCTGGTTTCAAGAATAAAGATGGTTCTTTCCCTGGGTCAGGTCTCAGATCAAGGGTGTGTTTCTTTTACTGGCTCTGGATCCGGAGTCAGGGTGTTCAGTAATTGGTTGGCTTCCTGCTCCAGTTGTCCCTTTTACCCTACAGTGGTGGCAGATTGGAGAAGAAGCTAAACCCTTCTCCAATCTCAGACTCTGTAGAATGCTCAGATAGTGTACTTCTCCAAGTTCACACCCATGCTCAAGGCACACCCTTTACTATCTGCCACTGTGATTATGGGTTTTGATGCCTTACTCTCTGTGGAGCTTTGAGCTTCTCAAATGCTGGGGCCAGGACTGATAAATTCTCAGTCTTTACCTTGTGCATGATATGAATGGGGAGAAGTTGGAAATGTTTTTTTCTTGTTTATGTGTTGGCTTTATGTATTTAATTATTTATTTGAGACAGAATTTCATGGTCTTGAACTTGCTGTAGCCCAGGATGACCTTGAACTTCTGATCTCTTGCCTTTACTTCCTGAACGCTGGGATAGCAGGTGTGTATTACCATAATCAGATTTTATACAGTGCTGTGGGTCATACTCAGGGCTTCATTTATGCTAAGTAAACACTCTATTAACTGAGCTACATACCCAGAAATATCTTAGTGAACAAACACATGCATGAATAAGTAAGTTGTGTAAGTCAAAGGGGGCTGATTTGTGAAAGGAAGGCCTTGGTGCATACTAGAAGGACGGATCTCTACCAATAGGGATCTTAACCTCTTTTGTTCCCTGCTATCAGTGGACATGTGGCCCATAAACCAGCGGTTGTATACACAGTTGATCAACATACTATTATATTTCCCACAATAACCTCTTTTCCCACCTCCATTAGCATTTCAGAGGCTCTTGGTCCTCATCTCCAACTGTACTGCCAGGCTGGGTGGACAGTGAGTAGGGTAAGGGCAAGGCAGCCAGCAGGAGAGAGTTTCACTTTCTGTCAGAGGTGACTATAAGATTGGCTGAGATAGAGGAGAAATGGGCTCACTTAAAAAAGAAGCAAGCTATGACCTAGGCTTACAGCCAAATGGAGCAAGTGACTGGGTTGGGCAAGGCAGGGAAGGTGTAACTGTGAAGAAGTTTGGGATGGGGCAGGGTCAGGAAAGTGGCTAGAGTCCAGGTTCCCTCACCACCACCACTATATGGACAGGATGGGAGGGACACTGAACTGGAGCTGAGAATGGGGAAGGCATAGGGACTGTGAGAACTTCAGTAACCCCAAACACAACAGGGGCTCTGTGACCAGCTGAGGACATTGTGAGATACACAATCAAGGAACAGAATGACCTAGGAGTCTCCAGTGCCACTTAAATACCAAAGAATTTGAGAGCTCCCTGATGACCCCTGCTTGTGAGGGAAAGGTCCAGGGTCTCTGCCCTCCCCTTGGAACTCATCTGGCACAAACCACTGTTGATGGAGCCCACTTGTTTGTTTCCCGGCCACCCAGACCCAAAATAATCACATAGAAATTATATTAATTACAAAATTCCTTGGACTATTAACTTAGGCTTCTTATTAACTACTCTTATACCTTAAATTAACTTATTTCTATTATTCTGTGTATCACCACAAGGCTGTGGCTTACTGGGTAAAGTTCTAGCATCTGTCTAGCTTCAGCAGTTATGTGGCATCTCTTTGACTCTGCCTACTTTCTTTCTATATCTCTGTTTGGATTTCCCACCTGGCTTTATTTTGCCCTACCCTTAGCCCAAAGTAGTTTTGTTGTTGGAGGTTGCTCGATTGGCATGCCTACGTGGGGCAGCTAAATCCACATAAAACCTGAGAGAACTTGGAAAGGAATTACACACACACACACACACACACACACACACACTTTGGCCACATTTTTTTCTCATGGGCTTTGTTTGCTTGTAGCAAACAGGGGTGCCACCACTCCTTTAAGAGAGGTCTTCCTTATTCAGTATTAGCAGCAAAAAATGTTGTGGTTTCAAAAATGGCAGCTTCCTGGTTCATGCTAGTTGCAGGAACAGCTCTGGCTCTTTCAGGAGGCCAAGCACTTAAATGGGGTCTGTGAGCAGTGTGTTACAAATTGCTTAATGGTGCAACATAGACCCGCTGCATACCTGTAACTGGGGTAGTAACATGGCTTGCAGAGGTGGTGAATATACCTCTGTCATGTTGGACTGGGCAGAACCAAAAGGCAAAGCAGCCTTAGTCCTAGCCATTCCAGTTAGCATGTTAAGAAGTGATCCTGGTCAGAAAAGGATTACAGATATGCAATAAAGACAGATTCAGATGGAAAAGACCTCTAAATGGGTCGTGGTGTTGAATAAATGTATGTAAGCTTGGGAGAAAGAAGAAATAGTTATATAAAGAAATAAATGTTTCTTTTTTAAAAAATAAAACAAAGTCTTTAAAGAGACACAGTGCAGACTGCCACAGATTAAAGGAGTAAATAAATATAAGCCACATAAAGATGGAATATACATAGAGAGTATATTATTGTCTTTGAATTTTTTTTGACTGTGAATAAGCTAAGTACAGAGAGACATTTCATTGTACGAGCTGCTGAGCTAAACCAACATATATATATATATATGTATATATGTATATATGTATATATGTATATATGTATATATATACATATATATGTATATATATTAAAGGTATCTTGACTTCAAAATTTGGGTCTAAGCATATATTGCTTTAGAAAAGAGGTTCTGCTTTTGTTTCCACAGAAGAAGAGAACCTGTGGATTCCTTCTAGACTAATGTGGTTTGATAGAACAAGACCCATTGAAGGTCTCCATAAACACCTAAAATTACTTTGCCCAACAAAAAACAGGAAGCAGTTTGGAAAGAACTATGCCAAATTTCCCAAATATTGTTTATAAATATTTGTTTACATTTAAAGGGGGATATGCTATGGAGATAAATACGTTGCATTGGTAGGGATCTTAGTTTATTGATACAAATTTAAGGTCAATTTCGTTATATGTATATTTCTGCTCTTGATTAAGGTATTGTGTTTGTGTGGCCCATTAAAAATGTAATATATAATTAAGAAATACAGGTTAGTAGATAATCATCTATAATAGACAAGCTTGTAGTCATGTTAGTTAGGTTTTCTAGATGTATAGAAATATATTTCAGATGACTAGATATTCTTCAAACCTTTCAAAGACTAACGAAATAGAGCATTTAAAATGTTTAAGAAATTAGGACTTTTCATGACAATAAGACACATATGCTCCTGGCAAAATCAATTACTTCAAGAGGAAGATGGGTATTGTAGAGGATCCTTATGGAGTTTGCCAGCCATTTGGGCAAGAAACTGCTCTTGCCTGGACTGCTTGATGTTATGCTATATGAACTAGACATGCAGGACACACAGAAAAAATGACTTCTAAACTTGCCTAAAGGTGAGATGGTCCTTCAGGGATTCTGCTTCATGAAAGACTCTGCCAGACATTCTGCAGGACACAGAAGCAAGTGCCTGATAAATTACCAACATAGGTGGAACTGTCTTTAAGATTTCCTACTTCATGGAAAAGTCTGCCAGATACTCTGGGCCTGTAGGCTGAAGATGGGTGCCCCAATGTTACAAAAGAACTTTGGGTGACTGTCCAAGCAGCAAGATGTTTCTGTCATTTCTAGAGTTTTGGAAGTTGCTAACAATACACTTCCTGTTTACTTATGTATTATTATATCCTTCTGGAGTCTTTAGTGCAGTTGAAGAATAGATAGTAATAGTTATAGTTTTTCTTAGTTATGATAAAAGATAAAGTAGATATAAATATTGTAACTGTAATTTTTGTTTGATACCTGTTTTGTTATATGTAATTTTACTATGTTAAAATTAAAACCTTTCTTTTTATTTGAACAGAAAGGGGAAATGGTGTGGGAATTCCTTCTGTTTATGTGTTGCTTTTATTGGTTAATAAATAAACAAGCTGCTTTTGGCCAATGGCTTAACAGAATATATCCAGGCTGGAAAAGATATCTATATAGAGAGAGTAGGTGGAGTCAGTGAGAAGCCATGTAGCCACCGCAGGAGACAGACAAGTTGGAACTTTACCTGGTAGCCACAGCCACATGGAGATACATAAAATAATAGAAACATATTAATTTGAAATATAGGAGCTAGCAAGAACTATGTTTAAACTATTGGCCAAACAGTATTGCAATTAGTGTATTTTCTGAGTGATTATTTTGAGACAGGGTGGCTGGGAATGAATGAACAGTCTCTGACAACACAGCTTCTTTATTAACCAATGGTAATAAAGCATATTGACAGCATACAGAGGGGAATCCTACATCAATCCACAGACTTAGAGGTCCTAGCTTTTTGTTGGCTGCTGTGTGGGAGCCTAAAGGGTAATGACGTCAAGGAACCTGGTTGGGACTTCTCAGCACAGAAGGTGACTTCTGGGATGGAAACCTATTTTGCTTAGTTTGCCACCAGCAAAGGCTTGTGTTTCTTCTTTTTCAGGAGGACTGGTGAACAGCCACCAGCCCCAAAGGCTACCCTTGTGTTGTGAAAGGTACCAGCTTCCTCAGCACCTGCCCTGTCTCAGATGCATAGAGATAGAGAATATAATTAGTGAGGAAATCCAGGGCCATTAACCATCCACACACGATCATTTCTTCACCCTTAGACTAACCTCCGCCCAGCCCATGAACTCACTGATTTTGAAAATGCTAAGGAAGTGTTTGTTGCTGAAGAAAGGAATAGTTGGACAAATGAAGCCTAGCAGTTGGTTCTGGGTGGTAACTGATTCTTTTAAGGACTTTTGATCATAGGTTCCCTGTATGTAGGGCCATACAAGAGGAAGCTTTGTCTTCTACTGAAAAATGAGGTAACTTAGTCAAGGTACTACAGGGCCTACTTTGGGGTAATGTCTGAACAATGTGATAAAACAAGCATCCTACTTGGCCAGATGCTCATCCTTCTAGTACTGTGGGGCTGTGGCATGGCTTCTGTGCTGGTCACACTAGCAGCTAGCTCTACCCCATTCATCCTCACCTAGCTGCCTCACAGATTCATCAGTTCTGTAGACTTAGCTGTCTGGGTCTCTACATTTAGGTTGTCTCCTGCTTCCTTGCACCAATGACGGTGGACTCCTTCCTCCCTGAGATGTCCCCAATGTCTTGTGTTATACGTTCAAATTCTGGACACTTCCTATTTCCTAGAATCTGAGAAACCTGGGTGGAAAGCCTGTTGTAGAATACTCTCCTACTCCCCCTCACCAGAACACCTATGACTACTTGCAAGCAACCCTCCAGCTGCAACTCACTGAGTGGATTCGCTCACAGGAGGAGGGGTAGACTCGCCTGAGATTGATTGCAGGTGCTCCTGTCTGCACCTGCTGATCAGGAGATGCTAGAGTAGACAGACTGGGGGAGATTAATTGAAGGGAGGGACTCCATCTATGCAGCTATTAGGAAGTCATCATCCATGTTGGGGTAAGAGTTTCTGGAGGTGTTGCTGCCTGCTTAGTGGTCATCCAGGCTCTTGTAAGTAAACACTCATTCACACTCTATGAGTAAGCCCAATAAAGGAACTGGTTCCCCAAACCGGATTTTGGTGGAATTACGCTTTGTTTGGGAGACTCCATAAGGAGGGTGAGTGTTTTTTTAATATCTATGCAGGTAAAAAGTTCCTATAGAAAACTCACATGCCTTTCTAACTTATCCTATTAATTACTTCTCCCTTACTGTGATAGAGCACCATGACCCATGACTAAAAGCACATTAAGCAAGCATTCTTTTCTTTCTTTCTTTCTTTCTTTCTTTCTTTCTTTCTTTCTTTCTTTCTTTCTTTCCTTTCCTTTTCTTTTCTTTCCTTTCTTTTTATTTGACTTACATTAAGTTCCAGAGGGATAGACTCCATTATGGTGGAAAAAGCATGACAACAGTCAGCGAAAATGTGTAGGCAGGAGCAGGAAGATGAGTGATCACAATTTTATCCATACATCAGAACAGAGTGAAACAGAAAGCTGGGCCAGCCTATAAAACCTTAAAAATTAACCCCAGTGATATACTTCCTCCAATAAAGCTCCACCTCTTAAAGGTTCCATAATCTTCCCACACAGCATCACCAACTGAGGACTGAGTTCTGACTTTTGAGCTGGTGAGGGATCTTTCTTATTCAAACTAGTGCCCTTTTATGTTATGTTTGAACTCCTTTGTTGGTATCTGTAAAATAGGAAGACCTAAATGGCCATTAGGGGAACTGAGGCCTGTGTACAATGATGTGTACTAAGTGTCTGGCACAAAAGTGATTCCTACATAACAAAGGCAGATTACCTGCTCCGGGAGGACAGTGGAGAGTATCTTCTTTGCTCACTACTGTGCCCCTGCCTGGTGCTCTACAGCTAGCCTGGTGCACGGAGGAGAGTAGGAACCCCTGTTAAGTGAGCTGCTGATGTGGGGCTATGCTCCACTAGGAGTGTTCCCCAAACTTGACAGGGCTGAGCTTAAAGGCTTCAGATGTTTCTGAAGTAGAGGTGCAGGGGCTGATAATCTGGGCAGTGGTTCAGAAAGTACGCACCTTCAAGGCCAATTGCTTTCAGAACTGGTGTGGAAAGGGCTCCATCCTATCAGCTGCTTTCCTGGCCCAGCACTGAGAATATCCTGTGTTCCTGACTGCCTCCTGTTTCAGCAATTTCAGCGGAGTTGGACTGAACTCAGACAGACTTTGCCCCCTCCCCCGCGATTTGCCTAGGAACCCACATTTGTGGTCAGACATTGGTCTAACTATCCCTGTGTTGGCTGGGGCTAGTGTTTTCAGCATTAGAAAATATGGCTACGGGGTACCAGTTCAATATGAAGCTCTGCTAAACAACAAATAGTTTTTTAGTTTAAGAATGCTTCATGAAATCTTTGGAACATGCATACATGCATACATTACAAGATTATCCATTGTTTATCTAAAAAAAACAAGTATAACCAATCTCCTGCCTTTTTTTTTTTTTTTTTTTTTTTTTTGGCAAGCCTGTCTGGAGCTTCTCGAGTTGCTAGAGACTGAAGGAGAATAAACCCTGAGTGTAGAGCAGGAGAAACTGCTGCCACCAAAACCAATCTGAATTGTCAAAACCATGACATTAGTTATTGTTTCCTTTGCATGTCAAACAAGCATTCCAAGTCACTCAGAAGAAACCTGAGAGGTGGATTGCAGCTCTCTGGCTTGCCTCATTACTGCTGAGCCTGAATATGCTTTGATTCTCTTCAATGCCCCTGTGAGTACTTGGTGCCCACTACTCAGCATCCTATTTGGGTGAGATATGTAGTGGCCATTTACCTCTCCATAAGGTACTGTTTCACTGGACAACTTGCATGCTTCTAGTTCAAAGGCTACTTAGTTATGTCACCTGAGCTGCAGAGCAAGGAAGGAAGAGATAAGATCGCTAATACATAGTTTAACACCTCTATTAGAGTTTTCTGCCTTACATAGCCTCTAACTTTCACAGTGACTCTGATAGAACATGTTAGTTTTATCCTTTTAAAGATGGGGAAACTGAAGCTCCCACAGAGAAAAGTCTTGAAAAGTGAAGCTCATATCCAAACTCTGTTATCAAAAATCCAGTGCCCCCAAACTGCCCCCACTCTGTTCTGTGAGGCTTGTGCCAGAGGGATTGCTGTCTTCCTGCTCTGGGCCTCAGTTTCCCCATTCAGCCATTGAAGAGGATTGAATCATGCCTTCTCTTTTTTCTTTCTTCCCTCAACTAATGCTGGCCCATTCTTCATGATTTAGCTCAGGGATCTATGATCCTTCTTCCTTGCCTTTGGGGCTCTGGGAAAATTCAGCACCTCCTTATGAGTTCCCTATCCTTCTTAGAGTGGTGTTTTTGCTGCTGTCTCTCCTATCTGGCTGGAGAAATTCCCACTCTGTTGCATCCTATCTACCCACGGTGCTCTTCTCCTATCTCTTTGCACCCCTTACTCATTACTTCCAAGCCTCTGCTTCAATGTGACTTGCTTGTAGAGCCCTTTGTTGACCTCCCTGAGTTAAAACTGACCCCTCAAGTGATGCATTTACTTTGCATTAAAATGAAATTCACAGACTACAAAATCAACTATTTAAATATATAATATGTTGGCATTTGGTACTTTTACAAAGCTGTGCAGCTATCACTTTGATCTAGTTCCAAGACATTTTTATCTTTTCAAAATGAGACCCACACCCATTAAGCAGGCACTCCATATTCCTTAGTACTCCAGTCTCTGGCACCCTCTAAGTTGCCCTCTGTTTCTATGGAAATCACACATAAATGAATTCATGTATTAGACTGTCTTCTTTCTGGCCGTTTCTGCTTAGTATAATGCTTTAAAGGGCCAATTGAGTTGGATTAGGTACCAAAGATTCATTTCTTTTTCTAGCTGGATATTATATTGTTGTATAGATGGACCACATTTTTTTCATTCACCAGTTGCTGGAGATTTGGATTTTTTTTAACCTCTTGCCTGTTCTACTATGAATGCTACTGATATGAAGATGGGTACATAATTTTTCAATTACTTTGGGTATATACCTAAGAGATGAATGGTCACATCACATGGCGACTCAATCACCCATGAGGATATTCAGTCTCAGTGGCATTCAAGCACTGCCTTCCTCTACTGCCCCTTTGGATCTGGAGACTCTGAAAACTGAATCTCTTGAGATGTAGCTTCTGGCAATTAGCATCTATTGCACAGGGCCTCAGAGGTGAGGAGATCCATTCATTGCCTGCTGGGGAAAGAGAAATCTTGAGGCGAACACATGGCATGTAGCTTTCTAGCCTATCTTTTGTGGTTCTTTTAGGATGGGGCATTGTGGGGCTTGAAGGATGAAGATCCTGGCCCTCACGCCTTGACATCAGTCACAGGCATTGGCACACATTCTACAGGTTTTTTTCCCAGGACAGCCATCAGAGAACTCTTTACTGTTTTCTTAAAAAGTTAAGCATAGAAATACCATAGGGCCTAGAAGTCCCACCCCTTAAAATAAACTCCAAAGAACTGAAGCAAGTGTTCAGTTCAAAACATCCGTGTCCATAGCAGCACTATTTACAACTACCAAGAGGTAGTAAAAACACAAATGACTAACAAACAGATGAATGGAGAAAATATGCTATTGCCACACACCAGACTATTATTCAGCAATAGAAAGGCTTGCTGCAATGATATGTAACTCTAATATGGATCCTGTGCTAGTTTTTGCTGACACAAGATACAGTCACCTGAGAAGAAGGAACCTTAACAGGGGAATTGCTTCCATAAGCTTGATTTGTGGGAAAGTTTGGGGGGGGGACATTTTCCTGATTAATGATTGATGTGGGTGAGCCCCATAAACTGTAGATGGTCCTAGATAGCATAAGAAAGAAAACTGAACCAGCAGGCAAGCCATTGTGATCAAGCTGGTAAAGCAGTGTTCCTTCATGGCTTCTGCTTCATTTCCTGCCTCCAGCTTCCTATTTTTGAGTTCCTGCCTTGGCTTTAATCAGTCATGGGTCATGATATGGAAGTGGAAGCTAAATAAACCCTTTTGTTCCTCAGTTGGTTTTGGTCAGTGTTTTATCACAGAAACATAAAAGCAAACTAGGACAATTTATGATACTCAGAACAGTATCCTATCTAACAGAATCTAGATATAAAAGTGACATTATATATAATTCCAGATATATGTCTAGAAATGTCCAGAATGGGACATCTATAGAAGTAGAAAGCAGATTTGTGGTTGCCAAGAGCTGGAGGGGGAGATGCTAGGTAGCTGCAAGGTGGGGGCAGGGTGCCTTTTTGACTGATGGAACTGTTTAGCTATCAAGTAGACATGTTTTTTGCACAGTGTATATTTGTACTCAATGCCACCACTTAATACTTTAAATGGTTAATTTTATGTTGTGTGAATTTACTTCTTTTAAAAGACAGACCTCTATACCTAATGCTCACTTTGGCCTTAGGATCGAACTCCCTCATTAGGGATCAGTTTCAGGCAAAAGCAGAAAATGATAGGTAGGTTCATGCCAGGAATTACTGGGCCTTGGCACAAATGTCCACTCGGTTCACATAAGACCCCAATGTTCTGTTCTAGTACCTTCAATTAGCATTTTCCCCTTGAGATGAATAGCCAAATTAGTAGCATTGTTTGTTTCCATCCTGAGCCAGTCTCCAGAAATGATATAATGAGATGTTCTTTCACATCTGGATGGCCCCTGAGAGACCTCTGAGGCTGCACTGAGCCAAAGTGTGGTGTTGTTGCTACTTACTCTGGCAGTGAAAAGCAGCAATTGACAGCTCTTTGGGAAGATGGGTTTTGTCACTTCAGAAAGGACTCTTTTTCTTTAGGTCTGCAGTGTGGAGAGTTGTCCACAAGCTTGGTCTGGCCTAGGAAGTGATATTCAGGTGAATCATGCTTCTACAATCAGTCTGGTTGCTCACGAAGGCTTCTGTAAAATGCTAAGACCTCAAAAAGAGCAAGTAGGCTTTAGGGGTCAGCCCTCATCCCAGAGAATGTCTTAGAGCTTCATGCTGGCCATGAAAACAACTTCGTTATGAACCAGATCCCAGCAGGATCTTCAGGAAAGACTTGAAGCTAAAGTCTCACCAAGCTAGGCTGCTGTTTTGGTATTGCTGGGTCCTAACATCTTCCTTGGGGAAGAGGATGAAAGGTGCAATGTCAATGACCACAGAATCAGGTAGAAGGGGTTTACAGCAGACTCATTTATTTAACAGCAAGGAAAAACTTAGATACCCTCCCATCACCTTATAAACTTATATACACCTCCATCCCAGGCATTCTGAGCCAATGACAGTTGACATTTCATGCTCGTCTGTCACTGGCTAGGCACGATCAGAACCTCTGACAGTGCCTGTTGCTAGGCACTCAGGAAACACTGCTTGGTGGCTCCTACATATCCACCCTTTTTTATTTATTATATAGGGTGCTCAGTGGGAGCCAGAGTTCTTTGCTCAGGCCTTGTTGAGCCCACCTCAGGAGGGTTCAGCAACAGGACTGTGCCTGTCTTCGATTGGCCTGCTGAACAAGCTTGAACCCATCTTTCACTACCAGGAGCATTCATTCCTGGAGAGCTGCCAAGGTTGGGGGACACTAGGTAACAAGAGTCTTTTGACTTACAAATAACCATGCATGTATAACCTCCTGTGGAGGACTGCCAGGAGAATGCCTAAGAGCCATTAATACCTGAAAAGTTGCCTTAGTTGCTGTCTACTGGTGTTGTATCTGCTGCAGGAGACATTTAAGGAGACTAAGGCCTAGCAAAACCACCCCACCAACTAATGCATATGTGAGCATCCAGGAGGGATCCAATAGCCCTTTTATATTGTGCCAACCTTTTTTTTTAAATGAGTAATCAAAGGCCATAATAACCTCTGCCCTTAATACATCACTTTGTTAGGGAGACAATGAGAGCAAGGGGAGTATATACATTACCCATCCTGGGTTATTCCCTCCTTGGTGGAAGCAGGCTGATTCATGGCTGGACGTACATCTCTTACTGGGACCCATATCGGCATTGTGGCAGTCTGAGGAAGAACACATACATGCCCTCTCCCACGGGTTAGCGGGGAGGAAGAGGGGGACTGGAGGCTGCCATTGAAGATCTCTCTATCTCACCAGGTACAGGGGTGTGCTCTTTGGAAGGGATGCCTGGTGCTTGTAAGCTGGGCGGAGCCCCTTGTTATCAAAACTGAGAAAGTTCATATGGAAAAGGACCTCTGTTAATGCCAGATGAGGATCTCTCCAAGCCTCTGGTGAGATAGTCCTGGCCAACAGCTCCTTAAGAGCTCTGTTGGTCCTCTCCACAATGGTGTCTCTGGATTTTAGGGTATGCCAGTGGTATGGGAAAATTTCCAATAGTCCAGAAAGTCATTGAATTGTTGAGAGGAATAGCCACGACATATAGACATACATGCACTTACAAATACTTATAAATAAGATGAATATGTTAAAATGTATTAATATTTTACTGAATATATATGTCAAATCTATTATCATCTATCTATTTTCCATCATCTAAGTATCTGTTTTTAGCATCTATTTCTCTGTCTGTCTGTCTGTCTATTTATCTATGATCTATCTTCTATCTATCATCTATATATCTATTTTTCTATCCATCTATTTATGTATCAGTCTGTCAATATATACTGAAGTTGCTTAGCTAAAGAAAGGTACTAAAGAGTCAAAAATAAGGGGAGAAATAGAATTTGGGGGAGATAATAGAGTTTCGACAACAATAGTCCCTAGATTTTTGGTTTTCTTCTGTCCCACACCTGGTGGCTCTTCTGATATGAATCAGAAACTCTGAATTTTTCTTCTAGCAATGTTCTTGGGTTTAGAGAAGGAGAGAGTCACACTCCAACTCCAAAGCCAGGTTTAATTTTTAATTGAATTAGGACTTTAGCTTTTCTGAGAATTAAAGAGATACAGGTTTTAGGCAGTGAGCTCTAATATGTAACAGGTAGCAGTTTTCAGTCCTCTGAGTTTCTATGGGAGTCTAAAAAGGCCAGTGTGATGTGAAGGACGGGAGTGGAGGAAGGGACTGCATGGGTCTGTATCTTTATTGGAAGTGTAGGGAGCCCTGCTATGATCGTGTTTTTTGGCAAGTGATTGTTAATTAGTTTGGTATTATATCCAAAATGATAATATCTGATAAACCATTCAGTCCAGGGATGTTCAGGAGATTAGTCAGTCCTGTCCAGTTAATCTCTAAATGTGGTTACAACTAAAGGCATGTCACCAATCAAGGGCTCCAGGATCACCCACATTGTCCCATGAATCTGAATACTTTTCACTCAAGTTCCACATATCCAAATCAATCTCCATTTCCTGCAAAACTAATCTGAAGGCCCAGAATAATTTGCCTTTTGTCTATATTTTTAGTATAAACCTCACCAGGAGCCGGGGAGCGGGTAGTGGTGGTGGCGTGATGGGGGAGCTGACCCTTTGTTTGAGGGGCGTGACCCCTCCGGGGTCCCAAATACCTTTAAAAGATCCATGTGCTTTTGTTTGCCCTCTTTGTTTTTCCCTGGGCTCCTCGCTGGAACCTTGGCTTTTGTAAGTTCCCTTTTCTTTCCTTTATTAAAGCTGAATATTGGGGTTGGAGAGATGGCTCAGAAGTTAAGAGCATTGCCTGCTCTTCCAAAGGTCCTGAGTTCAATTCCCAGCAATCACATGGTGGCTCATAACCATCTGTAATGGGGTATGGTGCCCTCTTCTGGCCTGCAGGCATACACACATATATAGAATATTGTATACATAATAAATAAATAAATATTTAAAAAGCTGAATATTATATATTAAAGCTAGTTTGGTTAATCATAATTGCCAATCAACCATGCCCCTTCAGTGGCGCACGCCTTTAATCCCAGCACTTGGGAGGCAGAGGCAGGTGGATCTCTGTGAGTTCAAGGCCAGCCTGGTCTACAAGAGCTAGTTCCAGAATAGGCTCCAAAGCTACAGAGAAACCCTGTCTCGAAAAACCAAAAAAAAAAAAAAGAAAAGAAAAAATAATAATTAGGAGATATATATATATATATATATATAAATATATAACCACCATTGACTCTAAGGGGTTGATCATCCATCTTTACTTTTGTGAAGCTGAAGGTGCTGCGGTGGGCATTTGCTCCCCACACCGCTGGCTCTATGGTTTCTGGAAAGAGCTTCTCTATAAATTGACAAATAAAGGGCCACATGTGCTTTACCATCTTACTTAGCCATTCTACTTTTTTGGTGTCTGGAAAATGAACTCAGGTGGGCAGATTACAGGCATGCACCCCCAGGTGCACAGCTCGCCCCTTGTCTCAAACATCACCAGCTTGTGACACAGGGGGCTGGCCTCAAGGCCACAGCTCCAGGGGCACCAGGAAAGAAGCACCAGCAGCACCCAACTGAAGATCATTCTCAGCTAGCCAAGGGAATACATTTACAGCAGCAGCATGAAGCTGTGGCCACTGCTATATCCACCCACCAGCTGCCAAGAGTTAAAGGGTCAGTAGCTGTGAGGACACACCAGAGTGAGCAGCCAGTTACACCCTCACTCTGCAGGCCCAAGCTCCCACAGCTCAGACCACCCACCCAAGGCCCCGCAGAAGCAGCAGGTACCTGGAAGGCACTGGTGGGCTCTGACACCTGGGGCAGTCCAGGCAGCAGGACCTGGGACCCCAGCTTTGCAGACCGATCAGGATCACCTGGAAGGACAGAAGCATTGGAAGAAGCCGGCACTCAGATGACAGACACAGCCCAGCGGAGGTCTGAGAGGGGCCCACAGCCTTCCCTGAGGCCTTGATGCACAGGAGGCTAGGGGAGCCTATTACCTCTGAGGCCACACCTCAGAGTGTCACCTACACCTGAGGCTCTGACGGCACCCTGAGGCTTCAGTCAAGCAGGAAGCTCACACCAGTCAAAGCTCATACACATCAGGCCTGGCCAGCACTGGCCTCTGGGCCCTTATCCCCCATGTTGCCACGCAACTTCTCCCTGCTGAGGTGAACCTGACACTCTCACAGATGACCGGTCACTCTGTCCCGCCTGTTAGCACCCCTCTGAGAGGGACAGCTGGCGGTCAACAGTCAACAGGGCTGGGAAATTTTATTGGACCCTTATGTCTAGTCATTAGTGGGGAACGTCTGTGGTTCTTTAGGTCACAGCTGTATGCCCACACAATGTCTCTGGAAGAGGAAACGGCATTTGGGAGCAGAGAATTGGTTCTGCCTCCTGAGGTCTCAGCTCTTATGGCGAACAGAAACAGAAAAAAAAAATGCTTTCCTAACTAGATGGGCAGACAAACACGAAGGAAAGAATGGGGGTCCCAATGCTTACTTGCCAAGGGGATCGATGGGCCTTTCAAAGGAAGGAAAGAATAGGGCTCTCTACGCTTATCAGCCGAGGGGACCAAGGGGCTTTTCATTGAAAATACACGGTTTGGGGGTGCTGTGCAGGCAGCACTGAGGGTGAGGGGAGGAAGATGACTAGAACCTGTGCCGGGCAAAGCACAAAAACTATAACCACAAGTCTTTCCTGATCTTAAGAAAAACAGTGTGTGTGTGTGTGTGTGTGTGTGTGTGTGTGTGTGTCGTGCATGTGTGTAGTACACTTATAGGCATGTGTGTACCATGGTGTGTGTGTAGAATTGGTTCTCCTTCTACCATGTAGGTTCTAGGGCTTAAATTAAGGTTGACTTGGCAATAAATACCTTTACCTGACAAGTCATTTCTCTGGCTCCCTTTCCTGATCTTTGTCAATCACCTGAGCTTGCAATGCTTTTATGTAAGTCACCCCACTCCCTTTTTTAGACAAAGGCAGGTAGCACAGTCTACCTGCAGCGACCGTCCTGCCTTAGTCTCCTGAGTACTGTAATTACAGGTTATACTCCAAGCCCAGAGCTTACTTAAAAATTAAATTTAATAAAGTAAGTTATGGATTAATAACAAGAAATTTAAAGATATGCTAACTCTATGATTCCTTATTTAATTGCACCAGAGGAAAGAACCAGGAAAGGTCTCAATGGGACCATTTAGTTCACTTGCTCATCCCTGGATCAGTGACAGAAAGAAATGCCACACATTGTTCAGTTTAACCCTAAGATCCTGCATCTGACTAGGACCTGTGTGTCACCAGTCCAGTCCCTACTTATACCCTTGCCAAGTCAGGCAGTTCTGTCTCAGGGCTTCTCCAGCCCCCATGCCTCCTCTGACACAGCACTACTGTTAGTATGTACTCAATGAGGACTCCTTGCTGTCAGTTCTGGGAGGTCAACCCCTGCCTTGGGTCCTCTGCAGCCTCGAAGACTGGACCAGAAGGGCCGTTATGCATTATTTGTTGAACAGTGTGGAGAATGAGCAAATGAGTAGGTACAATTGCCCTGAGTAGTATGGGCAAAGGAATAGGAGTAGGGTTGGGAAAAGCCATAGGGAATAATTAAAATTAAAATTTAAACTTAACAAGGAAAGTTATAAACTCCTCATATCATAATCATATTATGAGACAATCAGACATGTGATAGATCTATCTATTACCAAGATTTTTAGCATTTTATTGACACCCATATAGTGAAACTATTTTTCTTGTGGCTCTTGATGGCCTTTGTCTAGCCCAGCTCTTCTGATACTGAATAATCATAACTGTCCCATGAGAGCAAAGACCTCAATCATGGCCTCTGTTCTACAATGTAGTACCCCATACAGTAGGTGTCCAGCAGATGCTTTTCCATGTGAATAAATGGACTGTTGGATGGGAAAATGGATGGATAGATGGACGAATGGGTGGGGCGGGAACTGGGACAATAATGAGCAGGTTGGGAGGTGGTGGGAAAAGTTGTAGGAGTGAGACTTATGATAGGAAGGTATAGAGTTTCCTGCCTATAAAGGCCTGGGGGAAGCAGGGTGTCCCCATGTGTGAACATCAAAGCAGCCCAAAGTCCTAGAACCTTTGTCCTAGTGGGCATCCCTGATCAGCAGCTGGAGGCCAGGCAGTCTGTGCCCACAGTAGTCCTGAGCCATCTTCCCTCCCTCCCTCACCCTTCTGTGCCTGCCTGACCTTGTCTCACCTTCTAGATTTGGCACACAGTAGTGCCCTTAGTCTGGTTATTAATAATACTCAAGGGTCATGCTAATTAGTGCTTGCTCCAGGAACTCTTTCTCAGTGCCAGGCCCTGGATCTCCTTTCAAAAATAGCAACCTGGGAATTATACCGATGCCTAGAGGGGCTTTGGATTGGTGTGCAGGCAGTGAGGTCCAGCCTAAGAGATACCATGGGAGACAGGATCTTAGCTAAAGCCTGAGGCAAGGTGTAGTATAGTCCTCTTTAAAGGAAGACTGAGATCAGAGGACCACTTGCATAAGTTGGTTCTTTCCTTCCACCGTGGGATCTGGGAATTGAACTCCAGTTGTCAGACTTGCCTAGCAAGTGCTTTTACTTGTTGAGCCATTTCGCTGGCCCTAGAGACCATGTCTTAAATGAATAAGATGGATGTCCTTCTGTGGTTTCCATATGCACACGAATGCAACAATCACAACAAAAATGAAATACCAAGGTCAGCAGAGATGAGTCATGCCAAAATTATCAATGTTTCTAGTCCCTTAGTCACAGCCCTGGTATCCCAAGTGGTAGTAGACAGGGCTCATTGCCAGGCATTGGAAGAATTACAGACTGGGCTGCCACCTAGCAGAGGTTTAAGGCTTTGAGCTTTCTCATGGGCAGGAAACAAATGCAGGGCCTGCCGGTATTGGCATGGGGCCAGTTGGAAGAAGCAGTGCCAGGTCTAAGGTGGGTGTGGGCATGAGGTGGAGAGAGGCTTGAGTGGGGGGGGGCAGTTTGCTCCAGGCACTTGTTGCTCCCTGGAGCAGGGGAAGTGCAAGCATGTGTTAGTGTTAAATGGCTTCCTGATAGGGAACCAGCCCGACGCTGGAATCCGTACAGCTTTCAACTCTTCTTCCTGGAGGGTTAATTTTACTCTAAATTTTTGGGAAAAATCTAAACTAGACAAACAGACAGTCCGCAAGGTCTGCATCTCATTCTTCCCAGTGGCAAGAAGACCCTACTGAGGAAGTTGGTTTGTTGGCTAGTGGATCATAGATATTCCCTAGTCTCCCTTATAGCCTTCTCCCTACACAGGAAAAGGAGGCCAGCTCTTGAACTGCATGAACCCAGCTATGCACAATTTCCCTCCAGCTTCCTGTAAATTGCAATAGAAATTCAGGAGCCTCTGGGTTTTTATGGAGGAGAGGCAGTGGAGGAGAGGCCCAGGAGCACTGTGATGTGGACACTGTGTGCTGATGTCACCAGCCTCAGAGAAACACCCTTCTCCTCCCTCCACAGCCATTTCAACTTCTGGGTCAGCCCTCCCAGCCTGGCCACTCCATGACCCCAAGAGATGGGCTGACTGTAAGGGACAGCCTGTTCCTCTGAGTTGGCATACCTCTGGAGTCTGGTGATGCTCATCTTCTTTGGCTGCTGCAACCAAGTACCACAAACTGGGGCTTAACCACAGACATGCATTTGGTTCCCGGTTCTGAAAGCCAGAGTCTGAAATGAAGATGTTGGCAGGGTAGGTTCACTCCAAGGGCTGAGCAGGAATCTGCTCCGTGCTTCAGCCATAGCTTTCTGGTAGTGTTTGCTGCTCTCCAGTTTGGGCAGTATAGCTGTAATCCACACATGGCATTGTCCCTGTGTCCCTAACTGTTTAGGAGGACACCAGTCATATCACATTTAGGACCACCCTGTTGCACTTGACTTTGTTCTAATTTAACTGATTTTTTTTATCTGGAAGACCCTATTTCCAAATAAATTTATGTTCTGAGATACTAGGAGGAGGGGTTGAACATCATCATATATGTTTAGGAAGACAAAATTCAACTAATAGCAGAAATGGGAAAAAGTTGATTCAAGTTTATGGGATGCTGCAAGGCTAATTTTTATTAAAACACTCTGATGTGTTTCAAATTTTGCCACTAGGCCTGCCTGGTTAAACACAGGCCGGTGTGTACAGACTCTCATCTTGCATTCCCACAATGCTATGGGGGAATGAAATCGTGAACAACTGCTTGTGCTGACACCCACCCAGGGCATCTCTGGTCAGGATGACTACTGTTTCACATGTCTCTACCCCATTTCCTCCAAGTTCCCTTCACATACTCTTGGTCAATTCCAAAGGAGTTCTGAGCTATGAGCGTTAACTTTACTTCTATAGCCTTTCTCCAAGTAGTAAGCTTTAGACCCCAAACAGAGGCTCCCCATGATTTTTTTCTGAAGAATCCAAGTGTGCCCTTAGTGACACCCAGAGTCTGTTCTCCAAGGCACATTTACCACATTTCATTGTCCCGCCCACTGGTAGCATTCCCTGAACTGAGAAAGATTTCATTCTGGCCATGCGTCTGGATTTGTCAGCAGCCTCCAGATTGTGTCTTGAAGGAGGATTGCTTTGGGGACCACGTGGAGCCTCATTTGGCACAGTCGTGTCAGTCAAAGCCCAGAGTTTCTATTATTGCCATTTCTGCACGCTAACCGCATACTTATTTTAGACTCCTCTTAGGAAAGCGTGCTCCCATTTAATTCCTTTCAGTCCCACGTTCACGCTGCACTAACCTATTTATATTTAACAGTTTGAACACTGGAGCAAGTGCCTTGATTAGAATAGTCAATTCTGTGTCAAAAAATAGCCTTCCTAGGAAGACAGAATCTGGCCAAGTGTCTGGATGTCAAAAACACAGCTAGACCTCTTGTTCCAGCCACATCCTCCTGGACCATAGCATAACTCTGTGTGGTGGGTATGCCAATCCCCAGATCTTGCCATAGCAAAGAATGAAATTGATTTTGGTCAGATTCTTTTGAGGATTTGTGATGGGAGGCATGGCAGCTCCAGGTACAAGTTTTGTCCATATTTGTAGTGATCTTGGTGGTTTTAGGTACACTTAAGAACAATCAGGGGCATGCAATGATAAGCTGCTAATGGCTGTCACTCACTGAGCATTAATCACGTACCCAGGCATGGTCAAACTGCTTTCCCTACAGTGCGAGATCTCACTTGATCCTTGAAGCCACTCTCTGGGATCAGTCTTTTTCTTTAAAGGTGATCAAAATGCAGGGAATAAGTGTCAGTGGTGTTCACCCTCTCCCCAAGGCTCAGGGAATATCAAGGAAGAGGGGTAGAAAGACTGTAAGAACTATGGGTTTTATTGTCATTGTTAAAATACACATAACCAGAGCCTACCATTGTAACTAGGAAAATGTATCCAATTCAGTGACATTTAGGACATTCTCAGCAGTATGTGATTATCACTACTGTCTAAGAACAGGCCACTGTTGTCCCCGCCACCACCCCCACCCAAAGGAGAGCTCAAAACCATTAGTTTTGGTTCTTCTATACTTTCTACTCCCCAACCCTGATAACTACCAATCTGCTTTAAATCGGTATGGTTTTGCCTCTTGTGGGCATTTTATATAAGGGGAATCGGTGGGCTTTCATGGCTACCATTTCCCATGTAGTACGCTTTTCTCAAGGCTCATCCACATTGTAGTATGCAGCACTACCTCATTCCACTTTAAGGATGAATAATGTTTCAGTGCATGGATATGATGTTTGTACACTTATCAATTCATCTGTATATCATATTTGGGTTGTTTCTTCCTTTTCACTATTGTAAATAAAGGTGCTGTTAATATTTGTATGTAAGATTTACTTAGATACTATTTGCAGTTTGCTTGTATATATGGCTGCAAGAGAAACTGTTGGATCATATGGTCTTTCTACATTAATTTATTGAGGAACTGCTAAATGGTTTTCCATATGGCTGCACCAATTTTGCATTTCTGCCAGTGAAGTACAAGGGTTCTGATTTTTCTGCATCCTTGCCAACACTAATTATTTCTTCTTTTCTCTTCTTCTTTCCCAGTAACTACTATTCTAATAGTTGTGAGGTGGTATCTCATTGTGACTTTGATTTACATTTCTTTAATGTGTTGAATCTCTTTTTGTGTGCTTAGCACAATTTCTTATCTACTTTGGAGTAATGTCTGTCCAAGTCCTTTGTCCATTTGTTAAATGGGTTGTTTGTATTTTATGATGGCATTATTTCTTTTCTTTTGAGTCATGTCTGAGAGCAGAAGTAGGGACTGCCTCTTTCATGAATATTCCATTGCTAGGTAGTTCTGAGAAAATTACTTCCCCTCATGCTATGCTATGCTATGCTATGCTGTGCTATGCTATGCTATGCTATACCCACACGAGGCTATATCTTCTGCTCTATGAAAACCACTGAGAAAGTTTAAGGAGAGATGTCTCTACAATGAATATTTTCATGTCTTTCAAGTAATTTATCAAACCCTTGAAAATTATTTTGTGCTTCCTCAAGGACAAATGTCATGTCCAGTCTTTACACTGGTTGCATTTGTTACTTATCAGCCTAGTGCTGTGTATGTAATATGGGCCAGGAACCATTTTCACACTGTAGGGAAATGTTGATGGGAAAAGCAAAGCACAAACCTTTACCCACATGTGGAGGCAGAAGTCACAGGAAGATCTTCTGTGATCAAGATCCCAGCAAGATGATCAAGGATCCCAGCAATGCTGCTGTAACTGCAGATGTTGTAGGCTGGTTTGAAGGTGCCTTGCCTGCTGAAGTTCTGGGGCTAGTTGTCAGCTCCTTCACCTTGGGATAGAGCAAGACAGATAACATCCCCATCTTAGATTGTTGACACCAAGGCATGTTTGGCAGACAATTTTGGCAGAGCCTCTGCCCATTCCCCATGCCACTTTCCATCCTGACACAGATGGTGCACTCCCTTGGGAATTTTTAATTTACTGTGAGTTGGGATAGTGAACCATGGAAAGAGGAGAGTGACTTTAATATTCCTTGTGTAGCTCCATATTTGAAAGTTTTATATTCATTAATTATTCATAATAGTGGGTTTTATCATTATATTTTTATCACATTAATCCTGCATTCCCTTTTCTTGTACTTGTTCCACTCCCACTGATTCCCTTCCTCTTCCCAACTAGCTCCTTTTCTATTTTCATACCCTTCTTTCTTGGTGGCCTAATGAGTTTCATTAGGGTTACTTATAGGACTATGGGTGAGGGATTATTTAATGGGAGCATGGACTCATTCCCAGTGTCTACACTGTCTCTCATAATCATTTAACTGCCTAAGATTCTCAGGAAGAGGTATGACCTCATGAGACCCTTCCCTTCCATAGTGGAATATTGGTGGATCTAGTCTTGCGCAGGCCTCGTGCAGATAACCGCAGCTGTTGAGAGTTCATCATCCATGCACACATGCATGAATGCATATGTGAGGATACATATATACAAACACTCACATATGTGTATGTTTGCATATAGAGATATGCCACAAATTTATAATAGGGTATGGCTATGTAATTGTGAGGACTGGATTATGAAGTTCAATACCTACAAGGCAGGTAGCAGTTATGGAACTCGGACAGCAATTGACACTTCTGTGTTGGAGACAGAATTTCTTCTTCTTCAGCGAGAAGTTGGTCCTTGTTTCTAAGTCTTTCCCCTTCAGTGTTGGAGAGCAAGCCTAGGGCCTTCTACACTCCAGGAAAGCATTCTGCCACTGGGCTGCAGCTGGGTTTTCAACCCGTTTGTGAGTCTTCTCAACTGATGGCTGAGGTCCACATTTCTGAGGATTAGTTATCTCTTTTACTTAAAATGATTGGCTTGTAGATACCACCCATAGAAACAAACTGCCTTCCCAATACCTAAATTAGTGTGTGATGGAATGACTAGTGGAATGAACCTGTTTCAGGTAACACATAAAAGTGTCCATCACAGTAACCAAAGGCTAATCTTATATCAGTAGCTAAAACATGACTTTCAAAGCTATTGTATTGCCACAGACAATATTAAAATGTCAAAAGCTGGCTTTTTTCTTATATCCCTTCCTGTGATTATTTTAAACTTTACGTTGTCTGAGGATGTTTTCAGAGAATAGTGCCTTGGAAATATTGTGGACAGAATATCACTGACAAGGAAATGTAAATGAGAAAAGCACATTAATAATTTTTTTACTGAGACATTTTGCTAAAGGGAGGACATCATACCTTCTAAACTGAGAAGCATCTCAGTGGAGAACGAAGAGCCAAACTGATGACAGCAGCAAGCTCCCCTTGCAGAGAGCACATACATAGAAGTGAGGTGTGAGACTTTGTCCTCAGGCATGATGGACACAGACTCTTGGAAAGCACCAAGAATGCCGTGCCTAGAAGGCCAACCCCGAGTAAAGATGAGGACAAAGCTAAGGCCAGGCTGGCAGCATGCGTGGCCCCAGGTGAGCCCTGGAGGGAAAGGCTGGTGACTTAAGGAGACAGCTTTCAAATGAGTGATACTCAAGGTAGGAAAGCTACCCAACTCCTCTTTTGCTATTTCTTCCAAATATAGTCTTGATTTGTAAAATACCTAAGTAGCATCTGAGAAAAATATCACGGCACACGATTACCTTAGCTTTCTGTGTTCTTTCACGGTTAAAAAGGTCTGTGATACTTTCTCTGTCTGCCCAACTCCAGTGGCAATAGTGACGCTTACAGAACAGAACAGGGAGGATCATCGAACTGACCTTGAACTCAAGTCTTGCCCACGGTTACCTAGTTCTGAGACTATAGGCATGTGACACTACTGTACCAATTCTCTCCTAGTTTAAACTCCCTTCTGGAGGGAGGGAAAGGCTCATATGACTCTGGATGTAAACAACCTGACACAAACTGGGGAACCCAAACTGGTAAGACTCATCAGGTCTCTCTAGAAGCTCTGGAAGCAGTGGATGATTGCTGAGAAAGGAGACTCTCTAACTTAACAAGCTGCCTTTAAGTCATGAGCAGAGCTTTAGGGTTACAGTTTTTGAGTATTGGCACTGAGGGCTGGAGTAGAGTTTTTGGAAATTCAGCCGCTGTTAAGTAATCCATGCTCTTGGAAGTAACCCCCATAAACTCCATGGTTTACCAAGTTGAACACTGGTAGAATTGTAATGTTGGTCTATTGTTCATCCACTAGCTGGCATAAGTAGACTTTGCGACTGGTTTCCCCAGGAAGAGTCACTCACAAAAGTCAGTGCACCCAATTTCTGCAGTACTTGGGCTGGAACCCAGGGCTTTGCCCATGCTGACCAAGCATTCTACCCTCTGAACTCTATCTTAAGCCCTCCTTTTAAAGATCTGTTGAAAAAATTCTGTCTGTCTTTTTGTCTCTCTTTGTGTCTCTTTGTCTGTCTCTCTGTCTTTGTCATCTCTGCCTCTTTGCCTGTCTCGTTGTCTCTCTCTCTATATATATACCACATGTGTCTTTCTGTGTGTTCTGGTGCTGATGGATGTCAGAAGAAGGCATCAGAACTTCATTCTCAGGAGGTTATAAGCTACCATATATGATTGCTGAGAACCAAACCCTGGTTCCCTGGTGCTCTTAACTGCTGAGCCATCTCTCCAGTCCCCTGCCTGGCTAGCTTTAATTTTCAAGAATGTATTTTTTTCTTTTCACAAAAGCCCTATAATATAATATTTTCTTTTTTCCATTTGACAGATAAGGGTACTGAGGCACTGACAGGCTAAATGGTTTGCTGACCTGTACAACATCCCATAGCTAACAAGCCATTGGTTGAGCCCAGGGACTTTGGCGCCAGATATTCAATGTTTAATGATTGCCCTATGTTGCCCCTTGGCTTACAGTCTGTCTCCAGGTCCCCTGAGGCTCAGGGGTGGCTGAGTCTTTTGCTTGTGGCCTGAATTCATGTTTGCTGTGTCCTCTCAGTACTTCTTACAGGCCAAGGCTGTCATTGGGCCAAGTATGCTCAGTTTTCTCCCAGAGGAGCATTGCAGCCACAGGCACTTAGAAGGAGGCAGGACTCTGTGAAGGCAGCATTTGGGGCAGCCAGAGATCTGGAGACATCTTGAAAGGGTTACACATTTCTGTTGCTGACTGTGGGCTGGATTATTCAGTGTTTAGGACACTGATTTATCAACTGCAAAACAAGACCAATCAGAGAACAGAAATGATAATGCTGCATTTCCAGGAAGGCATGCTTCCACGCGCCTCATGTCTTTCGTGATCAGAGGGTTTCAGTTTTAGACACACTGGGGATGAGTTGACTGTATCACAATGGAACAGTCTGCACCTATGATTACACATGGGGACAACATGGGGAAGACAAGGAGAAAATTCCACTTAAAAAGCACAGAAAAAAGTGAAAAAAATCCACTAATGGCCTGTTGGGGATCATTTCTGTCTACTTTTAAAAGTCTCATGCAGGGATGCTACTTTTATGGGTTGAATCAGAATGGCCCCACCCTAGGAAAGACGAACATGCTTTTGAACATGTGTTCCAATCCTATGATTTTCATGGCTGGGGTACAAGTGACAGATAAAAGGTCCTGGACACATCTCCCTCCCAAGTGGTCTGAACCTGTTGTAAGAGAAGAGGGAGACAGCGTGGTGGCTCACCTTCCTGGGGACTTCTGTTAGGTTCCCAGGGTTTGACCTCAGTGCTTGGAGGGAGATGATGAGGTGGTTTGTGGTAGAAACATACACTCCTTTTAGCAATGGAAGAAGGTTGTCAGGCTTCTGGTATTTTTTAGAAACTGTCAAGTGCCACATAGCTTCTGTCCTACAGGCCTCTCTCAAGGAAGAGCTTTCGATTGGGGGAGGGGCGTAAGGTGTGATACTGGGGTGCTGGTGCTGGTGGTGGGATTCTAGACCAGACTCTTTAATGGGAGGAACCCAGCAGTGCCCAAGGTCTTTCATCCTACAAGTCTTAATTGTCAACTTGATAGAATTTAGAATGGCTTTAGAGTCAGAGGACATCATGGAAGAGTGGGCTGGTTAAGGACACAAACCTCTGCATGTGGTAGAAAGACCTACTCTGAATGTGTGGCAGCATGACTCCCACGGGCATTTCTGTCTCTTCTTCTTTGAAATATTTATTTTTATTGTATGTGGTTAGGTATTTTACTTGCAAGACTGTCTGTGCTCCGCATGTGTGCAGTAACTGAGGAGGTCAAAAGGGCCACCCAATAGCAGGGAATTCATGCCTGACCCTGTAAACCTGGCCAACTACTTGTGACAGGAGAGGGGACAGGTCATGGACTCTAGAGGAGAACCTATGACTGCCACTTTCCTAAATCAGTATCATTTCTAACTAACTGAATTCTAGATACTATGTCTACTTATATGCATAGTTCTCATACCTTATCAAAAAAAGCTGCTTTTTGAAGCAGATAAAGGCCATTACAGAGACCCACAATTGGTCAAAATGCATAGAATAAGTGACCATGACATAGTCAGTTCCACTTGGTACACCACAACACAACCCCTAAACCTTTGACTCAGAGAACATCATGAAAGAGCAGGCAGAAAGAATGTAAGAGCCAGGAAATCAAGATGTTTGACACTACTGAGTGTTTTCTAGACATAACAGGGATGCTGCACTCATGAAATCTCAACAATATGGTTATTGAAACAAGACCTGCATAACCATACCGGTTGCCATGCCAAGGGGGCTGGGAGGAATTTCACAAAACACCCTCAGATGAAGCATTACAGACAGCCGGTGGTTGCTAAGGGAGGGGAAATCAGTTTTCTCCAGGAGTAAGGAATGTCCTGAAAGGCCACCCTATTCTAAATGGTCAGTCCTAAACACATCTACATGTGAGCAACACTGAATGGACTCAGTAGATGGTGGTGGTAGTTATGATGTGTGTATAAAATTATCGATGAAGAGGTTAAGAATTTGAGAAGGAATAAGAGGGATATAGGAGGAGTTGGAGGGGTATAGGGAAGGGTAGAAATGATGAAAATACCATACTCATGTAGGAAATTCTCAAAATACTAAAATGTAAAAGGTCTTATTAGCATATGTTAATTATCCATACTAATGGGTTTCATTATGGCATTTCATGCATGTGGATAATGTATGTCCAATGTGATCAGCTGTCTCATGCTGTCATCACCATGTCTTCTGCCAAAAATGGGCCATATCTCCTCTTAAATTGTGAGCCAACATACCTCCCCACCCTTTTTTTAAAGGTTTTTTTTGTCAGCTATTTCATCAAAAACAACTAACTACTCTGTACCAGTTTTTCCAGGGATCAATGAGGGAACTGAAAGTAAGAGCCCTGACCAGATGGACCGCACACCCTTTCAGCTGTGATGCTCAGATACTGAGGAGCTACTGGGGTGCTGGGATGCTGTGTGTGGTCTCCAAAGATAGAGTCACAAGATAGGGAGACAATGAAGGCATCCTAGTAAACTGAGAACAAGCAGTAGAAGGGGAAACATCCTCAGAGGAGTAGCCCATTGCCCTGTCCAAGGCGAACCTTCCCAGGAGCCCAGAGGCATCATAACTCCGTTGAAGGGGCACTCCCTACTGCTGCTGGGCAGTAAGCAGCTTGCCTTGGCTTTATGGGTACAGGAAGTTGTTTTGAGAAGAGGACTTAGGGGAGGAACTGAGCAGGAGCCAGATTGTTCTGGGTTGGGGTGAGAGGAAAAGGGAGGTGAGAGCAGGCACTCCTTGGAAAGGCCAGCAAAGAGCAAGAGACAGTGCTGGACAGGTGTACTTGGGAGGGGCCTCCAGAGGAGAGGCTGGCGGCTAGGTGAGAGGGAGCATACGTCTCTAAGAAGGAGTGACCTGGGACAACTGTCACTCAGAAGCAGCAGCCACTGGTTTAGGAGTTCAGTGAGGGCAGGAGTGTCAGGTGACAGAAAGTGACAAGAGAGCTGTTCTGTTTCGTGGCCCACCCCTGCTCAGCCTTGACTTTGTCAGGGTAGGTGACTTGGAAAGTTTGACTCTCAGGGAATGTAAGATGGAAGCAATTCAGTGGATCAAGCTTCACTTTTCTTTTGGATCACAGTGTACTGGCAGAGCTGAAAGAGGTATGATAGCTGTAACCTCTGGTGTTCTTGGGCAGGCTAAGGAGGCATCTTGGGAGAGGGTGGAGGGAGTTTTTACAGAACATGTAATCCAGCTTTAGGACTGGCAGATTCTGAGGACTAGCTCATAGTACCATATGACAGCCATATGCAATTATCAATGCACTTGAATGTCATCACAACCAGCAAAGCATCAGTGAGCATCCTGCCACCCAACTTTTGTTTCCCTTGGACCCACTGAGAGAGAGGGAAGGACAAGAGGGCCCATGAGCCCTAGGTGTGGCTTGCCTGATGGACAGCTGGGGCCTGTTTGATGTGTTGATGACGTGGCAGGACAGTAGGGCATGAGGCGAAAGAGGCATCTAGATTAATAAACGAAAGACATCAATGATAGAGGAATGGAACCACTTATGACCAAGGGGCTATGTGTAAGGGACAGCATACATGAGAAAGGGACATGATGTTCAATTGTGGAAGAATGCACATGCCATGTAAATGTCTTACAGAGGGCCCCAGTGCCTGAGGATCAGGGCTTTTGAGCCCCAGACCTTATCTCAATTCTTTAGCCTACTTCGATTCTCGGGTGCCCTTTTTCTTACTGAAGAAACCGTCTCTATTCCTATGAAAATCCATGTACCCCGGTTCAAAACATGTGTATACGTGCAAATCCAAATGGACTCAATAGGATGTATTTGTATACATGCATATGTAATGATACAAATTAGAGAAGAGATTGTGAATTTGAGAGGATTCGAAAGGGAAATGTGAAGAGTTAGAGGGGGCCATAGTGGGGTGGGTGTGATATAAACACAATACTCACAAAAGACATTCTCACAAAACTGTTAAATAAAATAAAAAGGTCTTGGAAATCTCAGTGGGTACCCTCCAGACTTTGACCCATGCCTGTAACAATGGAGGGCTTCAGGCAGAAGAACAGTCCTTATAGGGAGTAATGACTGACTATAGGGCATGTCCCTTAGCTGGACCTAAAAGAAATGCTCGGCAGGTGGTACAGAGGCCAGTGTGAGCAGCGGCCAACAAAGCCGTGGGGTTTTGGATAAGGGCTATTCCTTTGAATGTCTTCTACTCAGTCACTGACCGAGGAGGCTACTCTGTCTCTGGGGACCTTTGCCCTTAGTCACTGCATTGAATGTTGGGTGTGGGCATCTTATGAGAGTATTTTACATTGGGTTCCAGCTGCTGCTTCAGCTGGACTCTGTGTGTTTGTGTGTGTATGTGTGTGTTTGTGCTTATATGTGTGTGTTATTGTGCACATGCACGTGTGCTTTGTGCTCCTATTGGTTCCCCACCTCCTTTAGGAAGACAAGTTTTCATTTATGAACTCCTGCTACCTGCTGCTAGGTCCTGTCCACCTAATGGGAGAGACAAAGGTCTTATTAGGGTCCCCTTCAGAGGAGGCAACAATCAGGTTAACTGATTTGGAAGGCCCTTGCCATGATGGAGAGGGCCCAAGGGTAAGTCACATGGGTGTCTCTGTCTTTGTTGCATCTGTCTAAGCGGGAACTGATTACCATGAGCAAAGTCTCTGGCTGTAGATGCTGGTTCTGGATTGGGAGAAGAAAAGGGAGTGGGGGCTGTATCCCACACTGCAGCAGGCAGCAGGCTTTTAAAAGGGCTGGGTCTGGGACCCTGGGGATGAAGTTCCTCCTCCAAAGGAAGTGAGGCAGATATCAGTCAGGCCTTTTCATTAGTGGCCAGGACCCAAAGAGGAGGTCACCTTGACCTTTCCTTGTACTGTTGCTGAACTCTTCTGAATCCATGTTTCCAAATGAACAGAGTCGGGTGTGGTGCAAGTTAGACCAAACCAGGGGAAAGGACTTCAGACTTTTGGGCACGCTGCAAATGTGCACAGCTGCTTAGACATACTACTGGGCTCGTAAGGCTGTCTATGAAGTACAAGTCTACTTCATGAGCACTGGGGTCAGGCATGTTGCCATCTTAGGGTCAGCTCTTACCAAACTTCTGTGTATGGGTACCCTCTCTGCAAGAAGAACTGGATCCGGCCCTCTGTGGCTTGTCTGCAGTATTTTCCCCACTTCCTGGGGCCACCTCATCTCACGTGGATGAAGCAGGAGCTCATTCTGTATGGAGTCACACTTAGCCCATGGCGTAGAGCTGCAGCAGGGCTGGCCAAGGAGAGAAAGTATATGTTCCCACAAGGTAGAAGGACAATGGTTGGGAGTCTCTGGATCTTAGAGTGTGTGTCTCTCCACTCCTGCCCCTAGCCTGGAATTTTCAAAGTGGCTGCTTGGTCCCTGTTTTTGCTTCTGTAAGATGAAGGGTCGAGGTCAAACTGACTTGCTTCTGGGCCCTAATTATAAAACATTCCACAGCACATGCTGTGAAATCTGTTACACACATATGTGTACATGTGCACATGTCTACACACGTGCACACACACACGCACACACACATGCACACATGCACACTGACTCTGTTGCAACATTTTTGTCATTCATAGGATAGAAGCAGCTTCTGAGGGCACCAAAGTCATAGATGACTAGGGTTTGTGGGGATTATAGACTCCCTGAAGGAAATGAGAACACAGAGACGCTTTTCTACTGGCTATTTATTACAGAACAAAGGGGGAAAACAAAATAACAACAACAACAACAACAACAACAACAACAACAACAAAAAGGCACTGGCCTGAAACAGATGCCAGATTTCAAATGTAGAATCAGAATACAAGGTGGCAATTAAGATGTGATTACACAAGATCTGGACACTGAGAAAAGTTTACAGGACAGTGGCTGTGGATTTTCTCTAGCTGACGCTTAAATATACATGACGAGAATTGCAAATAGAAGCCATTAATGACAAACCCCAAATCAACTATTAATGTTTACAGACTTTCCCCCCAAAACCACAGAGGTTTACATCGAAATGAATGTCAAATGGTTTAAAGCAGACTTTAAAGCATCACTGTGTGATAGTGCACCAAAGCTTTCTAAAGCTGGGGTTTTCTCTGCGTCTGAAGGTCACCAGAGGTGACAAAGGGAAGGGAACACTCTAGTTCCTTGAGGTGGCCAGCTCACACAGGGCTCAGCTCAAAGGCTATTTCTGCACCTCTCCCAACCAACCCTAAAGGATGCTCTTGGCCGTCCATGAGTGTCTCTGTGGGACACTTACTCATACCATGACTTTTGCTGTAAATGCTCATTAGGAAAGAACTAGCTGAGACTTAAAGGTTTGCAAGAGATAGTCACACGGGGTAGCACAGTTTGTAATGGAGTGGAGATTAATGACCAAGTGGCTTTCTATTTGGCATTTGTCAGTTTGCACAACAACACCTCTTGGTCACATCCACATCTCTAGTGGCATGAAAATCTCAGTGACTCAGCCACCTGGTTTAACAAGGTATCACTGGAGCGAACAACACAGTCTGCATGTTTGGAACAATGTATAATAAACACAACTCTATTGAAACCAAAGCCGCCACTTTATTTACAAAGCCACAAAACCAAGTATAAATACTTCTGTCATTTATGATTAGGAAAACCATTTACAAAATTTTCAAATATGTACAAGTAGCTTGAAAAATCGCCAGCTTTTTATTCATCACGTAGCTGGAGGGATGGGCAGGGTTGACAGGATTCAGAGTGGAACTAGGAGCCTAGTGTGGGTGTCTGGGGCCAGTTTCACATTGGCTGCAGATTCAGGCAACTCCTTTGAGTGAGAGCATGGGGCTTTCTGGGGCACTCTGCTTTGATTTATAGCTCCTAGGCACCCTGGGTGACTTGTTCAGCATTCTGTGCTGCGGCATTTGGGGCGGCAGCACGCTGTTCCATAATGTCATCTATCAGCCTCAAGTTGCACACCCAGTCTTCATCTGGGGCCACACTGGAGCCTTCTGAAAGTTCTTCCATGAAATCCACCTCACTGCCTGCAGATGATGGTGAGATCAGTCCATCTGTTGGGGACTGGGCCTGAGGCAAGACATTGTCCTGTGGCTCAGGGGATGTGCTAGCTCTAATCAATGTACCTGGGGACTGGCTAGTGGCAGCAATAGCAGCTACATAGCTTGGCGGCTCTAGTCCCTGAACGGGACTCAAGGGAGAGCAGCTGGCCATACTCTGCTGGAGGGGCGTGGTGCTTAGTACAGGCATCGGCCCCTGTGCTGGGCTCTGCACAAGGCTCTGATTGCCCAATAAGCTGAATCTGGGGGCAACCAGAGCTGCAGGCACCTTCTGGCCAGGCCTGGATCCTGGGGCTGTCTGATTGGCTTGAACCACAGCCCGCTGAGATGGAAATGCCAGGGCTGTTGGGGGTACACTTATGGGTGCCTTGGCAAAGAGGATGGTGCAGTTACTATCACAACGCGGCAGCATGCTAGTATCTACTTGGCTCAGGGGTGATTTCTTTGAAACTGGTGTGGCTACAGCTGCAGTTGCCACTGCCCAGACTGCATTAATAAACACTAGAGACATCATTGGCACACTCGGGAGGCTGAGTTGGTGGGGAGTAAAGGGTTGGCTAGCCAGGTGGTTAACACAGAGCTTGGGCAGGGGCACTTGTGGGGGCATGGTCTTGGCTTTGGGACACACAGAGCCAAGACTATTCAGGGGATCCTGACCCAAGCCTGAGGAGATGGGAAATGGGAAGTCGGCGTTGACTTGCTGATTCTTCAGAGCTGATGAGCAAACACCCATGTGACTTGAGGGTGGTAATAGTCTTGGAATCAGATTGTCCCGGAGGAGCTCAGTTTTGGGTGGCATCATATGCTGGTTGGATGGGGGTCTCGTCTTGGTCTGGTTACACGTGGAGATGACTTGTTCTTGTACTGCTTCATGGAAAAAGGCATAGGGATTTTAGTTTCAAAGGTGTCCTGAACATGGGCTGTGCTCACTGGGCATGAGCTACAGGCACAATGTAGTCTTTGCCCCACCCTTGACACTCTCTCTCTCTCTCTCTCTCTCTCTCTCTCTCTCTCTCTCTCTCTCTCTCTCTCTCTCTCTCTCTCTCCCAGTCCCTCCCAACTCCCCTCATTCCCATTCCTTTGCCAGTAGCCTCGAGTTAAGGTCTTCTGAGAACAGCCCATGCTCAGAGCACTCTACATCAGTGCTTCCCAGCCTTCTTAGTGCTGTGACCCTTTAGTCCAGTTCCTCATGTGTGCTGACCCCCAACCATGACAGTATTTCCATTTTTACTTCATAACTGTAATTTTGCTACTGTTGTGAATTATAATGTAAATATCTGATACGCAGGGTATCTGATATTCAACCCCTGTAAAAGGATCCTTTGACCCACAAAGGGGTCATGACACACAGGTTAAGAACCACTGCTCTCCAAGGAACGGATAACGTTGAACTTGACATGCGTCTTCATGTATATTGGAGGCTCTGTGAAGGCAGGGTGTTTACATTTGCTCTAATATCCTGGCACTATCCATCCCTCAACAGATGGTTCCTATTTTGTGGAAGGAAGGGAGAGGTGGGGGAGGGGCCTGAGAAGAAAGCTCAGTCTCTTAGACAACATAAGACAGGACTTTCTCCACCTGACAAATGTAACACACAGGGGAGAGAAGTATTCTGTTCCCCCCAAGTTCATAGCCTAAGTGGCCTCAGCATCCAGACCAGAGGCTCATGTGCTTGTCATCTGAAGTGCAGTGAGGTCCTTTCTAAAGACTGGAAACTCGGAAGTCTCACGTCATGGAACGTTCGTGGTGGAGAGACTGGCAGTGCTTTGGGATGGGGATCACTTTCTCTTCATTATCGGGATGGCCCACTGTCATATTTCCTGGGATCTCTGTGAAGTGGGAACTGAGGCAGATGGTGGTGTCTACTTTGCTCTAGATCAAGTAGGAAGCATCAGTCCTGGCCTGTGTGATCTCCTTTATAGTGTATGCGTGTCGCTATGAATAGATTTTCCCCTTTACTTGTAACCATGCCTAGGACCTTTCTGTAGCATAAAACAAGTGTTTCACCTAGGTTATAGTCCAACCTCTTAAGGCTGACCCCTGAGTCCTGTTTCTGATGACTCAGGCCTGATCACATTGGCCACTCCAGACTGGTCAGGGGGACACAACTGTGGCTGCTACCAGGTCAAAGGGAGCATTGCATTTTGCACAAGTATTAAGGAATAATGCTGTTTAGGTAGCATGGGGGCTGAAATAAAGATGTAGCCCGCCTGTGCGAGGGCCAGCCAGCGAGTGCTGAGCACTGCTTCCTCAGGACCCATGGATCACATATTATTGGCACTAGCTTGGAGAGTTGTTTAACTCAGGCTGCCTTGGTGCATCTGGAAGCTCCATGAAGAGTAGAAGCTGGGTTTTGCTGAGCACTGCCAATAGTGGATGACATCGATAGCTGTTATGTAGGGTAGGAAACCTTAGTTATCCATGGAGACTATGGGAGAACATCCCCACATACACATATAACCAATATCTAAGATAAGGTATCTCCAATTCCCTTTTAATTCCCCATACCTTCCACAAAAAGGCCCTGAAACCCATTAGAAATAAATTGGAACATGTGTGTTGGAGGGGAAAGGCAAGGCAGGGCCCAAAGGGCCTCGTTTCTCATAGAAAGTGGGGTAATGGTGATGTACTTTTGTAAGCCCAACACATTAGAGGCTAAGGTAGAATGACAGCTGGAGTATAAGAGTAGCCTGGGCTACAGAGAGAGACCCTATCTCCTGATAACAATGAGCAACAACAGAATGGGGGACTTAAGGGGTCTGACTCTGTTTAATCACCCTCTTCAATTAAAGCGATACTGAAACCATTATGATCAGACCTCCCATTGGGATGGATAGTGTTTTAGAGGCAGGTGAACTGCTCTCAGTGTTAGATTTCTACCCTAGGCACTACTGATGTGACTTTCAGACTTCTCCCTGTCCCTCTGACACCACGTGCAAAAACTGTAGAGTCAGAAATGAACTGGTACTCCACCTCTCTGGCTCCTTTAGGAACACTGATCTTTTCTGCTTACCTTGAAATTGAGTCATCTGCTGGGCGATAAAAGTATTCCGCTGTTTAGGGGTCATTGCCATAGGACCTGATCTCTGCTTCTCTTGCTAAACAGAAGATGGAAAGGCCAGATTAGATTACAGATACCAAAAAACATCAGCCTTGGATTGCTGTGGAGGGACTTAGGACTCGGATTTAGCGCAGCAAAAGCTTGAGCAGACACATTAACACACACTCGCATGCATGCCCCACCCTCCTGAGCAAGATCACACAAGGAGACATAAAAGAGTCTGCATCTGGGCTAAGGAAACCAAAAAAACTGTAAGAGCATAGGATGGGGCAGGAGAGACAGAGTTCAACAGCGAGAGAGCACAGAAAAACAGGCATTAGGGATGTCTGTCTGCTCAGGATGGGTCAGTAGTGAGATATGGTTGCCAAAAGAGCAAATTTAACATCAGGCTGCATTATTAGAAGCAGAGTATGTAGAGGGAGGGAGGTGACAGTCTTATACTACTCTGATTTGGCCAAACCATATCCACATACTAATAGGTACTGGGCATGCCACTCTGGGAGCTTGAGATAAAGTAGCTATATCCGGAGGATGGTAAGTGATGGACGGTAGGGACAAGTACTTCAAATTCTCCCGTCAAGGGATGGCTGGTGAGCTGGCTGGGTCTGCTAGGGCTAGAAGAGAACACATCGCACCAAATAGTGGTGATGACTGCCCCGCTTCTGCAGGACTGTCATGGAGCAGGTACTGAAGCTTGCTCCAAATAATTCTGGATGGTCACATGGTTCAGTGGACACACCATTCCACACCAAGGGTAGCCAGATACTCACTGGCCACTTCTCTTCCTCCTGAGCTGATGTAGTGGTGAGTGGGAGGAACTTCCTGTCTTCATCTCCAAGTAGGTTGGAGGTTCAGGGGGAAGAGCCCTACTTCAGGACCTCAGGCCCCGCATGGAATCTGGAATCAGCTCATGGGACCAAGGTCAAAAATACAACCAGCCTGAAGACCAGGCATAGTGATGGCAGTTTGCTTTGAGCTCTTCATGCTGGCAGGGCCTGACTGTGACTGGGGTGAAGGTGTGGCTTGCCACAGGTCAGGGCTCACCCTCTCTTCTCCTCTGCTCCCACCTCCATCTCTTTCTCCATCAAAGGCAGCTGTCAGGAAGTGCACCCCTTTAGGTCACTAATTGGCCCGTTGACCCCAGATGCCAGAAGATGGGATCTTGGGATATGGGATGCCTGTGTAGGGCCAATTTCTCCAGCAATGTGCTCCCAGAAGCCCTTGTCTGTACTGGGCGGGGCTGGCATGGCAATAGGTGGGGCGGAAGGCCTGGGTTTGGGAGTGTGCCTGGCTTACAAGCCTGGCAACAGCTCTTGGCCTTAGTCCCTGCCAAGGCACAGAGGACAAACACATGGCACCTGGATGACCACAGCATAAGTGATTTTCCCAGACTGAGCTTTGCTTTTTACCCTGCCTTTAGGCTGCTTCCTGTGGAACTCGTGCCTCCTCCAGCACTGGGCAGTCAGGATGTGCTGGGGGAGGGAGGCTCCTTCTCAGCTAGCTGCCCAGCAGAGCTGCCCTCTTCCTACTAAATCACTGGGTCTGGGGTTGGGTGGGGTGTATCTGTCTTACTGTCCTGAACACTTCACACCCACTGTTTCCTGTCATCAGGCCATAATCCAGAGGCAGTCTGGGGGTCACATGGCCAGCCCAGGCCACTCCATTTGAATCTGGCTGAAGATTCTCTGGGTGGATGACCATTTCTAAAGATGGCTCTTTCACTTCTGTTTTTCCTAAGGATGCCAGGAAAGATCTATAGTCCCCAGATTACTGATGGGGCATGATAGGCTCAAAAGAGATGCCTGTAGCAACTTGGCTAGCAAGTATTCCATTCACTTCCGCCTGCATGGCGCTGATTGAATCCAAGCTCACCTGGATTCTCCCCCTAACTGTCTGCCTCATTAGTTTTCAAGGATCACAGTCGTTTGGGGTAGGGGCAGGGGCAGATGGAGTCTAAGAGTATGACCCAACAGAAATCAAGGCAGGGCAGCAAAGGGCAAAGGGGAGGATGGACAGGGTGAGCATGTTCAGGGACATGGCAGCAGTCAAAGGGTGGCACCCTAGATTACTTGGCCTACCAGATGAAAGAGAGCACGGCATACCTGGGGTCAGGCTCACAAAAATCAATAGGGTTCTGGGAAGTCTTTGTCCAGGGAAGCACATATTTCAGAGTGTCCAAAGTGGCTGGGGGAAATCTGGCCAGCACCTAACAGCTCTGTGCTAGTCTGGGTGCTGACTGCCAGCTCCATAGGACCCCCCCCCCCCCATTCTGAATGTCCTCCGTGGGCTGGCTGGCTCTTTGCCCTGGAGCCCATTGCTCCCACCAAGATCCTGTTGTCCCTGACAGAGGGCACCCGGCCTTCTCTCCAGGCCTCCAGAGGAGGCTGCTTCCTTTGTTTTGCAGAGGAGGCTCCCATCCTTTGTTCTGAGTCAATGTGCTCCAAAGATAAGCCCCAAGAAAACAGTTGTTGCCTTTTGACACTGACAATTAGAACCATAGGAAAGTGGAGAAAACAGGAAATGACAAATGGTTTCAGTGACCAGGAGGAAATGGTGGCTGAGAATTGCGGCTGGGTGACAGTACACTCTTATAGCCCCTTATGTGAAGGATAGCCCAGGTCTGGTGGCTTTTTTAAAGCACAGATGGAGGGGTCGTTAAATGAGTCAAGTTTCTAGAGCAGCAATTGTCACACAAATCTTGTATGGGACACTGACAGGTAAGCTTTGTGGGAGCCCAAGACTGGCTAAGCTAGGAAGCCTAGGGCTGGGGCCAGCAGAAAGTCTCGGTAACTAAGACCCTAGCTCTTCCTCTGTAACAGCCTTTCCCAGACCCACTTTGCCACATTCACCAACAGACCCTGCCTTTCTGGAAGCTTCATGCTGATACCCAAGAAACTATAAAGTGCCAATTCTTGTATCTGGGGGATTCTGGGACATTGGTGCCTTGACTTAGGTGCCAAGCAGTAGAGAGGCAAAAGGTCTGGGCTGCCCAATGCTGTCACTGCCTATTTACAGCACAGATCTCAGCACAGGCAGTGCCAGAAGTGAGCCTGTGCTTTATCCGCTTGAAACAGCATGTTAATGCCTCTTGTGGCCTCTAGTGCCGTAGGCTTGGTCTTCTCTCTGTCCTCGAAGAGGGAAAATCTGGTCTTAGCAGCTCAACAGTTACACAAAGGGACTCTCCAACCTGAGGGGGTGGGGTCATAGAAGCCAGCAGAAATTGGACATAAGTCCTTTTACAAACTGTTCCTGGTTTGGGGCCTTATTTGAACAAAAATTACCTACCCTGTGCTCCTCTAGAGAAATAGAGTACCGAGGGAGGGACGAAGAGATAGGGAGGAGACGAAGAGCAGAGGAAGAGGTCTGGGAAGTTAGGGAGCAGGAGGAGAGGGACTCGGAGAGAGTGGGAGGAAAGGAAGGAGAATGTAACAAATGAGGGGGGAGGGAAAGAGCGAGATGGGGAAAGAGATGAGGAAAAGGAAGGAGGAAGGGGAAAGGAAGGGAAAGGAAAAAGAGAAGGGTCCACTTTTTCCTACAAGGCACCTCGAACGTGCTCTTCAGCAGTCCCTGCCCTCTGAGTGTCCCCCGTGGAAGCCAGCCTACTAGGCTACAGAAAGCACCCAAGTATTTGTCTCAAAGGTTAATGAGAGCTCTGGCATGACTTATTTATTACCCCACAAGGAAAAGCACTTTTTTTTCATAGAATTGAAAGTAAGTTCCAGATGCTCAGGACTCTGAAGTCCCTCAATCCTATCTGCCTGAGGACTATGTGGGAAGATAAGGCCAACAGGGTAACTCAAGCAGTTCCTTTAGCAGTCAACTGACAAATATTTATGGCTGCTGTGCTCAGGGCCAAGCTGTTCCTATCATGAAAGCATTACTGAATGTCTCTACCCTTGGGGAACTTACAGTAGGGGAATTATCAAGACACAAGTCAATCATTGAAGATAGTTTGTCTTCTAAAGGAATTTTCACAGTTGAAGGGACACCCAATGGACAGGCCTGAGCAGAACCCTCAGGTCACACTATATCCAAATGTGCCATACCATTTCTTTATTAGGCAAGATCTGTGGTGGTGCTGGCCTGCTGAGGTCTTTCCTTGTCCCTCTGCATATGGCTACAAACTTCACTTATAATACTGGACCTACCCTTAGAGTGTTCCAAAGCCATCACTGGGGACTTCACAAAATATATGGCATCAAAACTGAATGACTAACTTTGAGTTGGTCATTTTGACCTTAGGGCTGTCTTTGCCTGTATAAGCACCCCCCACACCTAGTCTTGGTGGATTCAGGGCTGGCTGATACTGCAGTGTTTGCTTAACATGCTAGGGATGATGCTCAGGCAGAAGAGACATGTGTGTCTTCTGTCTCTGCAGTACCCGAAACCTCTGGCTCCCTCTGCCCCACTGGTTGCAGTGACTGGGGGACTGAGAGGGAATGCAGAGCTGTCTCTCCAAGTGGAGAGCCCACTGTGCATTCACTCCACAAGCAAAGCACTGGTCTCGGCACAGGATTAGTGATGCTGGGAGTAGGAATTACAGTCAAGCTAGTGGCAATCTCTTCACACAGCATCTGGGACCAAGAAAGAGCTGGGCAGGACTGCGTGAAAGCACGATGTTCAGAGGAGAC
Organism: Arvicola amphibius; assembly: GCF_903992535.2. Taxonomy (NCBI): domain Eukaryota; kingdom Metazoa; phylum Chordata; class Mammalia; order Rodentia; family Cricetidae; genus Arvicola; species Arvicola amphibius. The sequence continues at coordinate 133,221,582 of NC_052065.1, read as the reverse complement.
GGAGCATCCTGGGATTTTGATAATTTGGTTTCCCTGGGAGCTTGGGGTTGGACAAGACTCCTTTGGTTTAAGCCGAAGAGGAGGCAGTTAAGAAGTGCTGCGACTCTGGGGGAGAGAGAAATCAATAGCCCTCTACTGGAAAGCACGGCTTGTTCTTTCAGGCCAGGGCACACAGGATAAAGAGAACAAAGCTGTGTGTGCTAAAGCAGAGTTTCCATTAAAGGCCAGACTCTCGGGAGGTCCTCTCAGCTCAGTGACCATCTTCTGCAGGTTTCTGTACAGATAGGGCAGACATCCTGTGGCCATTGATATTTCGGGTCTCAGAACAATCGCTCTGTGGTTCAAATAAAATCTGCCAAGGCTGGTATTCATCACCTTGCTCTTGTGAGCACTAATGGGACTTGGAGGCATGCCGAGTCATTCCTTCTAGACTAAGAATTGAGAGAGAGGCTGAGCTAAATTTATAGAATAGATAGCTTTGGCAGGCTTGGTATAGAACACTGAAACAAGTCCCCTAGACTGCCTGTCCTTTAGTAGGGTGGTCCAGCTGCCCACTGCTGGAGCAGGAATCCTGAGGGAGGCCAAAGAGTGGTATGGGATGTGGAGCCCACAGCAGGTCACTCTCAGGAGATGGAGCTCCTAGTCTAACTAGGTAGCAGACAGGCAGGCACTGGGTGGGAGATTTGAAGATGCACCCTCCCAGCCTGGACAGAGGGGCAGGCAGGCAGGCAAAGAAACAAATGGAGTGCTAGAAGGTGGATGCCAATGGGAGAGATTTCCCTAAGCAATCTGCAACTGTTTCTAGAGGTAAGGTCAAGGTCAAAGTGCTTGGACAACTCTGCTTGCTTGAGTTCTTCACTTTACCAAAGAATGCTAAGGAAGAAATGTAGAAGGTACTGGAAATCCTTCATAGTAGTACAGAACCCTAAGGGTTGCAAAGGGCCTACTTTTCAGAACTGTCACCTCCTGAGTTCCTCCCAAATCCCCATGAATCAGGCTGGCAGGCTGAGCAGGGGAATGTGCCCCAGCTGACAGATGAGGAAAGCGAGGCACGGGGATTGGGTGGGGGGGACACTTACCTGCAGCATCGCAGCTGGGCAGTAGTGGAGCAGGCACCTGCCTCCAGGCCTTCGGATCCCAGCTGCCCCAGGGAGCTGCCTCTGAGGTGCCGTACGAGGAGGTGACTCGGGCCAGCTCATGAGCAAAGGAGCTTCCGGGCAGGAAGGACTCACTCCCCAGGGCCTGGCGGGATGGGGGATGTCGCCCCAGGCTGACCTGGGGAGGCCTGGCTTCCCCAAGCTTGCAGGCTTTGTCTACATGAGTCTACAACAACCGATTGAACAATCATCAGCTGTTTGGCCACAAAAGGCTTCTGACTGATTGTGTCACTGACTTGACCAACTAATCTAGTTCTTTGAGTATTGTGGTTATACATATCAACTGGTCTGGGGAAACAAAACCAAATATCTTTGTGCTCTTATCTGGCTGTGGACCAGTTGGAAGGTATAGTCTCTCTCCACAGAAAATGTGTTTGCTGTGTGACACCTTCTCCTCCCTAGAGCACCAATGATTTTTTTATGTGTTTTGGTTGGTTTGGGGGAATACTTAATGCTAATAAAAGGATTTCCTATGAGTGATGTCCTTCCTTAAGCAATCACTGTCTCATTGGAAGCAGGAATAAAGCTAAGTCAGTTAGCTGTCTCATAGACAATGACTTTGTCATATTCAGATCCCTCCCGCCCCTACCCCGCCCTCACAACAGAACACACAACTCAACCATGATTTGTAGGTGCTAGTGTGTAGACATGCTAAGGGGAGTACAAAACCAGTCAAGTTATATCCCTCCCATCAGCTGTGCCCCGAGCTGCAGCCCCCACTGCACCAGACCCTGACCGGGTGGGCCATAAGGTTTTGGGGACATGAGCTCCCTTGCCATCTGGTTTTACAAGATACAGATTTCACCAGTTCTGAGTGTGTGAAATGTGTGACCCAGTTCCTTCAGATAAGAAATTAAAATAACTTATCCTGATGCACACATTAGCAAAGACAAAACTCAAATAGGTGGCCAGCAAAGCCTTGACACTCTGACAAACACACACATGTCTAGCAGCAGTCATGCCTCAAAGGATAGAGGAACCTGCATGATGGGGAGATGTTCTTTTTGTACTCTATCAAGCAGCATCTCTTGATTTTCATCTTTCAGCTCTAAGTGGTCCACTGTGTCCACCCAGCAGCCCAGGGGAAAGGGGACTAGTCACTCCCTGAGTCCAATACAAACATTTGACTCACAACAAGAATTACTTAGTGATCACCTATGCATATATTATTTGAAATAATGATAAAAACTACACCAGCAAATTTATTGATCATTTCTGTGCTCCCTGAACTAACTCAATCTAGGGCTTTAAACACTGTCTTACTCTGTCCTGATAAATGGCTGCCTAGGAGGCAGGGGCTATTACAGTCTTTACTTTTCAGATGTGGATATGGAGACCCAGAGAGATTCAGTTGCCCAAAGTCACACAGCTTTTGAGTACTAAAGCAAGATGTGGACATGGGTTTGCTTCATTCCCAAGTCCACATGTAGCATGTACTGAGCTACTAAATTGTGATACGGAAAATAAGCCTTGAAGTGGAAAAGTGTCATAGTGAAAATATAGACGAGGTGTTCCAGGGAGGTTCCAGTCATTTAGGAATGAATTATATATATTCAAATATGGCAATAAGAAAATGATTACAAGGAATATTTTAGAAGTAACACAGTCTATCTAAAATAAACAGGCCAACAACCCCCTTCCCAAGTCCAAACATTTCTTTGCTATTCTGATAACATTTGTCCCAGTTAGCAAGCTCAGTGCCACTCTACTTGGGTGACTCATCAAGCTTCCATTTGTCCTTGGAGAGAGGTCATCAGGGTGAGACAGAGGAAAACTGATTTTCTAGAATTGGCAGTTCTTCAGCTCTACATGCTTAGCTCTTGGTAACTCTGAATACTATTCTATAGCACCTTTCTAGAAACAGTTCTCATGGGTCCCAGACTTCCTCAAACTCACTGAACCCACTATATACCCGAGGATGACCTTGGATTCCTATCTTCCTGCCTTCACCTCCATAATGCTGGGAATGTAGGTGGGAGGCTGCAAACCTGCCTTTAAACACTGGAGTTGGAATAGTCCTGGTACACACATATTTCTTAGGTTCTGAAGACTTCTCCCACTCCATGTTGAAATTGTAAAAGTCAGAAATTAGACTTATTCAAAGAGAATAAAAGTTGTTTTTTTTTTAAAGTTTCTCAGGAAGCCTCTGTAACTTCATATCTTGAAAAGGTTTTGTAATGAAATTTCTCAAGGACTGGACTTCCACTTACCCATAGAAATTAGGACACTGTAAGGGTCACAGGGGAGGCTTTGAAGGGAAGAACACATTTGGTACAAAGTAGAAACAATGAACAACAGATCAGAAATGTTTGCCTGGGGTAGGATATGGGAGAGCAAGGTAGAGGAGGGAGTGTGAGGAGGGATAACTAAGATGAAAGATGTTTGAATAAACCATATGGAAGCCTATTATTGTAGATTATACCTATAGAAGTATAAAAGGAATTTAAATGGAGTTACCCTATAATGTGGGGGGAGATGACTCCTATAGATACTATAGGTTATCAAAGAAAAGCCCAGGGCCAGGCATGGAGTACTTCTTTTTGAGTTGTAGGCCACTGGAATCCTATGGAATTCTAGCTATTACAGACAATCCCCATTACTCTTGATTACTCTTCAGAATTTGCTAGTAAGCCCCCGTTGTTGAAGATGCTATACACCTGAGTTACAGAACCTTGGGAAATCAAGCTGCTGCTGATGTGGAAGCTTCAGCCCTGCGGACTAGTGTTCATAAACTGGGTGGTGCTGCACATGCTACTAGAGGAGAAAGGAATCATTAACCTCATTCAGCCGAGAACACCGTGAGCTCCAATAGCAAGTGGCCTGGCAAGGTATGCTAACTGGTACAGTAGTCGCACCCATGTTATGGTGTGGCACAACGACTTTCTGATGGGATTTAAGGCCTTCTCTACAAGGTGAAACTATCCTGGTAGTGTTAATAATTGGTCCAAAGCCCATGGCTGGCTAGTTCGTAGATGCTGGGGAAGAACCTACCACTATTAGTGTGCTAGATGAGCATAGTATTAAATGAGTTATTTCTATTCCCATAGATGAGGGCATTTCTTAACCCTCATCAGAGAAGCTGCTTTTTTGCAATATGGTGATTAACATGGAGACCAAGAAGTGGTTAACATGGAGAGAATAAGAGACTGTGAGTGCTTAGACTTAATTGGGGCACCTACGTCACACTCCTTCCCCCAAAGCGCTGAGTGGAAGATTATAAGAGCAAAGGTAGTGGACGACTACAGTGATAGTTTTCCAGACAACAGGGCAGTCATACACACGAGCTCATCGTATTACACATGCACATGCAGCCAACACCAAGTGGGTTTTGTGGGTTTAAAAAAAGAGTATGTGATATTGGAAATGAACAGGGTTGGGGTGGGCAAGGGAGGAATTAGAGGGCAGGACATGGGAGTAGATGTGATCAAGTTATATTGTATGCGTGTATGAAATTCTCAGACAATAACAAGGAAAAACATAAAGAAATGAACTTCCATAAACGTTAGCATATGCTTGCAGTGCCTTAGTAGTCCATCAGGCAGAAAAGCCTGCAGATGGCACATGGAACCAACTACAGCAGATGGTTCAATGGTGTGGGCAGCCCTATTTCAGTAGCACAATCATAATGGCCTGGAACTACTCATTCAGGTGCAGCAAGATAGGAGCAGGCACTTTGAAGATCACCACAAGCCCCAGCTGAAGCACAAAGTGAGCAAAGGAAGGGATGCTCTAAGTATATCTCACATAAAACAATAGATTGCTCTTATGACTAGAAACCTCTGGGAGTTACAATGTCCCCCAAAATCTTTTTTTTTTGTATCACAGTTTTACGCTATGTGGTGCAGTTTCTGTTCCCCATTAAATAAAAGGCAAACAACATGCACCTTAGCTACATAGAAGTCTTCCAGAGTCAAAATTGAACACCATCTCTTTCTCTCCTGATTGCAAGTAGCTCAAAAACCTGTGGTGAGCAAGTAGCAGAGCTGGAGGCTGAGCCACAGTCTGACTTAAAAAAAAAAAACCAACAAAACCCTAGGCATCTAATCATTGTGTGCCAAGACGAAGTAGTCTCCTCCCAACTTCACATCCCTCTGTCCCCTCCTGGACAGAGTAAGCACTGCTTCTAGGCCCTGGGGTTCAGAAGGAGCCATCCAATTGACAGGCAAGTTCAGACAACTTAGGAAGGGAGTGGCAGGATTTCCTTTGGGGACTTCCGGATTTAAACAGCAGATCTAATGCATGCATCTAAATTCATTCCCTCCCAAAGATCCTCGAAACTACAGCAAGCCTCTGCATTTCATTTTGCTTCTAAAAACAAATTCCCACCAGGAAAGGGAGGCTAGGAGAGGAGATAATAGCACCAAATTTGTGAAGCTAAAAAGCAGAGCTGACAGGTACCACTATAGCAACTATAGAAGAGAAAGAGAGGTGAGAGGCCTGCTTAGACCCAACGCCCCAGGGTAATTTGGAAAGCATAGCCAGATCACATTTGAAAACAGCAGTAGCAGCAGCAGCACCCCCAACAAACCCCTCACAATAAACCACCCAGAGAGAGCAGAGCAGGATGACTACTCAGCCTCAAAGAAGGTGAATCACAAATCAGCAGAGGGGAACACGGTAAAGCCACTTGCTCTATGTGGTGAAATCTCCACCATGTTCTAGAACAGGAGCCTCAGATAGTCTGGTACTGGGAGGTGAGAGGGATGGGGTGGTGGCCAACCGAAACTGTTGGCTGAGAGGTGTTGAAGAAATAAGCAGGTCTCTGCATCTATGGGTATGTATGTGCCTCTCCCAACCCTGGTAGAGATAGAGTTTGATCCTTTGCTGGCCTCATCTCTCCTGCAAGCCTAATATTCTGTCCACAGTTCTGCCCCATATCTCAGCACGAAGGCAGGAACTCTTATCTCTCTTTAGGTTCACTTTGCTTTAGCGCTCACTTTCCACTAAAGGGCAGCTGGGGACAAAGGAGCACTGGGAAAGCTCAGCTTTCTTTCCTCTGGAGGCCTTCAACTAGTAATGGCTGTGACTTCTTTTAGCAGAATGTAGTGTGGCATATGTTTGTGATTCCAGCACTTGGGGAGCTCAATAAGTCTGAGTGCCATGAGTTTGAGGCTAGTCTGAGCTACGGAATAAAATTCTCTTGAAGAACAAAACTCCAGAACCCCTAGATAGTGGTGAAGCTATCTAGGAAAGAATAAGGATTCTCTTAGCATCAGGGTAATGAGGATCCCTACATGGTAGGTGGACTGTGATCATGAGGAACAAACTAGGGCCAGGGTTTCGTTTCTCCTCCCAATCTGTGGTTGTTTTCTACTTTTCCCTGCCTACTATTCAGTGCATAGAGATCTTCCACACCTTTCCACAGCCATGCTATGTTTCAGAATAAAGAAGAAAAAGTTATATATGCAGGCTGATAGCAATATGCTAATGAGAAATATATGTCTGTGTAGAAAAAATAAAATGCTGTACTCCAGTATGCTAGCAGGAGTTATCCTTGGGTTATTATATATTCATATTTACATATTTTATTATCCCTTGAGGTTTGTGGGTTTTTGAAGATACTTTTCTGGATTTTTCAAGTTCAGTTCCAAAAGAACAGATTACTCTTGCAATCAGAAAGCAATTAGACATTTAAAAACGCCACAAGGTCCTCATGTCAAAATGAGTAAGGATGAACAGAAAGCCTGTGTAAAAGCCACGTGTGGAAGTTTGGCAGAGATTGGCTCTGTGAATGTCTACAGTGCCCTCCTAGCTCCCCAGAGTTTAGAGTTACTTCCAGAGCTGCCTCTGGGAAGTCAGCACTAAGTGTGGAATCTCAGAGAGTAGAAACCCAGGAAGATTCTAGGCTATTTTCAATGTTTTCTTTCTTCCCTTGGTTGGTGGTTGATGTTTTATACTCTTTCATATCTATAGCATACATTCTACAAGGGATTTTCCTCGAGAGTCCTGGCAGTAGTAAAAAAGAAAAAAAGTACTATGTCAAAGGAGTAAATCAAGTTTAGAGTTTCAAAAGGCACTTTAGTATTCTGTGCAAATCATTTGTCTTTCTGGAGCTATTCCAGGTGCGGAAGCTTTGAGGCAGGGCATGAAGTTTAAAGCTGTGGGCCTAAAGTGCACATTATAAGCAAGATATTGGGAATATGTCCAGTGCTGGCTCTCTCAGTTCCGATCTGGAATGCCAATGAACTGGTACTTAGTATGTGGGGCTTGTCTTGTCTTTTTCCCATGTAATGTATCTGTGGACACCCAGGCAGCTGGTTTGCTGAGACTCCTATGACATGGCTGCCTGAAATTCATCCATCCATCCTTCCTTCCTTCCTTCCTTCCTTCCTTCCTTCCTTCCTTCCTTCCCTCCCTCCCTCCCTCCCTCCTTTCCTTTGAAGACCTTGTCTTTAGAATTCTGGAATGCCCCCCTTTGGAGCAACACTGGCCCCTTCCAGCTCTCAACTTGGTAAGTGGGTGCTACAGTTTGGATCTGGAATACCCTAAGAGACTGGTCACACTACCAACCCCATTTCATTTCGTTAAAGGCTCAGGGCCTTATCTTGGATACTGTTGGGAGGTGGTAAATTTTTCAAAGGTGGATGTGATGGGAGACTTTAGGAAATTTTGGAATGTTTGTCTCTTCTCTTTTATTTTTTTACAGCTGGCTCTGAGGTGCAAGTGCAAAGGCCCTTCTCCCCTCTCCTGTCATGCTGGCCCAAGCTTTGGCCTAAAGCAATGGAGTCAGATAGTCATTGCTGGAATCTCCACAGCAGTGAGCTCAGACAATTGTTTCTCTTTCTTGTTTCGTTATCTTAGGTGTCTGTTATTGCAGTAGAAAGCTGACAGACGCAGTGGGGACTGAGGCTCCCATCAGGAAAAGTCCCTTCCCCACACTGCAGCAGACTTGAATTCAGAGCTCCTCATTCTAGATCACAACCATAGCACCTTGTTGAGACTCATTTGTCCCAACAGCAGGCACTTTCCCTTGTCTGAAAGCCAGGAAGGGAAGCAGAAAAGGTGGAAGGTGGATCTAGGCTAAACAGCTTAGTGGAAGCAGGACCCAGAGTGGAAGCAGAGGCCACGAGTGAGAGGAGTAGGAAGTCTCCAGCATTGAGCTCTTCCAAGTTCCATCTGTTTCTCCCTGGGAGTTAGTTGCTGAGACACATGACACTTGGGGATTCATCATGGAGGCCTGGGTTAGGAGAGCCACTGAACCTCCACCCTTACGCCCAGGCTTGGATTCTTTCCAATGGCCTTAAAGCCTCTGTGTTCCACTCTCCTCCCCACCACCTCCCATCTCTGTCATTCAGCCTCTGGATTCCATGGTGCTTCTTGTCTCCTTAAGTTCCCCCAGAGAAGCTGGAGTACACTCCTGCATGCTTAGAGCAAAGTACCATTTATTGATCTGAGAACTACTACAACTAAGTTAATCCTGTGATGGCAGCCAATGGAGTAGGCAGTGAAAAATAGCTACAACTCATCCCCAAACCTTGGCTAGCACATCTATCTCCAAGTCAGTCTTCTCAGACTTTAGAACCCATGGCAAAAGGCACAGATGTGGATCACAGTAGCAGATCTGTAATTTGGACTCAATCAACACCAGTTGAGATATGAACTGACCACCCCATACAGGATAAGACAACATAGGTTCTTGCTGTGAGCCTCTGCTGTAACCCAGTTTTGCCATTAGCCTAGGTGAACAAGGGGGACTACTTTTATAATACTGTCTCATCCTCAGGCAGCAGAGCAAGGCCCAAGATTGCATTCATAATTGGTAGATCAAGACATAGAGCAGAAAACTTGATCATCAAATTTTATGCTAGGCTGATAAAACTTAACAGTGGGCAGACATTAAAGGCCTGTGAACAGAGCCTTTGGGATAGCTTGAGGGCTAGGTGAAGATGCATGGCCAGATATCTATTCCAGCTAGCATTGCCTGGAGTGAGTTGTAGCCAGTCTGAGGATCTGCATCTGCCTTAATAATAGGTGGAGCAGAAAACTGTGGCCTTTAGTTTGACCCTAGAGTTATAATGATCTTAGCAGGTTGCGGCTTGGGGTATGACACATGATGGTATGAAGAGCCACAGGTATGACGAATTAGAAGCCTGAGGCTGGTCCATTCACAAGTATTCCTGGATCCAGACAAAATACTACTGTATAGTGATAGGCCAACCACTACAGGAGCGGGATTTGGGTCTCCCCTGAGCCTAGAGAGAAAGTTGCTGGGACAGATTATTTTTTCTTTCACAGCTCTATTTTTCTTACTTTTCCAAAGTATTTCTGTAGGTATGTGTGTGTGTGTGTATTGTGTAGGTGTGCTCATACCACAGCGCATGTGCTGAGACCACAGGACAACCTGTGGGAGGGAGTCGGTTCTCTCCTTCTACCACAGAGGTCCTGGAACTGAAGTCAGGTTGTCACATTTGGTGACAAGTGCCTTTGCCAGCAGCACTGTCTCTCTGGCCCTCACTCCAGTTCTTTCTTAACAAATTCCAATAGTGTATTTGGAACAAATCAGCATGTGGATTGCCTTATAGTACTAAAAATGTTGACAATGCATCAACAGCAGACTCTCAGCAAATCTGGGCCTGGATGTTATCCAGTGCTGAAGCGCTGGAAGTAACTGCAGGCACATGAAAATAAGCAGCCTGCTTAGAATTTCTCTTAAGTCAGCCACAACTAAAGCTGTTATAAAACTAATCCTTCAAACCCAAGATGATGCCACATGCAACAAGCATCAAGAGCTTTCGGGAAAATATAACTTCATTTAGTGTTGAAAACAAGGTATCAGAAACTAACCATATAGTAATCAGTATGGAATACAGCTTAGATAGAGAATGAAAACAGCGGTTTGTTTAAAGCTTAAAGAAAACATGTTGATAATCTAATGAGGAAACTTAGCAAAAAGATGGGTGCAATTAAAAATTGAAGAGAAATTCTTGAGCTGAAAAATACACTCAGTAAAATTACAAACCAACAAAAGAGACAACAAAACCAGGATAGACTAAACAGAAGGGGTCAGCTTGAAGACAGGTGGCTTGAAACAGCTGGAGAATTTAAGAGTGAAAAGGAATGAAGAAAGATTGGGAAAGCTTTGGGACAATATAAAAAGAGCAAGTATCTAAGAAAGACCTGAGAATGCCAAAGGAGTGGAAACCTTACCTAAAGGAATAGTACTAGAAAGTTTTCCAGCCCTAGAGAAGGGTTCAAGTATTCAGGGAGAGAAAGGCCAAATGACTCTCATTAAATTTAGCTCAACTTTGCTTACCCTTCTTGATGTGGGAGGATCTTCTGTTTGAGTTGATTTCATTGGCTAATAAAGAAACTGCCTGGCCCATTTGATTGGCCAGCTCTTAGGTGGGTGGAGTCGACAGAACAGAATGCTGGGAAGGGAAGTTAATAAATCGCCATGCCTCTGCTCTCTGAGCCAGACTGCCATGCCTCTCCTCAGGGAGAGAGACTCAATGAAGCTCTGGTCCAAGATGGACATACGCTAGAATCTTTCCGGTAAGGCACCACCTCGTGGTGTTACACAGATTATTAGATATGGGTTAGTCAAGATGTGAGTAAGAGGATGAAAATAATGGGCCAGGCAGTGTTTAAAAGAATACAATTCGTGTGTTGTTATTTCGGGTTATAAGCTAGCCAGGAGGCTGGGAGAAGGGCAGCGGGATGCAGCCTGCTGCCCCACCACTACACCTTCTCTTATGATCAAGGTCTCAAATGGTGTGTGGTAGGGAATTTTCACAGTACTAAAGAAGAAAGGAATCTAGCTGAGCATTCTATATCTAGTAGAGCTATCTTTTCTAGAGGAGGAAGAAGGGATAAAAACATTCCCAAGCAGAAGTTGAGAGCAGCTCTTTCTGAGACCTTTTACACAAGCAAACACTAAAGCAAAAGATACTAATGAGTGAAAATTCAACATGGGAAGGTATCCAACTCACAAAGAAGAGTAATTATAGAAATTGAGAATTATCTAATTCTGTAAGCATGGTACATAAATTATTCATAGCCTTAGGATGAAGACCAAAGGGAAAATAAAAAATATGAATACATTAATATACTAAAAGATGAGTAATACACAGTCACAAAGTGGAGTATCAGAGATTCAAAACATGAGAAGAAATAGAGTGCACATGGAAAGTGTTCTTATTAGTATATTTTCTCTTTCTTTTTGATTCTGTAGTTACCTTTACAAACAAACCAAGATGGTAACATTTAGAAAATAAATTATTTTTATATGCCTCATGGTAGCCACAAAGTAAATATCCGTAATGGAAAACTCAGATATAAGTGAGAGATCAAACACATGACTGGAATAATTCACTTAACCACAAAGGAAGACTTTGGGGAGGGGAAATAGACTATAATATGATTAGAAAATAACTTTAAATAACAGTGATAGTAATATCTTACATACCAGTAATTACCTTGAATGTAAATGGACCAAATTATCTAATTAAAATTCATATAGTGACAAGACAGATAAAAACGAAAGACCCAATCACATATTGGTTACATGAAACTAATTTGTCTTTGAGAACACACATATACTAAAAATGAAGGAATGAGATAAGAAAATTTCATGTAAAAGGGATTCCAGAAAGGGAGAAGCAGTCATACGTATGTCAAATAAAACAGATTTTTAAATCCAAAACAGTAGAAAGAGATGAAGGAAGGTTATTATATAGTGTCTAAACTCATCATTTGAGGGCTGTCTCCATCTCATGCTGCTACTGGAATGTGGTGGAATCTTTAGCAGATGGGGCATTGTTAAATGAACTTATGTCATTGTGTGTGTGAGTGTGTATTGTGAGGGTGGTGTCTTTGAAGTTATTTGGGGCCTTAGCCTCATTACTCTTGATTTAGCTTCCTAGCCACAAAATGTGAGATAGTTTATTTCACTGTGCTGTTCAGATTCATTAGGAACAAAGCAATGGGGGCCAAGTCACCGTGGATGGAAACCTTGGAAACTGTGAGCCAAAATAAATTTCTCTTCCTTTTAGGTTGTCTGTAGTATTTTGCCACAGTGACAGAAAGCTGATAAACACATGCACGGATATCTGAATACACAAATGTATAATTCAAATTTTAATAAACCTATAGGAAGAGATAGACTCTAATACAATAATATTGGAGACATTAACCCTTTCCTTTCAATAATGAATGGATCATCCAAGTGGAGAATCAAGAAAGAGATGACAGAATTAAATTTCAACTGAGACCAAATGGACCTAACAATTATCTATAGGACATCCCTTTCCAGCAGCTACAGAATACATGTTTTTACCTGTGCAGAATATTATCTAGGACAGATTAATAAAAAAGCATTGAATACTAAAGACTATACAAGATTACATAAAATGTTTCAATAAATTTAAAAGAACTGAAATTATATTTATTATATTTTTTCTAATCATGATGCAATAAAGTCAGAAATCAAGAAAAAGAGAAACACTGAAAACTATGAACACATGTAAATTAAATAACTTACTTTTGAATAACAAATGAGTCAAGCAAGAAATCAAGAAGGAAAGTTTTCATTTATTATTATTTATTATTATTGTGTATGAGTGTTTTGGCAGCATGTATGTTTGAGTGCCATATATGTGCAATGCCCACAGAAATCAGAGGAGGGCATAATATCCCTCTAGAAATGGAGTTACAGATGATTATGAGCCAGCATGTGGGTGTTGGGAATGAATCCAGGTTCTCTAGAAAGGCAAACAGTACTCTTAACTACTGAGATACCCTTCCATCATCAAAGAAGGAAGTTTAAACTTTCTTGAAACATGTGAAAATGAAAATCGAATCTATGGGATACATCCAAAGCCCTACTGAGAGGGAAATTTATAACAATCAATACCTACATCAAATAAGAGAAAAAAAATCTCTAATACTGCATCCCAAGGAACTAGAAAAGCTAAAGCTAACTGAACCTAAATTTAGAAGGAAAGAATTAAAACTCCAAGCAGAAAACAAAACAAACAAACAAAATCCCCCAAAGAAATAGAGACTAAGAAAATGTAATTTAAATGAGCAATGAAACAAAGAGATGGTTTTTGATATGATAGAAGAGAGCCAGTGAAATGACTCAGTGGGTAATGGAGCTTGCTATGAAAGCCTGGTGATCTGAGTTCTATCTCTGGAAAACAAATAAGATGGAAAAAGAGAAGTCACTCCACAAAAGTGTTATCTGACCTCCATATATATTGTGGCATGTGCTCCCCCATATCATGCAAACATAACAATAAAATAACAGCAGTAGCAGCAGCAACAACATTTCTTTTGGAACAGGGTTTCTCTGTAGCTTTGGAGCCTGTCCTGGAACTAGCTCTTGTAGACCAGGCTGGCCCTGAACTCACAGAGATCCACCTGCCTCTGCCTCCCAAGTGCTGGGATTAAAGGTGTGTGCTACCACTACCTGGATCAACAACACCATTTTTAAAGAAGATAAAACAGACTGTGAGGTTAAAAAAAGGAGGACACAAATAAAATAAAAAATGAGGACACATCCAAATTGAAAAAGAAGTCAGATGTCACTGTTTTCAAGTGATAAGATCTTACATATAGAAACTTCCAAAGTTACTTATATACTAAATAAATTCACCAAAGTTGCAGAATATAAAACAGCACACAAAAAATGATCAGCACTATTAAATACTAATGATGATTTATTTGAAATAGAAATTAAGAAACAAATTTCATTTGTAGATTTAAAAAGGTACCTATGCACAAATTTAGCTAAAGAGGCAAAAGACCTCTATCATAAAACATTTTAAACATTGATGAGAGAAACTGAAGAGGATAAAATTAAAAACATTTTTTGTTCATAGATTAGCAGAATCAGCATTGTAAAATGCCCAAACTACACAAAGTTGAAGTGTGAAGTCAATGTGTGCCACCTAAATCCACATAAAACCTGAGAGAGCTTGGAAGGAATTCTACACCCACAACAAAACAGAGTTTAGCCACATATTCTTTTTTTTTTGGATGGGCTCTTTTGCTGGCAGTGAACAGGAGCACTAGGGCTCCTTTAAAGAAAGGCTTACTGACTCAGAATAAGAAATGGCATGAACATCGTGTTACAAACTGCTTAATGGCGCATCATAGACCTGCTGCATACTTCAAACTGAGGCAGTGTGCATGGCTTGCAGAGGCAGTGAACATGCCTCCACCGTGTTTTACTGAGCGGAGCCAAAAGGCAAGGCAACCTTAGTCCTAGCCATGCCAGTTAGCATTTTAAGAAATGGTCCTGGTCAGAAAAGGATTACTGATACACAATAAAGACAAATTCAGATGGAAAAGACCTCTAAATGGGTCATGGTGTTGAATAAATGTACATAGGCTTAGGAGAGAAAAAAATATAGACAGTTATAAAAAGAAGTAATTTTTTTAAAAAAAAGTCTATAAAGAGACACAGTACGGACAGTCATGGATTAAAGGAGTAAATAAAAATAAGCCACATAAAGATGGAATGTATACAGAGAGTCTGGATTATGTATACTATTGTGTTTTCTTTGAAATTTTTGACTGTGAATGACCTAAGTACAGAGAGATATTTCATTGTATTAGCTGCTTAGCTAAACCAATATATATATATTTTAAAGGTATCTTGACTTCAAAATTTGGGCCTAAGGATATGTTGCTTTGGAAAAAAGTTTCTGATTTTGTTTCCACAGAAGATGAGAACCTGGGGATTTCTTCCAGAGTAATGTGGTTCAATGTAACAAGACCCATTGAAGGTCTTCATAAACACCTAAAATTACTTTGCCCAACAAAAAGCAGGAAGCAGTTTGTAGAGAACTATGCCAAAATTCCAAAATATTGTTTATAAATGTTTGTTTACATTTAAAGGGGGATATATTATGGAGATGTATACTTTGTATTGGTATGGATCTTAGTTTATTGATACAAATTTAAGGTCAATTTCGTTATATGTATATTTCTGCTCTTGATTAAGGTATTGTGTTTGTGTGGCTCATTTAAAAATGTATTGTATGATTAAGAAATACAGGTTAGTAGATAATCATCTATTATAGTCAAGCTTGTAGTCATGTTAGTTAGGTTTTCTAGATGTACAGCGATATATTTCAGATGGCTAGATATGCTTCAAACATTTTAAAGATTAATGGAATATGGCATCTAAAATGTTTAAGAAATTAGGACTTTTCATGACAATGAGACACATCTGCTCCTAGCAGCACCAGTCTACTTCAAGAGGAAGATAGGCATCAAAGAGGCTTTTTATGGAATTTGCTAGACATTTGGGCAAGAAACTGCTCTTGTCTGGACTCCTTGATGTTATGCTGTATGAACTGGACATACAGGACCAACAGAAAAATGACTGTTGAGCTTGCCTAAAGATAAGACAGTCCTTCAGAGTTCCTGCTTTATTAAAGAGTCTGCCAGACATTCTGCAGGACACAGAAGAAAGTGACTGACAACTACCAATATAGGTGGAAATGTTTTTGAAATTTTCTGCTTCATGGAAAAGTCTGCCAGATACTCTGGGCCTGTAGGCTGAAGATGATTGCCCTAATGTTACAGAAGTACTTTGGGTGACTGTAGTGGGAGCTGTGGGCTGTGTTCCTGCTTCCCGGATCCCGCCACCTGGCTAGCTTATGCCCCGAAATAATTACATGGAAACTGTATTCTTTTAAACACTGCTTGGCCCATTAGTGCTAGCCTCTTATTGGCTAATTCTCACATCTTGCTTTAACCCATATTTAGTAATCTGTGTAGCACCACGAGGTGGTGGCTTACTAGGAAAGATCCTAACCTGTGTCTATCTCAGAGAGGAGAGTAATGGCGATTGCCTGAGTCGTCTGCCAGGTAGCGAGGTGTCTCCATTCTAACTAGATTAGAGGTAACTCTAATCTAACTCAATTCTAGAGTTTTGGAAGTTGCTAACAATGGTTTTCCTGTTAAGTTAGGTAATATTATATTCTTCTGGAGTCTTTGATAAAGTTGAAGAATAGATAGTTATCTCTTTTCTTAGTTATGATAAAAGATAAAGTAGATATAATTATTATAGCTCTAATTCTTGCTTGATACCTGTTTTGTTATATGTAATTTTACTCTGTTATATTTAAAACCTTCCTTTTTATTTAGACAGAAAAGGGGAGATGATGTGGGAAGTTCTTCTGTATATATGTTGCTTTTATTGGTTAATGAATAAAGAAGCTGCTTTGGCCTGTGATAGAGTTGAGCAGAGCTAGGTGGGAAAACTAAACTGAATGCTGGGAGAAAGAAAGTGGAGTCAGAGAAAAACCATTTAGCTGCTACTGCTGGAGACAGATGCCTGGGAACTTTACTGGTAAACGATGAGCCTCGTGGTAATCCACAGATTAATAGAAATGGGTTAATTCAGATATAAGATCTAGCTAGCAATACTAAAGTTTATATATAATATAATATATAAAACTTAAGTTATTGGCCAAGAAGTGTTTTAAATAATATAGTTTCTGTGTAATTATTCCAGGCCTGGGCAGTCGGGAATGAATGAGCAGCCTCTGTCAACACAAAATGATTTAAATTCAATGCAACCTTTTTCAAAAATCACATGTTATTCTTGATATAATTAGCAAAAACAATTCTAAAGTTTGTATGGAATTACCCTGATGGGGGAGCTGAAAACCTACAAATCACTAGAGCCATCTTGATCAAAAAGAACAAAGCAAGATTTGTTTACAGGCTAAAAATTTACAGTAATTAAAGCAGCATGTTACTAGCATAACAACAAACACATAAACCAAGGGAACCATAAAAATCTATCTATCTATCTATCTATCTATCTATCTATCTATCTATCTATCTATCTATCTCTAACTTATTTTCAACAAAAGTGCTAAAAATAGACATTGGGAAAAGAACAGTCTTTTCAATAAATGGTATTGGGAAAACTAGGTATTTGCCTAAAAATGCAGGTAAATCCCTAAGTTTCTGAGTTACAAAAATCTAATTCAAAATGTATTAAAGTCTTAAGTGGGGCCTGGGGACATAGCTCAATTATTTGCCTAACACCCAGGAAGCCCTGGATTCCATTCCTGGGAATGTAAAAACTGGGCATGTGGTCATAAATTTGTAATCTTGACACCTGGGAGGTAAAGAAGGAAGAACAGAAATTCAAGGTCATCCATGACTACATAGTGAGTTGGAAGTCAGCTCAAAAAATATAAAGGGGCCTGAAAAAAACATAAAGTGGTTGTCATGTGTAAGACCTGAAATTACAAAACTATTTGGAAAAACATAAGGGGGGTCAGAAAATTAGAGTGGACAAAGATTTGTTTTAGGATAGGATCCAGAAGGCAAAGACAGACAGAGTATTAAAACAGCTTCAGTACAGCAAACGATCAAACACTATGCTTAAAAGAGAATATTGTATCTGAACATTAAAAACTCAACAGAGACAAAACAAAACAACAAAAAATTGATTAAAAACCCGAGAAACATACAGGATACCAGCTAAACAGACCATTCATAAAGAAAGAAACACAAATGATCAGCAGGCATCTGTTTCAATATTACTAGACACCGTGAATGTAAACCATAGTGAGATATCCTTTCTCCACAGTCAGAGTGACTCTTATCAAAGAGGCTAAGGAGAACAAGTGCTACCAGGATGTGGAAGAACTAGAAGTCTTGTACATTGCTGAGGGAATGGTAATTAGTATAAACATTACATAAAACAATGTAGCTATTCCTCAAAAATTAGAATCCAGTTACCATATCATCCAGCTGTCCTACCACTAGATGTCCAACCAAGGGAAATGAACTTAGCTGTGTTGAAGAGACATCTGCATTGCCAAGCTATTGTAGCATCACTCATAATAGTGTCCATCATCAGATAAATGGATAATGAAAATATGGTACCCATCTGCATGGAATATCATCAGGCAGAAAAAGAATGAAAACCTAGTCAGCCACGTTCAGAGAGGCTGGTGGGATAGGGAGAGGGAGGCGGAATGGGGGGACAGGGAGGGAAATGGGAGGAGGGGAGGAGGTGAAAATTTGTAATAATAATAATAATAATAATAATAATAATAATAATAAAGAAAATCTGTTAATGTAATCCATCATATAAGCAAACTAAAAAATAAAAACCACATGATCATCTAAAAAAAAGAATGAAAACCTATTATTTGTGGTAGTGTGGGTAGAACTGGAGTTTATGTTAAGTGAAATAAGACAGGACAAGAATGACAAATATTCCATGGTCCTACCTGTACACAGAATCCCAAACAGATGATCTCATTGAAATAAGAGTCAAGTGGCAGAGCTATCCAAGGCTGGGGAGAGTAAGGTTGGGGAGGGACTGGGAAAGGTTGATTGGTAGGTATAATTTGTACTTATATAGGAGCCCTAACGTGTCCTTCAAGATATTTACACCTCTTCACGTTGTAGAATTTGGTATGTTTCAGTTAGAAAACCATGTATTTTGAGTCACTACAAAGTTCTAGAGTTCTAAAAATCAAAACTGGAAGGGTCCATGGGGATTGTTCACCCTAGAAATTTCCAAAGTAGGAGAGTTGGAGCAGAGGAAGCAGCATCCCTTGGGAACCCACTGAAAATAAAAATTCCTGGGTCCTACATTGTCCCATGGAATCAGAAATTCTAGATGGGGGACCTAGACACTACATTTTAACAAAGTATTAAAACAGAAAAGGAGATTGAACCTTAGAGAAGCAAGAGCTTCGGGGATTACGGTTCACTGACCACTCAATGTTGCTTTTCAATTTCATCTTTTTAAATCAGAAAACTTTCTTTTTTTGTCCCTATTTTTTGTCTACTCAGATGAGCTTAGAAATTGAGGGTCCTCGGAACACAAGGAGACACATACAGATCCAGTTGTAAGGATGGCACATCCCTAGGAATTCCCAATTAAAGACTGAGCCCAAAGCATAACTGGATTTCCATAGGGTTGCGCATTTGGGAAAGTGAGATCATGGCAAGAGTGAGTGAATGCATGAGAACAGTCACCAAGGCTGAGTGCAGCAGTGCAAGGTGGCAGATAGGTAGCCTATTCAGCATCAAATACGTCTGCCTTCTCTAGATACCTCCACCCATTCTCATCCAAGTGCCTTGAAAATGTTTGGGAGGAACCTCATCCCACCCAAGATTTTAGAGGCAGGCCATTCAGTTTTGCTGACAGCGAGCTGCATAGTATGCATATTGTCCTTTCTATCCAACAAGCCCCTGACATCCAGGGGCTTCTAAGGAAGAAGTTTCCTTGCTCCTCTGATATAGAGACTGGAATGGTGTTCTTTGAATGGGGTCAAGGTGGGGTGGGGCAGGAGGAAGCTGGCAGCCTCTAGAATTGCAGACAGCTACAGTGTGCCCACAAGGGGGAGCTAGCTGTAGGATGAGGGAAGGTCTAAAAGGTAGTCCCACATCTCTGGTGACAGGGTTAAGCTGATGATTTAGTACAATTTGAAGCCACCCAACTGCTGCACTTTCCCTTGTAGGCGTCAGTAAGATATGTTTTAAATTAATTATTGCTTTTTGTTTAAACCATAGTGAATTGGGTTGATTGTTAGCAGAAACTGAATATATTCTAATTGATAGACAACTTAGCCTGGCTCCTCAAGATTTCCAAATTCATAAGGTCTGTTCTAAGCTACAGTCTTAGGTTAAAGAACCCTATATGTCTTCCATCCAAGTACCAACCAGGCCAGACCCTGCTTAGCTTCCAAGATCAGATGAGAAAAGGAACATTCAGGATAGTATGACTGTATACAAAATCCCCCTGTTTCTAATGCTGAAGCCCAAGGTCTGTGTAACCTTGCTTAGCCTTGAGTTATATTTCTTTATCCCTTAGACTAGCTTTCTTAAAGAGAAGTGTAACACAACTGCACTATCCAGCACATTCCAGCAAACATACCCAAGTACAGATCAAATATCACCATCTTGGGCTTGCTCTTCATTCAGGTCTCCAGCTCAGTACTCAAGCTCTTAAATTTGCATTAGTAGAATACGATACACATTTGAAAAGCAACAATGTAACAGAAAACTAAGAGTCTGGATTGTATTCAACTCTGATGCAAACTTCAATATGTACTTTGTGGGTTTTTGTGAAGAAAATAATTGATCCAAACTGAATGTACCTATAGAAAACATGCAGCGTTAGCTCCTAAGAGCAATTATTGGAGCCAAGTATCTGAATTTTAAAATCTTTTGAAAAGTCCAATAACATATCAGAAAGTCAAGATGTGATTTCAGAGATGATAATGGAACAAAAGCCTATAAAGAGTCTTACTGAGTAGTCTGCTGAGGACTCTAGAGCCATCGCAAGGGCTCATTCCCTTTCTTTGTTCATTTGTCCAACATTGCATCAAACACTTTACCTACTTGGAGACTAGAGAATAGATACAAAGAAAATACAGAGTTACAGAGAAATGCTTATCACTCTCTCTCTCTCTCTCTCTCTCTCTCTCTCTCTCTCTCTCTCTCTCTCTCTCTCTCTCTCTCTCTGTGGGTGTGGGTGTGGTGGGGTATTATGGGCTGGAATCAGCAAAGATAATGAGCAGGGCAGCTGAGGGATGTGGCTGCTACCCAGTGAGTGGGACAGTGGGAACAAGGCAGATGGATGGGAAAGAATGGGGGGAGTCTCCTCTTCTCCACTGCACCAAACACACCTGGAGCATTTTGTTTGCTCTAGCCCATTGGGCTTGAACCTTTCTGATGCTGCAATCCTTTGATACAGTTCCTCATGTCATAGTGACCCCCAACCATGAAATTATTTTCATTGCTTCCTCACAACTATACTTTTACTACCATTATAAATTATAATGTGAATATCTGATAAGCAGGATATCTAATATAAGACCCCTGCGAAAGGGTCATGAGGCACAAGTTGAGAACTACTGATCTGGACAATTCGTACCAATTCAGAAGGTCTTCCCTTAGCACCCTGTACTTAGATCAGAGGCAAGCAGCCAGGAGAGTGGCAAAGAATTCGTTGTGGAGACATATGATACATCTCAGCTGTCTTCAAATCTCTGAGAATCTCTGAAGTCTCTGGGAGGACATATGGAACTAGAATCTCACTCAGCTGATTAACATCAAGATACTGTAATTTGTGTTAAATTATTCGTGGAGGAGGAACCTAAAATCTATAGTAAATATCAACCTATCTAGGTCTAACAAGTCACAAGTCAATTTATGGCTTGCCACAGGATCTTTGTGGATACTTGTAAATTCCTGAGGTTACGCCACCACTTAAAATTTTACTAACATAGTTTTATTAACGGTTGAGCCTTGGTTATAATTTTATCACTTCTAATGTGGCGTAATTCCTGAGCTGGGGAAGTGGCTAGAGAAAGAGCGTGGTAGAACAGACTAGTATGTCTCTGGACACCCATGAAATGAATGAAAATTTCTATGGTTAAAGCATTGCCAGAGACTGCCCTATCGACCCTATTTTAATTCTTTGATCTAGATTGTTCTAAATATAGCAATTAATAGAGAATTAAAGAAATTCAGGCCCCTCATTGAGGATGCAGATAAAGAAAGGTAACTCCTTGTGATATAACTGGTCTAGGGAAGATGTTTTCAAATTAAAAATTAATAAAGCAAATAAATGCAATTAGTAATGTATCTGTCAAATGACCAAAATAAATGAAAACAAAAATCCAGGGACAAAATTTCCATAGGAAATCAATCTATACTCAGAAAGTAATAACAATAAATGTCTTATTATTTTCAATCCTGTGATATGAGCTTGCTATTGCTTGAATGCCGAATGCTTCTTGAGGGCCCTGTGATAGCAGCCTGATCACCAGCATGTGCTGCTGTGGCAGAGGTGGGCAGGCACTGAGAGGTAAGGTTCTTAGGGCCAGCTGAGGGGAAGGAAGTTAGATCAGTGAGGTGTGTCCTTGAATCCCAATAGCCCTGTCTCTTTGGGCTTCTTTGTTTCCCAGACGCTATGAACGGAAGAGATTTGGTGAAATATGTGTTCCCCACCATAGTGTTCTGCCTTGACTGTGGACTGAGAAGTGTGAGCCAAAGAAATCCTCTGGTCTTATAAAGTGACAGAAAGCCGACCTACACAAAGCTTACCCAAATACAGCAAAGACAGCATCATTCTTTTGTGGTGTGTGGGGTGGAGGGCGTATGTAACCACATCCAAGCTGACCTCTAATTTCTGATCCTTCTGCCTCAGTGTCCCAAGAACTAGGATTACACGTGCCCTCATGAATCAGAAGAGCTAAGTGTTCTTATTAATTTGCATTTTAAGCCTAAGAAGAAAGAACATATGCCAAGTAGCCTTTAAATCATGCTCACCTGATCCTGTGCTAGTCAGAACCAAATGGCAGCTCTGGACACACTGTAAGTGGAAATGACTCACACACAGCTTGGAAGACTGCAGTTGACTGACTTTACCAGGAGCCTCAGTGCTACCTTTGAGTGGTATGAATAAATCTCAACTTCAAAAACAATAACACAAGTGACTTGAATTCCTAAACTAGCTGTCTTCTGGGCTTTTTTTTTTTATCATGTATGACTGTTGCTGTGGTTTGTGAAATGGCTGCCAGACATCTTGTTTTGTTCTTATAAACGTCATTAATAACAATGGTAGCAGCAACAACAGAATACCGTGTACCAAGGACCACCGGAAGCATGTCACAACTTGTTGGAAGCTGAAGAAATACATATGTTCAGACATTCCATAAATGTAGAAACACCAGAAACACAACTAGATCATAAAGATGCAATGCAGTCAGTGTCTTTACATGAGGGCCAGAGATGTTTCCTCTACCCAACATGAAAAGAGGTGAGTTCATCAAAGCTCTTAAGTCTTGAAAACTAAGAGCTTCTATCAGCAATAGAAATCAGCCATACAAATAGTCTCAAGAACTTAGCATTCTGTGAAGACTAGCAGTTGTACCTCCATCACTGGTTCATTCCCTCCTCCCCACATTCTTACACTTATTTAAAGGGCCACGTTTATTGCTCCCATTCAAAGCTAGGTAAGATATTTTCCTGTGGCTGAGGGGTAGCAATGAGTGGGGCCACTGTGAAGACACAAAAATGACTCTCAAAAGTAGAAATTACCAAATCACCAAGAGCTCAAAACTAAAGGTCTTGTGTGCATAACAACGAGATATGCCAACTTTCTACAATTCATTTGAACTGAACACTTATCAGAGGCTCTAGTTTCTTACTCTGTGTGCCAGTGGCCAGACATTGGAACCTGTTATTTTTGTATTTTGTATTTTTGTATTTTGAGATCCCTAACCTTTGCCAGAACTGTATTTCAAAGCCCCGAACTTGCTCACAGAAAGTCATTCCTGGATGACAGCATCCTCTATTGGCTCTTTATTATCTAGAAAACTGTCAGCCTTTCTGGTGCTCCCAGACTTGTAGGTACTCAGAGAACAGATGAAGCATATAGGGCTTCTCATACTATTCAAAATTAGTGATGCTACCTATTTCTAGTGAAGTAATTTCATTGTACCTCCCAGGTTGCCGTTTCTCTAAATTTTGCAGAGAATGCCAATCATATCGTTTAATTTACCAGGAGATTTATTTCTATGCCCTGGATATGTGCAGTAACTCAATTTTGAGTGATTACCTTACATGTGCTCACTACGACATGATTTGTACTAAGTAAAGAGCAGATGTCCACTCACGGTTGCTCCTAAGCAGGAAAATGGACAGCAAGCTTGATGCTGTTTTGATACTGCACATTAATAATATTTGAAAAGGTTGCTATTAATTAGAGGAGGATTAACAAGTGTTTTAAAACTTCAGAATATTTCCTTTTCAATTTTGCTGTTTTGAGACACAGCTATGTGTCACTTAATCATAGGGGCATAGAAATGTGTCGCTAGGTGATTTCATCATTATGGGAACACATATGAGTGTACTTATACAAATTTACATGATACATACAAGTCAATGACTCTACTGTGGCATTGTGATGCAATCAAGAGACTCAGTAAATGCAAGAAGAGCAACTGCTAGTATAACATGTCAATTGTTATTAACTTCTTGTTTATAAGTAGTAAGAGTACACTCAAACATGGAAGTCTAGGTAATGACAAAAAGCTAGCAATGTAACCATTTCTTCTCACTTCCATGAAGTATTGAGTACACAGCTGCACATGTTCTTTTATTGAAGTGGCAGTGAAGTCAGTTTGATCAGCTCAACATCCCACAATAATGTAATGCTTTTTGACAGAAATAGCTATGACATCAGCAGATGATAGGAATTTCTCAGTTCCATTCTAATCTTAGGGGAACACTCTTGTACATTCAGTCTATGTGGATAGAAATGTTGTTTTGTGCTACACACCATATGTGGCAGAACATCAACTGTCTCAACCTTTTAAATTGTACAGCCATGTGGCATGGAATTCTTCCATAGATTCTTCCACGGTGTGTTGTAACTGTCATCATTGTCTATCTGTAGAATGTTTTCTTCTGATGCAATTGAAACTCTGTGCCTTCCCTCAAAAGCAACCAGGTCAGAGTACTAGGAGTTTTTAAAAAAGCAGATCAAAGTTATGGGCTCTGCCAACCTCTAAGGGATATAGCCTAAAGGTACAATAGACTCAGGCAAGGTTTCCATAGGCCTGTGATTTATGATCCTGGTGGATCTAAAAGGGGGAAGCTTTAGGGTGGAACATCATTACCAATACCCAGAAACACAAAAGGAAACTGGGAAAAATTGATTATTGGTAATCTTTGTGCTAAGTTTTTGAGCATTGCTGTTACATCTCCTGTAAATCCAGAGTGATTAGAAGACAGCTGTTCAACCCTGTAGTGTCAGTGATCAATCTCTCCAAATGTATGTCACAGTGTGCCTAACACTTATCCTCTTACAGTAGCCTCCCAAAATATGTGTCCCAAACTAAACAGATTTGTAGCTCAGTTAAGACAGAAAGGAAAAGCTAAGTGTGACAGCATGGTCCTGTTAGGTATGAAATAAAAAGGCTCACTCAGGAAACACGCTCATGTCTGGTAGAGAAGATGCTTGCAGGTCAAGCCTGGACTCTGATCAGTGGCTCTTTGAAATCTGACGTGTGTCCCCTTCCCCACTTCCTCATCTGGGTAATCTAGACCCTTTCTTAGTTATCAGTTGCCTTACACCAGGCAGCCTCGAGCTTGCCTCCCAAGATTTCTGCTTTGGCACTTCACCAAAACTAACCTTTGAAATGCTACCCATCACCAGAATTAGTGAGAAGAGAAAATGTGAACATGTCAGGAAATGCTGCCCTCCCCAATGAATGAGGAGAAAACAGGCAGCAAAGCAAGTGGAAGGACTTGAAAACCCAAGGTGACAGGTTCTCCTTCCACAAGTGGTGCATCTGATTTGATCAGAGAGGTCATATCTTTCAGTAAGTTAAAGGTCACTGTAAAAATGTTAATGAATTATTCTGAGAGCAGGAAGAGGTTCAGTTTCCAACTCTCCTGACTGCAGTCTAAAATAGGCTGATGTAGCTTTCATTGCAGAAGGAATTCTGCAAACCTCACTGATCATGTTTTTTTGTTTGTTTTCAATGGGAGGCCGTAGTTTGAAGGCAGATAATTTAGGTTGCGCTGTTGAGAGGCAGTAATTAGAGCCCATGCACTACTAAGTGTGAAGTCCAACACAAAAGTAGTCTTGAGGCTCTACCGCTACTCTATTGAAAGACTTTAGGGTATGAGCAAGTAGTGAGGGAGAGAGATGGACACGGAGAGACCATCAGCGTGATGTACTTAATCCCTCTGGGTCCTGGTCCAGCCCGGAGATGGGGGTGGGTGGGTCTGGCCTTTTCCTTCTTTCCCCTTTGTGTATACACTGTCAGACCTATTTGACCAGTTTAGGACCTGGTTCCCAAGTGGCATGTGGCCCCAGAAAGCTGCTGCCATGGTATCTTTAGGCCCTCCTGCCCACCTGAAGTCATCCTGGAGTCACACTTGTCATTCAGTATCTGCATGGCTGTCAGTACTTCAGCTATCAAACTCTGCGTTGAGTCCAACCCTTTGAACAAAGTGCTTGCTCTGTGCATTCCCCTTTAGGATGGATTAGGAGGAATCTGCCTTTGCACATAATTCAGCCCTAGTGTCTCAGGTAGGGCAGATAACACTGTTGTCTCGTCATAGTCGCTAGGGACTTACTGCTTCCTAAGCTAAGGGAATATATGACTTCTTGTTGAATATATACAACAGACCTGGCCCAGCAAAGGATTAATCCAGTCTTCTCCTAGAAAAACTGGAGCCCCCTTTCTCCTGTTCAAAAGTTGTCAAAATATCAAGTGCTTCTTGGTGTATTTCACCGCAGCTGACCTCTTCCCCTGTGCCTCACAGCCTGCCTCAAGGATCAGATTCCAGCAGTTTTTGTTCTTAATCCAACTGGCTGCCCTCCACATCCCTCCTCCTCATGAAGCCATAGTCCCAGCCATGCAGATCTGCATGGGCAGCAAAGCACAAATGCAGAAGGCACTGCGGCTGGAGGCTGCCTCTCGCTACCCACAGACTTCCATAGCATCACTTTCCAAACATCTCCCAAACAGACTTGTGTATTCCATTCTCCAATGGCTGATGGCACAATTGAGCCAAGTCCTAACCCTCATTGACAATTTGGGTCTCACCAAATTAAAAAGCTTCTGCATAGCTCAGGAAATAATTAGAAGGGTGAAGAAACAGACTGAAGAATGGAAGAAAATCTGTGCTGACTACTCATCTGGCATGGGATTAGCATCCAAAATATGTACATAGGTAAAAAAAACTAAACAAAAAGAGCAAATAATCTAATCAACAATAGGCAAATTGACTGAACAATTTTCAAATGAAATACAAATAGCCAATGAATACATGAAAAGATGATCAGTCTTTTTAGCCATCAGGGAAATGCAAATCAAAACTACATTGAGATTCCATCTTATCCCCAGTCAGAATAGCAGTCATCAATGAAGCAAACACATAAACAAAAAAACCCAATAATGCTAGTAAAGATGAGAGAATGGATATACCTTTATACTCTATTGGTAGGATTACAAATTACTGTAGCCACTATGAAAATCATTATGATGGTTCCTCAATAAAATAAAAGTAACCAGGCTGGTCTACAAGAACTAGTTCCAGGCCAGGCTCTAAAACTACAGTGAAACCTTGTCTTGAAAAACCAAATAAATAAATAAAATAAAAGTAGATCTTCCAGGCTGGTGAAGCACTTGCTTAACATGTGTGAGTCCCTGAGTTCAATGCCCAGCACTTCAGAAAAGTTAATAAAAGCTAGAACCTCTATATGATTTTGCCATATCATTTCTGGGCTTATACCCTGAAGTATTAAAGTCAATATACAACAGAAATATTTGTATCTATATTTATCATGACACTATTCACAGTAACTAAGATATAGAATTAGCTTAGGTGCCCAATAATATATGAACGGATAAACACAGTGGAATATTGTTCAGTTTAGATGAAGAATGAAATCACTCCATTTGCCAGAAAAGAGATGTAACTAGTTATGTTAAGTGGTATATTAAAGACTCAGAAATACAAATATTACAATGTCGTTTCTCTTATGTAGAATTCTTATGTAGAATCTTTTTAAAAAGTCATGAAAGCATAAGGATTATTAGGGAACAGGAAGGGATCAGTGGTATTAGCGGTGGGCTAGGTGAAGCTCATGAAGGGGAATATGATCAAAATATGTATATGACCATGCCATAATGTCATCTATTATTATGTAGAATTATTGTAGGAAGAACAAGAAGGAACCAATTAGGGGACTCCCTCCTTAATAATTGAATGTTCCTGTCTTTTACTGTAATCTGAAATCAAAGTAGCTCTAAAGGACAACTTTATGAGTTTGGGACCAATTTTTATTTGGCGGTCAAATTTGACCTAGACATTGTTAAATTTTCATATTTCTTCACTGGAGGGAGTTGTAGCATTTTTGCTATTTCTGCCAGATTGAGTGTCTCAAGTCCCAAGTGTCACCTTTGGAGTCTCCCTTGCCCACAGGGGTTTCAGATCTCAGCAGCAACACCCATACTGGATCCCATCTGAGTATTCTCAGGCCCTGAGCAGTGTCTCTCTCTTTCCTTCTTCAGTTCTCTATGGGAGAGGTGCTGATACTTTCCGTATTGTTGGCTGAGACTCTGAGTGTTTAGGGAAATTTGCGTCTGGCTGTGGCTCCCTATATTCACAAACTGCTTTGAATGGACATCAGCTCTGTGTACATCAGGACTGTTGCTTGACTTGCCACACTGAACTGATTCCATGAAGACAGCTGGCATTTGCTCATAGCTTAGGTGGAAGGGGGTGGTCCATGTAAAAGAACCATTCATTCCACTGGTAACATGAAATCTCTCAAGCTGAAAACACAGAAGAATGAAGCCCGATAGACAGCTAGAGTGGGCATTACTGCTTCCTTAACTGTTTGTTTCTCATCTTACATTAAAAGAATATATCATTCAAAACTGAGCCCACATTCACATACATCTCCAGTCTTTTCCCGCAGTAACCATGACCACAGAGGGGAAGGACCGACCACCAAGCTAATAATGCCATGTTTATTAGGAACCATTGCTTCTAGAGACAGCCTGGCTGCTGCTAAGGTGAGAATCATGCACTTCCCATCATTGGGTTTCCATTTGTTCTTACATAAGGATACCAAATTTTTCTTCAACACTAACCTCTTCTTTTTGTTTCCCTGGGAAGAGTGACCAGGTTGTTTTATGGCCTTACAGTTGTGGGAGAGAGTCCGTGAAACGGGAGCTCTTAATGTATTCTGGCTGAAGGAATGCTATGTGACCAGAGGACTGGGGAGGGGCGGGAGCAGGGGGCACAAGAGTGCTGAGGACTTTGGAATGGGTTGCTTACAAGGTGAATATTGACCCTTTGCCATTTCCATCGAGCCTAGAATGAGAAACTCTCCAAGGTGCACAAGGCCCACAATTCCTAGCAACATCACTCTAGAGACAGGGTTGGAGAAGAGCTGCTCACATTCTGTCCTGACCTAGGTCTTGATTTGTAGACCATGTCTTCAAGCCCCAGAGGACAGATTTAAGGACTCAGGCCATAGGCAATGATGGAGAGTCCTTTTTGTGCTTTATTCAAAGAGCTTTGGATGTTTATGTCATTTTGTCCTCAGTCAAACTACTATTTCTCATTTTGTGGATGAGGAAATGGATAGAAGGGAAGGTAAGAACAGAACATTCTGGAGGCAGTGCTTCATCACAGGAGGATGAGCACGGGCTCTGGAACCAGATGCTTGGTTATCTGATTCGTTGTGTGATTGTGGGCCTCTCTGTGACGTCTCTGTGCTCCCTTCTCAACACTGACTGGAATGATAAAACCCTCTGCCTCTGAGATTAAGACAAGAGGCAGGTGAGAGAAGACCTCCATGCCTGGCATATGGTCTATGCCTGGCGGGGAAGAGAGCTCATAGGGGAACGCTGCTGGGAGCCTAGCCTCTCCTGTAAGAGGTCTCTGGAGCCTTTCTATACTTGCTAATCCTTGGAGGTCATGGCTGCTGCTTCGTTTTTCTCCTAAAACACTTCTCCAATCCTGCCTTGTGACCAGCTAGGCATAAATGCCATGACTTTAGTCATTAAGCATTTTCCCCCTAAGCCATCTGAGCTGGCTCCGTGGCAACACAGTTAAGACTCCAAACACAACCCCCATTGCAGATAAGAACAAAACAAAGTGGCTCACAAGGTTAGATGGTGGCACATGTCCACGAGTGCTAGTGAGAGCATTCCCACTGCTGATGCTGGTGCTCCAACCAGAGAGCCGCAGTAGTCCATGCACACGATTGGCAACAGCCCTATAATGACATCAAACCACAGTACTCCTGAGCCACAGACAAGGGCTTAGGCCCCCAGCTGGGTTCCCTTTCTTGCTTGCTAGTCCTGTCTTCTTGCCATTCATCTAGCCCACCAGCCACCCTTTTGGGAATTCTTTTTGCTTCATGCCCCACAGACAGCCAATTTCATGGTATCAAGCACTGTGCTTGTTGGACCTCCAATGATATTTGGGTGAAGAGTCTCTTTCTAGGAAGCGGGTCATATATACCCTTGAAAAGATCACTTTCTGACATGCATTTCTCTCCCCAGGCACTCATAAACATAGTCTCTTTGACTTCTCTCCAGAACATAGAGGCCCAGCAGAAAGTGGAAGCACTTGGGACAATCAGTGCTTCCAGAAGGAATGGAGTCTGAGCTTGAAGAAGCTGCAGAAGTTAGACAGGAGAGAAATGGAAGAGAAAGCTAGGCACAGGAACCAGCAGGGACAAGGCCCAAGAACTCTGGGCACTTCAAGGTTATAGAGTAAAGTGCAAGGCAGAGCCCCAGAGGCTCTGTGTCTGAAGAAGTATGTGGAATCATGTTATGACCCTCTGGGAACTTCTGAACAAGTGGAAAACATCAGGACATCCTTCTATCAAGGTCCCTCTTAGAGTAAATGGTGATTTATTGGGGGTGCTGGTTAATGGCCAACTGTATCAGCTCATATGAATAACCAGTGAATGGAAAGATGCATCATGATTGACAGTAGTCTATAGGAGGACTTTGATTTCTGCCTCCTGGTAGACACACCTTCATGCAATTCCCTGTGGCCAACATCTGATGATGATACCATAGACTATCTTAAAGACTTTCTGACAATCCTCCCTATCCCTAGCTCCATTGCATTTAGAAGGCATGCCTTTTTCACCCACTTGGATGAAGCCAACTGCCATATTGTATAATGCTTGCTTAAGAAGACTCTGGCCAACAAACAGTTCCTGAAGCCCCTGAAAAGAGCTGTTTCCTATCAACAATGCTATGAGTGGGCATGGCAGAATCTTCTTCCCCATGGGACTTGGAGATAACAGTGACTTTCTGATAGATTCTGGGCCAGAAGAACCAGCTAAGCCACGATTACTGACCCGCAGAGTCTGTGAGCCAATATATACATGTGGTTTGGAGTTGACACTTCGGGTGTTTATACCGTGATAGATAATTAATACAGGCAAGGATCAGAGCAAAGACAAGTGGGGACAATGATAGACCTACAGTGAATGATTCAAAAGGCTGTAGGTGAAGAGGGGATGTGAGAAAAAGTAATCTCAAAAATAGAGATTTTGGAGCAAGATTTTCTCGCTTTAAGCTCCTGCTCTGGCCCTTGCTAACTGTGTGACTCTGGGCAAGTTATCGCAACTTTCTGAGCCTCAGTTTCTTCCTTTGCAGAATTGAGGTGACAACAGTCACTGCTTTAGAAATGGACGTCTTTTCCTTCCAGGACTGGCCTCAGTGTCCAGCACAGTGATGAAAGACACACTGAGCTTGCTCAGTAGAAGGTTTCTGGGGGCATTTCTAGAAGGTTCAATGTTTAGTTTAATAGCAGGACAGACAAGCACCAAATGCTTCAGTGTGATTTCCTTACATCCTTCAAAGCATTTGTGCATCCAGGAGTGTGGCTCAGTCCAAGGGAAACAGTCCATCTATAGATGTCTGACTTGTCCTGTCTGACTCCTTCTCCTGGCACAGATTATGGGTGCATCTTTCCTCCCAGGAGAGTTAAGTGAGCTGACCAGACTCCAGAATCATAATTTTGACCTCATGAACACTGTACTTAACTACACACAATTAATCTGACTTACATACATAGGCTTTTCCAGGGTCAAGTTTGGCCTTCGTAAGGATAATAGCCTAATTTGCCTGTCAAATCCAGGTTGCATAACATATTATATAGTTCTTATTTCCCAAAGGAGCACCACCAGATAGGATGTGGTCTTACCTGTCCAGGCAGAGGGGGCATGGATAGAGGCCACCTGCGCTGAAAGCGCTGGGGTTGCTGGTCGCTGCATGTATCTGCTGCAGAAGGAATGAAGACTGGTCAGGTTGGTGGTGTGGGGTGGTGGTGGTGTTGCTGCTGATGGTGGTGTTGCTGCTGATGGTGTGGTTGCTGCTGCGCGGCTTGCTGCTGCTGCTAGGAGTTGCAAGGTGGCAGTGGCAGTAGAGGAGGCAGTGGCAGAAGGAACATGTGCTGGTGTTGCCTGAGGCATTAGTGGAACAGGGATGGCTGCCTGGGGGGGGCCAGGCATGGAGGGCCATCTTCTGGTGGCTTGGGCTCAGAAACAAAATGCGACAAGGGGTTTGGTGTTGCCGAAGGTAAAGGGCTCAGGTGCTTCTGGATTGGAACTTGCCAGGCCCTGCTGCATGATCATGCTCAGGGGTTTTGCTTGGCTGGCTGCTGGTCATAGGCTTAAAGATGGAATTTGCTTGCTGTTGCGCGGATGCTGTTGCTGGTTGCTGCTGTTGATGTTGCTCTGGCTGCTGCTGCGGCTGTTGCTGCTGGCTAAGCAGACTGCTGTAGGAGTGAGGCTCCTGATCAGAGAGTATTGTGGAGTGAAGGGACTGCTGTGGCAAGCCAGGGCTGGAGAGATTCTCGGGACGGTAGGGGTGGGGATGGTCCTGGGGTGCTGGTAGGCGAGCAGATATTAGGTGTCCCTGAGGGCTTTTGACAGAAGAGGACACCAGATTGGCAAGAATGGAGCTTGGGGGGCTGTAGTGTGGCTGCTGATTTGTGAGGCAGGCTGGGAGCTTCGCTGGAGCATAGGGCAAGGTGGGCCCAAGGGCAGCATTGCTGCTGGGGGCCATGCTGGAGAGTAAGGCATTGGGCGAGCTTTGTGCAGCACTCGCCCAGACAAGCTATTAGATGACATGCAGGGTGCTGGTGAGTTCTGTGGCTGAATGGTGGCGTTGGCGGCTGTGGTGGGTGATGGATGAGGTGATGGCACGGGAGGTTAAGGTGGGGAGAGGCCTGGATGAGGCAGACTGGACCAACTACGGTTGGAACTGGTGTGGTGTTGTAGCAGATCCCTGCTTGCTGGCTGCAGTGCTTTCCAGCTGTGGCAATGATGCCACTGAGGGCACAGATAATGGAGGCAAAGTGACAGGGAGCATGGTCTGGGCCTGGTTTTTGACCTGAGCCTGTGCCGCTGAAGAACTGGGTGAGACCATCTGCTTACTGGGGGGAGGAATGGGATAGTTGATCCCTGTGGAGGAGGGCAAGATTGGTAATGATGTGCCAGTGGTTTGATTGCAGCTAGATGCAGACTCCTTGCGGGACCCAAGGGCTCTCCATATGTGGCATCTGAACGGGAGCTTGGCAGGGGGGGCCAAGGGAGCCTGGGAGTGATGTAAGCCAGAGACTCTTCTGGCTTGCTCCCCAGAATCTTCTCAAGGTCAAGATCATTTGAAGGAAGCTCTTGAATTTTGGTTAGTTCCTCCAGCAGATCGTGAAGCTCCTGGTCCACAGCTGTATAACTGTTGTTTTTCTCATAGTAAGGAATAGTATGCCCTTTCAGTCCTGCGTCTGCAGTGGATGACACCCCAAAACGTGTGAGCCCATAGCACTGCTATTCACAGCATTGCTGTCCAGAGGATTATTCTCAAGAAGTATGACTGGCCACGACTCCCAGATCTGCAGAGCTAGAGTCATGGTTAACGTGGGCATCTGCAGTCCGTAGAAAGAGAAGTAGGGTGGGCACCTGGGCCCATAGAGAGGGTGACATCTTCAAGGCAAGGTCCTTGATTTATTAGGGGTAACCCCATCAAGCCATGCCGGTAAAGTGGAAGTTCTCCCCTTCCTGTCTTCTTTACTGGTTCCCTGTGTTTGCAGGGAGACAAGAGGAGAGGAGGGGAGGAGAGGGGAGGGGGAAGTAGAGAACTGTACGTAGACGAGAGACACAGAGGGAGAGAGAGAGAGCAGAGAGAGAGAGAGAGAGAGAGAGCGAGAGAGAGGCACGAGAGCGCAAGAGAGAATGAGAGAGAATATGTAATTTAACAAAAGTTTGACATATTAGAGTTAATGCTAAGAAGTCACAGATAAAACAGATCTCTCAGTTAAAGTGACACTTGTCAAAAAATCTAAAATGACAGTCCTATTTTTAGAAGCATGTTATTTGTTTCTTTGTTTGTGTGTCTCATTTAAACAGTCCTGTTACATTTCAAATAAGCAAATATGCTGTCTGTATACTTAACAAGACTGAAGTCACACAAGGGTATTCTTTGTGCACTTACAAGGGGAGTTCAGGTTGACTATGCTGAAGTCACTAAGAAGAAACTTGCTGCCAAAGGTAGGCACTCAAGAGCAAACTAGAACTGAGCTGAACAATTTCAGTTCCTACCAATCTACAGGGAACCCAGTTTTGAAAAAGACAAACCATAGAATATACAACAAAGGTTATAGTTGCCTCACTCTCTGGCTTAAATGAATGAGGGTGTGTTGATAAAAATAGAACCTACCAGTGTCAGAGAAATGCAAAGAACTGCCTGAGGGTATATGTGTAGGGGAAAGTGCATGATTTAGAACAGCCACTGTGGTCATTATTCCATTTAGTTGACAACCCACATACTCTCGCCACATGCACACATATGCACTGTTTATGCACATACAAAAATAATTTTGGATAAACCATACTCCGTCTTTTAGAGTGGTCATCTAAGGAATGACTGGCAATTCGCTTTCTATTCTCTAAATTTCTTTATTGTTTGTTTTTTTAATGAGAAAAACTTGCAATAAAAAGAAAACCTGAAGTATAAAGTTATTTAAATAAGGAATTTTTCTGTGCAGAGGCATCCTTGTGTGTGGAGGATATATCAAACAAACAGGAAGAAGTCCCACTGTGGGTTCGGCACCATGTGAGAGCTGCCCATTTTATATAAAAAACAGTCTTCAGGAGGCAAGCAACACTTTGTTTCCCTTGTTTCCGAGTCTTACCCCATGATCAGTCACATTAATAACCATGATTTGTCTGCCAGTGGGGAAAGGGAAAGGAAGTGAGGCATGTATGTGAGAATAAAGGCTAAGATGCTGATTCTGGCTGCCCCTCATCTGCTAGCAACTAAGGTCATGCTCTCATGGCCAAGTGAGCATCAAAGGACACACCCCCAAGCTGTGTGACTCAGCCTTCCTGTACACCAGAATCACTTAGAACTGTCCGGATTGCCAGATCGTGTTTAAGAAGTTAAAGTATCTTAGTTAATAGAGGGTGGGGCCCAGGGAGTGGACAAGAAGCAGCATGGCATATGTCCCTAGTCATCAGGTAGCTACAGGGAGGTCTTAGCCTTGTCATGTAGACTCCCTGAGCCCATTTTATCACATGAGAAATTGATGAGAAAGAGTTCCTTAGGTCCTGCTACTGTTCTCCTGACTGGAATGAGCAGACTGTATGCTAAATGCAGGGCCTCAAAGGACTGCAAACATTCCCTAATACAGAATCGTGGGTGGTTAGGACAGGTAAGAGTCTATGGGTTCTAATTGGCTTACAAGAAAGGACCCCAATTCTGTTTGCTAGATGGTCTAGAGCAAGAATCTTGACCTAAACATAGGCACCACCTTCCAACTTAGAGGACAGGACATTTCCACTTTGGGTGGATGAAAAGCAGGATGATTAGGAAGGATGGTCTCAGAGTAGCAGTGGCTGGCCTTCATACACAGTACAGTGCCAGTGCAGCAGGGGGATGCTGGTATCCACTGAGTCATCCGTGTATGATTCTGAAAAGGCCTCTAGCTGCTGTGGGGCCCTCTTCTCTCCACAGTGCTTCAGCACAGGACTCAGTTGAATGATGTGAACTGTGTGGAAGGTCGATTCCACCTTTTGCTACTGCGAACATGTGACTGAGGTGGCAGCCAGGGTTGCATGGCCAAGGAACCAAGAAAATGCCCCTTTGCTTCAGTACTTCAAAGAGGCAGCAGAACATGGAAGGCATCAGAAGGGGAGGGAAAGGGCTTCTAACACGTGTTCCTGGGCATGCTTACAAATAACAGGAGGCACTCCATCTGCACAGTAAACAGGACTAGTGGGAGACACCCTTAGGCAGTAATTCTTAGACATCTTGCAAGCCAGTAGAGTTCACATAAACCATAAGGCTGTAAGGTGTCAAATTCCTCATTGCGCTTAAATGTTTCTATGCTGTCCCTGGGCTGTGACAGATTCTGTCTCGAGTTTGTCCACATCTCCCCCTGGGACATCATTCATAGACCTACCCCAAAGCAGACTGGCTGTACCTTTATACCACAAAAACCCTTCTGAGGGCTTCCTATTAGGCTGATGAGTGCAGCATTTGGCTGATGGGTGGTATCAGATCTCTCCCTTTCCCTTTCTCCTAGTCCATCTTCTCATGACCACCATCTCATTGGTTTTCTCATCCAGGCGAGGGTGGATACCTTGTTTCACACTGGTATATGATTGGGAATGAGATCGGTGGGGAATCCCCTGGACTGAGACTTGGTCATCTGTGTATGGTTTGGGGAGATTCCTAGTGCATTTCAAAGACTTACACACCTGTCAAGGCAGGCTGAAGCCAGCATAGAACTATCTATTTGAGAGTCATTATAGAATATTAATTGCCAGCATGCCTTTAGTTAGGGTAGCTGTAGAGAAACCATGGCCCTTATATAGGGTAGTTCTAAAACTCTGTTTTTTTTTTTTCGAGACAAGGGTTTCCCTGTAGTGTCTAGAGCCTGTCTGGAACTAGCTCTGTAGACCAGGCTGGCCTTGAACTCAGAGATCCGCCTGCCTCTGCCTCCCGAGTGCTGGGATTAAAGGCGTGCGCCACCGCCGCCCGGCTAAAACTCTGGTTGTGAGTAAGTGAACATGGACACACCAACTCTTCTTAAGCCATGATCTGGCAGCCTTCCGTGTGCTGGCAGCCTAGCAGCTATTAAATCATATTGCTTGTACACTAGAACCCTTGAGTTACATCTCCCCCCAGTTCTCAAAGGTTAACCCCAACACCAGGTGCTCTTCTCAGAAAATTCATTTGACTTGAGTTATTGAAGCAAATTCTTTAGCTGGGCAGAGACATAGCACACTTACTACATAAGCCCACTTTAGCCTCTAAAGACCCGGAGAGATATTGAACCCAGATAGATTTAGATACAGACTTCGGAACTCTAATACCATCAAAGCAGAGCCTTGGAGGGGACACAAGATCAGGAACAATGGTCAATCTAGAAGACTTTCCTTCTTCTTAAAAATTGTGAAATTGACATAGCATGCAATTAATTTTTTAAAAAGAGTCTTTTAGGCTGAAACTATGAGTCTGGGCTAGACTTGAAGTCATGATGATCCTCTTGCCTCAGCCTTCTGAGGACTAGGATTAATTATACGTCTGAGTCACCACACTGGGTTGAAATGAACTTTTACTGAAGTGTACCCTTTGTGGTGTTTAGGGTCCGTTCAGGATACTGGTCAATCATTACCATCATCTAGTCCCACAATTCTCCCCTTAGCCCAGATGGAAACATTTTAACCATTAAGCTGAGCTTCTCCTATCTTCAGGCCCGTAACCACTCATTTTTCTGTCTCTTCAGGCTTAGCTATTTTCAATATTTCATAGAAATGGAAACTATAAAATGCAGCCTTTGTATATGGTTTCTGTCCCTGAGCATGTTTTCTAGGTTCATCTATGTTGTGGCACCCCATCAATACATAATTTGTTAATGGATAAATAATGTCATTGTATGGATAGAGTATGTTTTTTTTTCTATCCATTCACTGAACAGCGGATATTGTGTTGTTTCTATCTTTTGGCATATTTTAATTTTTCCTTATTCTGAGAATTTCATATATGATACAATGAAATAGTGCACCTAACCTTCCCATTCCCATCCCCTCCAACTCTCCACATATCCTCTACAAGTCCTCCTCCTAACTTCATGTACTTAAAAATCCACTAGAAGTCCGTTAGTGTGCCTATATTTGCATTGTTGTGGGGCTATCCCCAGGAGAAGGCCAAACCAATGGCGGCCACATTCTCCAGAAAGAAGACTCTCCTTCCCCAGCAGCTTTACTACTTCCAATAGCTACTCAATGTGTGATAAGGCCAGGAGAGCACCTACCTGTCTAAAGTGGAGTTGTACAGAAGAAACCTTAGCTTCTGTGAGTTCATGAGTGTGATAGTCATGCCATATCGAGAAGACAGCATGTCACACCACTCCTGCTGTGAACACTTTAGTACACATTTTATTGCAAGCCTACTTTTCGTTTGGGGGAAGTGGAAGGGCTGGGTCATAGGATAATTCCTGTGGCCTAGCTTTCCTGAAGACCCAAAAACTGTTCTTTCACAATTGAGGTTCTCTTAGAAACATCTACCACTTCTGCTATATGGGAAGACTGCAGGGAGGGCTCTGTCAACTTCCAGACTGGGCAAGAGGAACCTCTGTAGATCTTTATGGATGATGGTTTTTCATACATAGAGGCAAGCACTGCCCCACTAAACTACATTGGCTGCCTTCTGTATTTTCTGTAGAGAAATGACTATCTATTCTAGCTCCTGTTACCTGGCACCATCTGTGGCCCTTGCAAGGACCAGAGGTGAATACAGACAGTAAATTTCCCATCTTGAAGCCAAGTGAAGACACCCAGAAGCCCCTGCATGCCATGCTAACTTCTAGAAGATGATGCAGAAGGCCCAGGGAAATGCACTGAGTGGAAAACCAATTCTGTGCTTCCTCAAGATGCCGGATCCTTACTGACCCAAAACTGCAATTTGAGAAAAGTTGGCAAAGTTCTAGACTCTTATGGCAGGGTTTGAGGGAACGCACATGTTACTGTGACTTGTGTTGGGTGGGACATGACATTCTCATCCCAGATAGAATGACCTATCTAGCCTGGACTGTATTTGCCTCAAGATAAAAAGGCCCTAAAGGCCTTGTCCTCCAGAAGCTAATTGTTCCTCATCAGCCAATAATTCCATATCCCAGGCTGGCCTCCTTACAGCAGCACAGCTTTGTGTCTCGAAACGGACATGAAGGCAAGACCATCATGGTAGTCCTCAGCTACTTAACCACCTGGGAAATCCCTGTGGAACCATTTCCTTGGAACAACACAGCCAGAAGAACAATCAGTGTATCTAAGTCAGGTGTGGTGCTATACAGTGTTAACCTTAGCATAAGCAGGAGTGTCATAAAGTAGAGGTTAGCCTGGTTAATAGAGAGTTTCAAGGCCAGAAATAGTGAGACCCTGTCTTAGAAAACACACAAAAGCAAAACAACAACTAATATGTCAGAGACAGAGATAGAGAGGAGAGGAGAAGAAAGGAGAGGCGACAAAGACAGAGGAAGGCAGAGAGAGACATGCACATATACACACAGAGACAGAGAGGGGGGAGAGAGAGTCAGACAAAAGACAGAGACACAGAGAAAAGAGGGAATCAGGAATAGGCAGATCCTGGCTATGGTGACTACGTGTAGCAAAACCTTTTGAGAGATTGAGGAATCTATGTTGTTTTTAAATGAGCGCTCTATCAGCAGACAGGATCTATACAGATTCTTAAGACACTGGGCTTTTTCTAGGCCTTTATAACCAAGACTTGGTGTTAACAATGACAGGCCTCAGTGGTCAGTGTGTTTTCTTAATCATGGTCCTTGGCTTCTAAAAACAATTCTAGCATGTAAGCAGGGCTCTGCTTAGGATATCACTTTTGCTCACGGGTAAAAAGAGCCTCAGAGAGGCCAAGAAACTTAAAGTCATATAGTTAGTGAATGTCCAAGGAGATGGTGGCATTCAAGACTCTGGGCTATAGGCCAGTACCAGAATGTTAAGAACCTAGTCATTCATGGTGGTGAATGTTTGAACACCTCAGCAGTAAGCCGGCCTTCCTCAGCTCAGAACTTATTCTGGGCACTGAGGGAATTACAAATCATTTCAGCTTTGTACATCAAGAGGCTAGCTAAATCCTGCTTCTTGGTGTTGGTTATGTGTTTTCATTTCCCTATAGGGACTGTTATACTTTCTAAATCACACTTTAAAAGGGCAGAGCAGATAGTGATGGCCTCAGAGAATAAGTTCCTTCTTCAGGTTGCACACAAGGGAGTTTGGCTCATAAGGATTTGCTGAACCTCCTGGGTTCAACCACTTGATTACAAAGCCCATTATGTGGCCTCAGGGGTCATGGGGCTTTGCTGTGCATCTGTGCAAACTGCCAGATAAGATACTCTTTGCACATTAAAGTGTTGCCTAAAAATGGATGGGTCTTGTGACAAAGACTCTGGATATTAATTCCAGTTTGCAGAATTCAGCAATGTGAAGTGCTAAGGGTCTGGAGAGAGGCCCTGACCCTTAGTGTTTTCCTTCCTACAAATGGGAGCATGAGGCTACCATACAAATTCCTTTAAGGGTTCTGTAAACTTGGACATGTAAAGTTAGCATAGTGCCTGGCATGGGGTAGATACCAATAAATATTATCTCTCTTTCCAAGCCCGAAAATTCAACACATTCTTGGTGGTCCTAAAATAGCTGTTAACATGGTTACTCAGCAGCATTTGCCATTCAAGGCAGATCTCCTTTAGTTGTTAGCTGTGCTCCCAAACAGCTGGTGTGCAAGGCGAACTTTTGTAAACCAAATCATAATAAACATGCAACAGAATTCGCCATTGAAAGAAATCCTCATGTGCATCCTTTTATGAAGTGAAAGCCTCCTTCATTTTAAACGTATTTTTTAAAGAGGTGTGCATTTGAGGCTATACGCAGTCTTGTAATGAATTCTAATTCAGTTTTAATACCATAAAACAGTGTTCTGTAGCCCCAAAGGACAGAGTAAACAAGAGTAAGTTATATGAAAATAATTTTAAAACACGTACATGTATTTATTTCAGTATAAGTGGTATGTCTATGATTATATAATGGAAAGCGTCTTCTCTCTTTCTCTCTCTCTCTCTCTCTCTCTCTCGTGTGTGGTATCAGAGGGAAGGGAGAGAAAGGGGGCAGAAAGAGAGGTGGTAGGGTGAAAATGATGGCATGAAGATTGTGGAAGGGATAGAATTGATAGAGGTGGTGACAGTGATCGTGATGTCATCAATGTTGAATGTGGTAAAAGAGGAGTAGCAAAGGTGACAGATAACTACCCAGTGGTTACTGTGGCAATGATTACAGCAGTACTGATGCTGTTAATGGGAGCAGAGGTGGTGGGGATGTTGGTGGTAGAACAGATAAGGAAGTAGCAGAGGTGATGGTGGCTGTGGTGGGAATGAGGCACCAGGGGTAGATGATGGAAATGCCGTTGAGCGTGGTGTTGCATACAGTGATGGTTCCCAGAAAGTGGGTGATATTGTAAAGTATTTCCTTCTTGT
This sequence comes from Arvicola amphibius, assembly GCF_903992535.2. Classification (NCBI taxonomy): domain Eukaryota; kingdom Metazoa; phylum Chordata; class Mammalia; order Rodentia; family Cricetidae; genus Arvicola; species Arvicola amphibius. Next base: position 133,180,375 of record NC_052065.1, on the reverse strand, counting down.
AACAGTCTAAGAAGCTTCCACTGATTGGCCCAGGGGAAGGGAGATTTAGAGATAGATAGGTAGGTAGATAGGTAGATAGATAGATAGATAGATAGATAGATAGATTATATAGGTTCTCACTCTATAGCCCTAGGTGACCTGAACTCACTATGTAGCCTAGGCTAGCACTGAACTCATAGTGATTCTCCTGACTCAGTCTCCCTCCTGCGTGGTGACAGGCCTAAGCCATCATGCCTGGCTCCTGAATTCCTTATAAAGAGAAAAAAATCTAAACACTGACTCTTTGGGGGAAAACACAGCAGATTTTTATTTGTCAGTATATTGCCAATAATGTAATTTGCTGTCAGTTGTAAGTACAGGTAAGGGCAGGCAGCATAAATCCTTTAGACGCTATATGGTCATTTAAAAGAGTATGCAGAGTAGGGAGCTGCTGTATATTTTGCTGTGTAATGTCATGTATTCAAAAAGTAAGGGTGGGTGCTGGTGTTTGGGAAATTACTTCCTGCAGCTATTTTATATAGGCCAAATTAATTGTTCTTAATTTTAAAGGTATAACTTAAGGGAGGAGGGGAGGTGGGAACATGTTTAGTTTGCCTGAGAGTCATATGGGCAGGCCTAATGCTAGCGAGCATCAGCACCTGAAGCTAATTACAGACGAAGGGGCAGCTAGAGAGAGCTCTATCCACCAAAGAGATAAGGCTTCCAACAGTCCCAGGCAGGGCTGATTGGGGGTTCAGTACAGACACTCCCACAAGAATGAGTACAAGTTGGACAGACAAGAACCAGAGTCAGGGAGCTGGAGCTCTAGGGGTGGGTCACACATTAGCAGTTAGAACAAGATCAGAAGTCTTCGGAAGACTCAAATACCATAGTTTGGCAGAGTGCTGGGGTGGGTTAGCGCCTCATTTAAGTGAAGGTCAAGTGTAGGAAGCAGGCTACAGTAGTGGGGCACAGTACTCCAGGCAGGAGGGCAACAGTCTGGCAGGCCCCGGAGGAAATGCTTTTGGCCTGCTTGGGGACTAGCAGGCGATACTGGGTCTGGCACTCAGTGAGCTGGGAAGTAGCCATGAGCTCTCCTGGGGCCTCACAGGCCATGGGAAGGGGCTTGGGATCTGTTTTGTTCACAGTGGGAAGCCATTATGGGGAAAGGTGAAGCAGAGGAAAGATCAACTCGATGTTTGTGAAAGCTCCCTCTGGCTGCTCATGGGAGGAGAAATAAATGTCATGGGAAGGAAAAGGAACATGGGACCTAGAGCATGGGGCTGGGATCAACTAGGACAAAGGAGGAGAAGGTGAACACATGGCCAAGCAAAAGGCCCTGTGACTGTACCTCCAGTGGGTACTGAAGGTAGCACTTACTTATTTGGGAAAACAATGGGCTCTAGAAAAATGAGCCACATGCCCAGTGCCACGGGTCATCATTTACAGACACTGGCAAAGTCCATATAGCAACTAGCTGAAACTGTTAAGGCCATGCGGTGCTTGTTACTGCATCTGTGTGCACACTGTATACTAAAGGCTAGGTGGGGCTGTGCGCCAATAGGACTATTTACCAAGACAGCCTGTGGGCTACATGTGGTCCCAGAACTCCGTTTACCAAGACCTGACCTGGAGCATGGGTTGAAGTCTTTCCCTTGGGAAATACCATATTTCCAAAGCCCCTTCCTCACACAGCAGGACACCATGTGGTACAGGCCTACTGTCCATGAGGGAGCAGAAAAGCTTTACTATTTCAATCATAATGAAAGCCGAGTGACCATTGCTACACTGTGCAATCTATGCAGCAGTCCCAAATGCTATCCTTCACCAGCACTAACGACACTTATTGCACAACTGCTGGCAAGGACTCTGGCTGCAGTGAAGGAGGGAATAACATTCCCTCCTGGATTCCTTTGGGCCTTGCTCTCTCAGACTTTGTACACAGTTGGGCAATTTGAATTTTTTTTTACAAAGCATCTCTCTTTGGCCTTCAAGGGTCTCTATGATAATATGACTTCACTGTCTACCCCTTTACCTTCTCCCAATGGCTCGGACCAACCTGGAGGCTGCTGCACTGGCTGTAAATTTTTCACTTCTATGACATGTCTCTGAAAGCTAGAATTGTTTTTCCCCCACCTTGTACCCCTAAAATACCTGGCTTCTGTGAAGAACTCAGCTGACACCTGCAGGTTGGAAATGCTCTCTGTGGAAAATGTCATTCTGCAAATTATCTGTCTTCTTCTGTTCCTGATGGAAGGAAGGCCTCAAGACAAGTGCAACAGCTGGCCCAGTGATGTACAAGGTGCTTAGCAGCAGTGCAGGGGCAGAAGACCAAGAGGTCTCAGGCACAAGGCTGGATGGAAGCAAAGAGCCCTGGGAAGACAAGGCATGCAAAAACAGCTCTGCCTAGGGAACTGAGAGGCTATGGAGCCTGTGACACTGGAGGGAAGCAGACAGAGGCAAGCTTGTGCTGAGGGCCATGGGGTTAAAAGATCAGTAAAGAACAAAAGAAGCAGCCGGGCTTGGGCCTCAGGTTTGAGTGTCTGTGGTGGTAAAATCCTGGCCTGTGGTTCATATCTCTATTTCTCAAGTTGAAGTCTTAGGGACGTCCATATGTGAGAAGGACAGACATGGTCAGAATAGGGGGTATAATGCACTAATCTATATTTCCCACAGAAACCAAATTCGGTAGCCCAGACTTGAGAAGTCTAGAACACAGTACCTCAATGGCAGCCTCTGACCCACATCTTTACCTAAAAAGACACACATCAAGTTCTCCCGCTGAGGGTGTAAAGCAAGAGGACTGAGTCTGCCTATATTTTGGGGTGCCATAGGCCCGCATCCCTAAGGTAAGGCCCCAGGGTTTCACATTACCTAGAAGGGAGTGAAATCTGGTTCTCAGTGTTGCCTGGAGTGGTTCACTTCCTGACACCTGTTATCTTGGGCCTATCGTCGTGGAATCTGCAGGGAGGGGCTGGGTAGGAATTCAGACAAGGCCATTGTCTGCTCCCATCAGTTCAGAGGTGGGTAGCATCAAGCTTCCACGTGCCTGTGGAAGCCAGCTGCCAAACAGAGCTCCCTACCCAAAATTTTCCCCTACTAACAGGCTGATTTGCAGGTCACTGAGTTTCTCAGCTGAGCTACCTAGTCGGGACCCAGATGCCAAGCCCAGTGGTGTCCCTCAAGCTCAGAATTGCTCAGTCCTTGCCGGAGAGAGCACTTTGCAGGCAAAGCCTGTGCCTGGCTTCCCTCCCTGGTTGGGTGTCAGTAGCAGGAAAAGGGCCCTGGCTGCAGAAGAGGAGAAGGGGGCAGGGTGGGCAAAGGGAGTGAACAGCTGCGTGCTCCATGGGGAGGATCCCCAAAATAGCAAGGCACATGCGCACTGCAGGCCTTGACCCAGAATGCTCAGAGTTGCACTGTAAATCCAGCTCTCCTCTGTGCAATGGGGCTGCTGATGAGACCACAGCCATCCTTAGGGGTCCTCTGTATTCCAAACTGAGCTCCAAGGACACATTGTTCCTTGCCTTTCTGGTGGAAAAAAATAATTTTGAGCCAATGCCAACTTTTAATTGTTAAAAAGGTGCCAAGAGCCTTTGTGCTGTAGGACAAGTCCACATCTCTGTTTTATGCATTGTAATCTCAGAGACCCTGAAGTAGACAAGGAGTCCTTAGGAAGCTCACTTCAACCATTGTGGCAACTGGGGCCCCAAGGCTCATGTTAAGAACTCAGTACGTGGTTGGGTCTGCTCTGAGAGAACATCTGGGTCTCCACAGTGCAACCAACATACATAGGATTCTCTCTTTTGAGGCCAGACTTGCACCTGTAGCAGGCCTACAGCCTACATGTAGTAGAGAATACTGGCAAAGACACCAACCGTTGAACCTCGAGATTTCAGCGTCACTTCAGTTCTCCACACGCCTTCCCATACAACTCCAAAGCAGCCTGGTTTGCTGCCAGGCTGGAAGTAGACTGTATTGGCCAGAGGGCTAACGGGAATGAGAGAAAGATGCTAGCTACTCTTCACCTGTTATGCCACTGGGGTGAAAGCACCAGGACACCTGGAATTCACTTCTTTCCACTGCTCTATTCTAAGACTCCAGGGCTGAGTGTATATATTGGAGCCTCTAACCTAGGCATAGGAAGCAGAGTTGCTCCTCCTGGTTTCAAACTTCAACAGAGAATAGACTTGCTCTCAGTGAGGGAAGACTACAGCCCTGGGTCCCAGAATCTAGCCTAGAGCTATGCATGTCCAAGGGGTTCTGGGATTGTGGCAGGAGGCCAGACATAGACAGGCCCTTCTAAATCATATCCATGCTCTCAGAATTCAAGATGAAGGGGACTTGTTCCAGGTTATTCCACTAGTCACAGCTTTGAAACTCTAAGATTTCCTTCGTGAGCTTAGTTCTTTGTGTGCAAAGAAAAGAGCTGAGCTCCAAGGTCCATAGGCACAGACCTTGACCTGGATTCCACACCACAGAGGAGGTGAAAAGAGCGCCTCCTTCTGGGTATTCTTAAAGAAATGGGTCAGCTGGAACTGGGGACACTACTATCTGAGTCATCTAAAAACTCCACATACTGTTTATGGGGTGGGGGTATGTGCTCTTTTTCCAGAATGCAGTTCCTTACTTTCAATGAGAGGTGAGGAGACAGACTTGGACGAGTTTGGACCATTCTGTAGGACAGAGCACACTGCCTTTAGGACAGACTCTTCAATGGAGCTGTGGATGTAGCTTCCTACCCTCTCACTTGTTTTTCTCTACAATGTACTGGCTTCCTCAGACCTTAGTATTTTTACATAAAGAAAGTGATAAGAACATCCTCTCTTTCAGGCAAAGACTAGTTGGCAAGCTTATAAGGGATACTGGGCATGCCAACTTATTGTAACCTATAGAATTATTTAGTAACATTGAGGCACTGAACACAGATGATGAACAGAGTGTACATGCCCTTTTCTTCCCCAAATTTAGTGACCTTAACTTCCCCATTTTTTATTATACTTAGGGAGTTTATAGTATTTCTTTTGGCAGTAATGGGGACTGAAAATGGAGTTTGGGGCATGCTGCAAAAGCACTGTACCCACTGGGCTATAGCCCCAGGCCAACTCTTCCACTTTGCTCAGAAAGTGCTGGAGAAATGGAATAGGTGGTGACAGGGGCAGAAATGATACGTGACTCTGTAGGCTCTGGAGCCTCAAGGCCTTTGAGCCTTTTGATCAGCCTACTGGATCTGTAGAAGGAGTCCAGTCTTAACTTCAAAGGAAAGGACGTGATGTTCCACACGCCGACGCCGTCTACTAACCTTGGCTAGATGGCCAAGCATTGCCAAAGGAAACCTCTTTTTTGGGCCACAGTAGTCATTAAGTGATCCTGGTACAAGAGGAACAATGATGCTGAAAAGGAACTTGAATCACTACATTTCTTTACAATGCACTCAGCATTTTGGGTTTAGAAACAAGCTTTCCATCTAAGGAGCAGCAGAGTACAGCACAGGAAAAAGGGCCCTGAAATCTGCCTGCTAATAGGTCTGTGACTTGGCTTATCTGCACCTCAGTTTCCTTGGGGTAATGACTTCTTATGGTAATCAGGAGAGTGCTCCTGAAATGCTAAGCAAAATACCGCCATCTAGTCAATGCTGAACTCAACATGGTTGTTCTCACTCTTTTGTCTGAATTGTGTTTTCTTTCTATAGGGCAGTGGATGAACACCGCAGCTATTTAGCAGGTGGAAGACTAGAATCCCAGGCTCTTGGGCTCTGGCTTTAGGTTAAAAATATTGGTCATTTCAAGTTCCCTTCTTTCTTCAAAGGATCTCTCAATTGTTTACATGAAAATTTCAGAGAAGTTAAAATGCTCTCCTCTAGGGGACATGCCTGTAATCCCAGCACTCAGTAGACTGAGTCAGGAGGGTCATTCCTTTCAGGTCAGTCTGGGCTACAGGATGAACGATTCTGTCTCTATGTAAACAAATCTCTCCTGTCAGACTGATAGAAGTTTATTTTATGATTTTAATGTGATACAGTTTTTTTTTCTGTTAGGTTGGTTTTCAACTCAACAAAAAGAAAGCAGTTAAGGTTACCCCCCAGAGCAGATTTCTGTGTTCAGAAGGCTTTCGGACTGAAGTCAGGTGGCACAAACAATGAGCTCCCAGACTCATGCTGTTTTTTGGGACCAGAGAGCGGTATTAACTCTGGATGTCTTAAGTCTCAGAAAGACAGCAACAATGGAAACCTTTGAAATCCAGCTAAGGCCACACTTGGAAGCCCAAGGCTGGTTACTGCTAAGTACAGCCTTCTTCCATGACAGTTTGAATTCCTACAGAAACTTCTTTGAACAGCAGGTCTTCTTGTTATTGTTGAACACCCAGGATACGCTGCTATTAACCTGTCAATTTTGGAATCTTCCTTTTCTAATAGCCTGCTGTTCAGATCACCAGCATCTGCCCCAAAGCTGGAGGCTAACACTGGACACCTTCCTGAGGCTACAGGGATTGACTGGCCACTAAAACCCAGCTGCTTTCACGGCACACCAAGAGCTGCCTGGATGCTTACAGATGTGAGCGACAGTGCTTACCAGGCACTGGGTAGTGGGCTCTTTCAGCACCATCCATTCTGGTGACCATATGTGTCTTCCAAGACTGATGCAGTTTCATTTGGGAAGAAGGCTCAGCTGATGGAGCTGTCTTCAGAAACTTGGGTAGGTATATTTTTGGACCCTTTCAATTGGGGCATATCACTGGTCTTCTAGGTCAGCTTGGCATTTCAAAAATAGCCAGGCCACTCTGAGCCAAGGACAGAGAATGAGGTGTGCCATGGAGGAAGAAGAGCTGAACTTGATTAAGTGTAAGGTATGACTCTAAAGCAATGAATGTGCATGTTTTGGTAAGGTTTACAAAGGTTTGAGCGGTCATTTGCCGTGAGAACCCAAGCCGGAAAATGGCATTAGCAGTGGTAGCTGCTCTCCAGTGGGAACTGCTCCCAGTACCCACTCCCACGACAGCCATCCCTACACAGATGGAAGCAAAAGTGACACTCACTTACCAGACACACTTTAGTTTTATAAAGTGTCTGAACAGTAAGAGAGGCACAGGGAAACCTCCTTCCTGTACCTATAGCTCACCCACATTTATGCCTGGGTTTTGGCTTAAGTAAGTGGAAAAGAAAGAATTTAAAAATCAAGCCTAAACTGGGGACATGCTAGGTGCTTTCCTTTGTAGACTCAGATGTTGACCAACAAAGAGCAGTCGGGAACATAAAGGGTGGTTAAACGGATGTTAGAGACTTTCTTCTGGGAATGTGTCAACTGTTGACTGGCAGGTCATAAACAGGTCACACTGGCCAACCAATCTATCTGTCTCTGGCCATCCCATGTGACTGCCCATTCCTGTGAAGGTTGTGGTACTCTAGTCACCAGAGTTTTTTAGAAGGTTATTCACTCGACTTAATAGCGTCTCCTCAACACATTGTTGACAATGAAAGGAAAAAAGAGAAGTATGATTCAATCACTCACACCTGTACACAGAACAAATTCCCCAAAATGAACAAAGCAGATTGCCCTGGGAACTGGGGAAGATAAGTCTCCCAGTTCTGTGAAATGACATGACCTCAGAGCTCAGGGCTCCCAGGTCCATGAGCAGGAAGGAAACAGACCCATGGCTCTATAGGAACCATTTCCCCTCTGCTCTATTACTTTCAAAGATTAAGCAAGCCACTCCTCTGTGGGCGAATACCCCGAGATAACAGCCATTGTGTGTGCTGCAGCGCCTGCTAACCTAATCTTGGTAGAGTGGTGATGGTGCAGGCACCGACTGTCAGACTCCAGCAACCAGATGCTCTCATACTTCCTACTGTCAAGCTTTCCCTTAGAACTACCACTGGAATCCCCAATACTAAGCCTCAGACACTTGGGCGATGGCTGAATTCCCAGAGAAGGAAGCACAAATGTGACAAATGACTTTGAGAAAAGATACCAGGGTCGGACAGTTAAATAGGAATCATTTCCTTTGCCCAATTTCTTAGTATTTTTATTATAGAAACCCACAGGGACAGGGGTAGGTCTTTTTGATTCAAGTCCCTTATATGTTCAAGTTAGTCTCCAACACCAAATTTGCACAAAGAATTTCAACAACACATCTCATGTTCAAATGTAAGGTTAGAATCATTGAACACCCCCTCCCCCCATAGCCCATTTTCTGACCGATTCCTGGAGCTTTCTGGGATCCTGACGATTTCCCACCATGTTGAAATGGGGAAGCATGCTCTCGATTATGAGTCGACTTTTCCAGTCATCCATTGTTTGACCTGCAATTTTATTCTTGACTCTCCAAGGTGTTTCCCAAGCGACCTAGACACAGGGCTGAAGGAGACAAAAAGTATACTTTCTTTCAGACATGAAGGTGAGACCATTGACCCCACGAAGCACAGGCTTTCAACTCTGAAGGCAGGCTTGTGTAGTATCTGCCTCATTCATATTTCTGTCTCTTTCCACCACACCACCCTCATAGGCCACCTCCCCCTCCCACCTGTGGAATGAGGGATACTTCTGCGAGCCACTTGCCCAGGATAAAATGGCCATCCATGCCATGAGATAGTTAAGCTGTACTAGAAAACAGAGGAGCAGATGGAGGAGGAGCTTGATGAGACTAAAAGAGCACTGGAGTACAGTTGGGCAAAGGGAGTCCTAGTTCTGGCTTTGATTCTGTGTTGGACTCAGTGAGGGCTCTCTTATTTTCTGAGATAGTTCATTTCGGTGACAGAGTCAAATTGATGGCTTACAGCCTTTGCAACTCTGGCTACATTAGTACCCAGCCAAGTGATCACACCAACAATTCCAATCACAATTGACACCAGGAAAGAAGGAATGGATGTGGAAAGGGGCTCCAGACAGCCTGGTTATCACTTGACAGGGCACCAAATGAGCTACTCCAGCACATCCTGCAGGCTGGATGAACAGACATGCAAACCCAGGAAAAGCTGTTTTCTGTTTTTCACAACCTACATGTGAGATAAATCTATGTTAAGGTATTCAAATACGGGGTTAGCTTTTGTCGCTATAACCTTTCTTGCCTGTATCGTACCAGGCACCACAATCTTGATTTTATAAAAATCAGAATACCACTTCCCCCATTTTCCTACCGAGTGAAGACAACTTCTTTGTCATGCTATATAAAACAAACATCAGAGGATTCTGAAGATAGAGAGACTATAAATTGTCGAGGGACCTTGGAATCTAATAAGTAACACTAATGAGTTCCCTGGGATTTCTTTTGCTTCCATTATTCTACTAGATTTAGAGCCAAAGAAAGCAGCAACCTCAAAAGCCAATGGGCACAAACAAAAGCTCTTCAACAGAGGCTTGCTTTCAGGACCAGGAAAGAACCTTTTGAGATAGAAAACCTTAAACCCAAACCATTCTAATCTAACTAAGCAACAGAAAAGACACTGTAGTGTCACCCCATTCCACCACCCAAGACCAAGGAGGGGAGTCTACTGTACCCCTACTTGGCAGCAATGAAATGCTTCTGTCAACCCTACAGGAACTCTGGGAGGAGATGTCTAGTGTGGAATTGGATACATCACGCTTGCCTAGCAGTAATGAGGGGCCCCAGTCTACTTTACGTCAAAGGAGCTATCTAGGTTACTTGGACTTCTATATTATCTGGTAAAAGAAAGATGCTATCCCTCTTTCCTGCCAGACCAACCAAAACAGAAGATTTAAATAAAAGCCAGTTTTAAAATATTAAAAATATCCTGATTTTAGTAAAAAGACAGCTATTCCAAGACCAAAAGGTCTAAAGCTTAATGAAAAAAATTAATTGATATGTCACCAAGATGATACAAATATTATAATTACCTGACTAGAATTTTAAAATGGCACTTATGTAAATGCTTCTCTTAAGAGATACAACAATGCTTTAAACAAAGAGACAATCTCAGGAAATTGAAATATTAGAACCAGAAACCACAGTGACTTAGATAACCTTGGTGGATGGGACCAAAAGCAGAAGGAAACAGTAAATTTCTGGTACCCTTTTGTAGCCCAACTTCTGCAATGTGAAGCCAAAGACTGGGAAAGAATGACAGAAAAATGGCACACGACCTATAGGAGACACTAATTTCAATGATGGCAAATATTTACTCAGAAGCCATGGAAGTCTCAAGAAAATAATGTAACGATTCTCAAATGTATGGTTGTTGGGGAGAGCTTCAACACAAAATCTTATTGGAAATGTTTCAGCTGTGGAAGGGGAATCTTGACAATCTTAGATGGAGGGAAACCAAGAGAATTTATCAACAACACATGTCTACTATGATAATAATTAAAGGAAGTTCTCCAAACAGAAAACCACTGAAGAAGAAATGATGTATTGGCAAGGAAGAAAGAACAATAGAAAGAGAAAAACAATATAATTAAATAAAATAGATTTTCCTCCATGCTTAAATTTCATAAATTATGTTGATTGTTGATTACCAATTATAACATTGTCTAATATAGTTATAAATATGTATGAAAGAAATATTTAACACAATTATATTATAAACAGAAGTAAAAGGGTAGAGAGAAATGCAGGGTTTTCTACTTCATTAAAGGTAGTAAAATGTTGACACTAGTTGTACATTTATTTTAACACACACAGACAATAGTATTGAGAGCAACTACCACAAAAAGAGTAAAACCATTATACATGAATCAAATATTATTCTAAATATTACTCAAGTAATGCATAGAAAGTAAGTAAAAAGAAAAATTGGGGTAAAAATCTTATGGGGAACTGAAAGAAAACATATAAATGGGTAGAAAAACCCACTAATACCAGCAAGTATATTAAACAATGGCCTAAGAGTTTGGCAAATAAGATAAAAAAGATAACCGAATGATATAGTATTTCAAGATGTTTGCTCAAATATAATAATTTAAGGAGCTTAATGGCATTGGAATTTTGATTTGAGATGATTGCAGTGAACCAGTAGATTGCTCTCGGTCAGATGATCTTTTCAGAATATTAACACTTCGAACCGTGAGCATGGAATGACTTCCCATCTTTCAGTATAAATTTCTTTCTTCAGTGTCATAAAATTCCCATTATAAAGATCTTTAATTTTCTTAGTCAGGCTTGTTTCCAAATACTTTGGGTGGCTATCGTGAATGAGAGTGTTTCCATTCATTTTTCAGTCTGTTTGTCGTTGGTATACAGGAAAGTTGTTGGGCTTTGTGTGCCAATTTTGTATCTTGCCACTTGGCTCAAATTAATTATCTCTTTGTGTTTTTTGTGGAGTCTCTTATATATAGAAGCATCATCTGCAAATAGAGATACCTTGCTTTCTTTCCCTGTTTGTATCCCCTTTATTCCCTTCTCTTGTCATGTTGTTCTAACTATGACTTCAAGTACTATATTAATAGACAGAGAGTGTGGACACCTTTGCTTTATTCCTGTTCATAGAGGGAACTCTTTTTAGGTTTTTCTCCATTTAGCATGATGTTAGCAATAGGCTTGTTGTATATAGCCTGTATTTTACTGGGGAATGCTTCCTCCATCTCTTGCCTCTCCATGACTTGTCATTAAAAGACGTTGGGGTTTGTTCACAATTTTTTCTGTGTCTATTGAGATGACCATATGGATTATCTTTTGTCCATTTAATGATATATGTATGTTGAATCATCCCTGAGTTGATGGAATAAAGCCAGGTTAGTCGTGATGAATGATCTTTTTTAATGTGATTTTGAATTCAGTTTGCCAGTATTGTACTGGAAAATTTTTGCATCTTTGTTTATTAGGAAAATCAGTCTGTAATTTTATCTTATTTTATTTTATTTTTATGTAGTGACGTGATTTGGATATCATCAGGGGACTGCTAGTTTTGTTAAATAAAAGACAGGAAGCCTTTGTTTTTTTCTATTTTATGGGATAATCTAAGTAATTTTTAAAAATTCTGGTAGCAGGCCGGGCGGTGGTGGCGCACGCCTTTAATCCCAGCACTCGGGAGGCAGAGGCAGGCGGATCTCTGAGTTCGAGGCCAGCCTGGTCTACAAGAGCTAGTTCCAGGACAGGCTCTAGAAACTACAGGGAAACCCTGTCTCAAAAAACCAAAAAAAAAAAAAATTCTGGTAGCATTCTTCAATGAATCCATCTGGTTCTGAGCTATATTTTTTTTAGTTGGGAGGCTTTTTATTACTACTTCAGTCTTATCACTGATTATAGATGCTTAAATTATTTATTTAATTTTAGTTTAATTTTGGTATGTCATAGGACATTTTTATTAGTTGCCCCATTCCAGGCTCAGGGAATATCATGGAAGAGGCAGAAATACTATAAGACCCAGAGGATGGAGAAAGGGGATAGAAAGCTGTTTTCTGGACATGACACGACTATCAGATCTTTGAACACATAGCAGCTATTGTTACATGCACAAGACAATATAAGGTCAGTCCAGGTCAAATTTTGGCATAGACAGGGGCAAGTGATCTTCAACTCCATGCTATACCGAGGAGTTATTGACAGTAGATAGTTGTTGGGGAGGAAGAACCCCTCTTTTGTGAGGAAGTGGCCACTGATATACTTCCTATGCTCAAGTGGACGACACCACTCTCCTGCACATATGGGCAGCACCAAGATAAGAAGCTGGGAAGGCGACATATTGGGGGAGTATGAAGGGAAGCTGGAAAAGGGAAATGGGGAATGGATTTGATCATACTTATTGCATACATGTGTGAAACTTTAAAGAATAAAGAAAAACTATTATAGAAGGAAATAAATTATGTGAACGTTAAATGAGATCAAGAGTATTTCAGTAATATTAGATAAGCTAGATTTTAGTGCAAAGAAAATTCTTGAGAATGGAGAAAGACATTACATAATGGTAAAGACATCAATAATAAAAGACATCTTCAAAATTCTGACGAAAATAAATATGTTGCCTATGACTATGAATGAAAATAAAAGCACAGTATATCAAAACTTGTAGAGCATGAGTTAAGTTGTTCCAAGAGAGATTCATAGCATTAAATGTTTGCATTAGAAGTGAGAGGATAATTTAAGCTCTCAAAGCACTTTGAAAAGGAAAATAGAAACTCAAAAGCAGACAGAAAGAAACGATAAAAAATTAAAATAAATGATACTGAAAAGAAAAACAATAGAGATAAACCCAACAGGAAAAGCTCTATTTGACAAAGTAAGTAAAATATTAAACCTGAAAACTAAAAATTATGATGAATGAAAAAGGAGTGCTTACTACACTCCCTGCAGATAAGGAAAACACTATTATACACATTAAATTTGGAAATTTTAAAGAAATGGAGCAGTTTTTCTAAAGCACAAGTGACTAAAGGAATTGAAATTGTTAAAATTCCTGACGTGAAAGTTCAAAGGGGCTGAAATGTGCCTTAGTGATAGACAGCTTGTCTAGCATGTAGGAAGCTCTGGTTTGAATCCAACCCCCACCCCCAGTATGGCAAAAGGAAGCCTCTAGGCACAGATAGTCTTAAATGATGAATGATCTTTTTGGTGTGATTGAATTTAATTTGTCAACAATTTGTTGAGAATGTTGGCAACCATGTCTATGAGGAGGCTCAGCCTGCAATCTTCTATGTGGTATTAAGAGAAGCGTTAGTATCACCTATATGAGCATGACCTCTTTCAGGGAACATTTGCTGGCACCAAAAACAACACCTGTCCAGACAGAAAATTACAGAGTAATGTATAGAGAAAAATTCTAAACAACATTTTAGTCACTTGGAAAAGAAAATGCACACCACAAGCTAGCTTGGACCCTTGTTTGCTTGGGGTATATAATGCTAGGTCGGTATTCATCAGTCCATGTGTTTTACCCACACAGTAGCAGGTAAACTATCAAAATCATATGATTCGAACAACATTTGAAATGCTCTAAGTAGCACCGTATGGATATGAGATTTCTGTCTTTGGAAAACACTTAGTGACAATGCCAGATTCTAGAAAGGATGTGGAGGAACTACATTACTCATCCACGGCTGGTGGGTATTTAAAATGATACACCTGCACTGGAAATTGGGCAGCTTCTTAAGAAAAAGCATAAATAACAGCAACTGTACTTCTAAATATTTGTCTAGAAACATGAAAATGTCTAACAAAATTTTTAAATACATACCACACACACACGCAGAGAGAGAGAGAGAGAGAGAGAGAGAGAGAGAGAGAGAGAGAGAGAGATCTGTATCAGTATGGTACCATTTTTTCTTGGTTTTCACATTGTATGGTTGGTATGGAGCATGTAACAATGAGGGAGACTGTGTGAGGAGCAAAGGGGACTTCTTTCTACCATGTTTTCAGTTTACTGTAAATCTAATTATTTCCAAACAAGAATCACATTGATTCCTCATATTGCCTCTGAGACATTTCTTCATGTCTTTCTTGCCTTAAGCAGTTTATAAACATCTGTATCTTCCTTCCTATTTAAAAACAAGACAATATGGTCTCTGCTTCAGCCTTTCCTGAGTGTTCTGGGAACCAAAACTGAGGGCTTAACTGGGATACTGATCACATACTAGGGTCAAAATGGTATATGCTGTACAGTCTGCATGCAAATGAAGAAGGCGAAAGAGACCGCCATTACTGCAGAGGCAGTTATTAGTTCTGGACTAACACAGGCTCAGCATTTCCAGTCTGTGGAGAATAGAGACTCTGTTATTTCACGGCTAGCAACACAAAACCTAAGGACATTACAGCAGCTATTCATTCATTCAACTCTAAAAAAAAGTAAGAACAAAACAAACTCTAAACCAAACAACATCCCAAAAGGCTGACCTGCCTTTAAAAGACACCATTCTATTGATTTCATGTTCTCCCATTTTATCTTCTCTAAATCCAACACAAAAGGGATAAGTCAGGGCAGGGGCAGTATTTGGAATTTTCTGAACAAAGGCTTGCATCTGTGTCCTGGAGAGTCAGCCTATACCTTCACTACCACAGTTATCGTGTTTGGGTACTGGCTGGGCCAGTACTAAGGAGCAAGACGGGGAGACGCTGTACAGCTCGCTGGTTGGCTGTGTATACACCAGCAGGCAGAGAACACTGTTCTCTAGACTTCCAGCATGGATAGTAGAAATGTTTCCCATTTTTCATACTATTGTCCCAAGCCTCAGACCATCCTGGTCCAGAGGACACTGGTTAACCATCATCACTAAGCACTATCTGTACTAACAATCTAAGGTCCAGATCAAAGAGGACATCTTAAACCAGAGAACAAGACCTGGGAGGTACAGAAAGAGGCCAGACATGAACAGAAAGAGCTCACTGTTTAGGGGCTTCCTTTGTGTTCCTGTGGCCCTTGGTAGGAAGTTATTCTTCTGATATTCTGGTCCTCTTCTAGAGAGGAGTCAAGTTTTTGATGTGTCAGTAACCTTAGATCAGTAGTTCTCAACCTTCCTAACACTGTGACTTTTTAATACAGTTCCTCACGTTGTGGTGACCCCAAACAGAACATTATTTTCATTGCTACCTCATAGCTGTATTTTGCTACTATTTTGGGACATAATGTAAATATCTGATATGAGAACCACTGCCTACATGAAGCGTTTGTTGATCTGGTCTGCAGGGTGCACATAAACTAGAGAAAAGCTTCCCTAGAACCTTCGTCAGGGTTTAGTTCCTTGGTCAAGGGCTTCAGTGATTTAGTGTACTGGAACCCAAGTGAGCTTAGTAATGCATAATGTTATGCAACATTCCTGTGCATTTGAAGGGGCTGTTTTGACACTATACAAGAGCTGCAAGGCATATAATTATAGCTTTGTGTTAATAAACATATTAATATTGGAACATGTCACTTTTCACTTTGAAAAAGTTTAATTTAAAAAAACTACAAGTGGGCCTGGGGATGTAGCTTAGTTGGCAGAGTACCTGCCTAGTGTGAACTAAGCCCTAGGTGAGATGTGATCCCCAGCATTGCAGAAAACAGATGGAGCGCGCATACCTGTGATCCTGGTGTTTGGGAGGTGTAGGCAAGAGGAACATAAGTTTAAGGTCGTCCTTGGCTACATAGCTAGTTTGAGGCCAGTTTAGGATTCATGCAACCCGGTCTCAAAAGTAAATAAATAAATAAATGAAAGACGAAAACTCTAAAGCTGATGCCAAGGAATTGGAAACCTCCTATGCTGCTGCTGGATATGTAAGAGTGTGGCCGCTATGAGAAGCAGTTGAGTGCAGAGTGGCCATGCAATGCAGAAACTCCACTCAAAGTTCCAAAACCTTAGACCCAGACACTCCTAGGGGTACTATGCATAATAACCCCAAGTACGCACTGAGGTGTGTGTGAATAAACACAACTTAGAGTATCTACCCCATAGCACTATTCCTCAGCATTGGAACAGAAGGAAGGATTGACAAGCACTACTATACATATGTACCTTGTAAGCGCTATGCCAAGGAAAAGACCACATGGGGGATAATTCTGGTTTTGTTTGCTTTGTTTATTATTTCTTTTTAATTTTTGAGATTATAATATAATAATTACTCATTCATCCTACCTTCCCTTCCTCAAAATCCTCCCATATATCCCTCCTTGCTCTCTTTCAAATCCATGGCCTCGTTTTTCATTGATTCTTGTTTTGCACACACACACACACACACACACACACACACACACACACACACACACACACACATATTTCTAAATATATAAATACAACCTGCTCAGTCTGTATATTAATTGTATGTCTATGCTTTAGGGATGACTATTCATTATTACCACTTGTTTTTTTTTTAAATATTTTTTCCTTGTGTGTTTTGCCTGCAAGTATGTGTACCACATGCATGCCTGGTGCCTGCAGAACCAGAAGAGGGCATCAGAGCCCATAGAATCAGAGTTATAGATGCTTCTGAGTACATGTAGGTTGCTCTGCAGGCCCTCTGCTAGAACAGCAAGTGGCATCAACTGCTGAGTCACCTCTCCAGCCCTCTATGATTCTATTTGTATGAAATGTCCAGAACAGGCAAATCCATAAACATGTAAGGGTCGCCTATAGCTGGAGTCTGGGAAAATGTGAGCAGATTGCTGACAAGTAGTGGGTTTCTTCTGAGGGTGATCAAACTATTCAGGAATTAATTGTGGGGATGATTGCCCATCTCTCTGAAAACACTAAAAGAGAATTAGACACTTTCAATGTGTAAATTTATAGTGTGTGAATTATGTCCTAATAAAGTTGCTTTTATCAAGTTCAAGTTGTTTTTACTCCTTCCTCCGATCCAGGGCTGTAGAAAGCTGTCCTTTGTAAAGAAAGGATTAAGCAACATCTTCTAAGATTTTTGGAGGAAATGAGTGTTTATAACCTCCACATTAAGCAAGATTGGTTCCTTTTGAAACTGGACACCACCATGCATTTGCTCATTGTTTGGTTGTTGAGAAAGCAGTGCTGGAAACCCTTCCTTGGTGGCCCTGTTGATCATGGAGTGACTTGCAAAGCTGAGGCACGATGCTAGCAGGCTTCTGTCGCTGCTGCTTTGAACAGTGCTGCTGCTGTTTCGCGGGAACCTGCAATGTCCCCATATTGACTTTCAGGATTTCTTCATATCATCTGAGTTTAAAATGCACATTCCTTAGTGTGAACTGCCACTTAGTAATAAATCAGGTCAGGACCAAAGCTTCCTGGCAAATGCAATTACTCCATGGTCCCGTCCACTGGGCTCAGACTGCAGAATACTGCTGCAGAGAGCCGGAAATTGTCCAAACCACCAAGTTCATTGAGAGCAAGCTGTTTCTCCAGCTGGCCATGATGAGAAAACTTACTTGACTCTAAAACTAATCAACACACGGTAACCACTCATCATGGCAAACAGAAAACAGAGTTTTCTGGAACTTGAGAACAGCAAGAAACGAGGGCAGACCAAGACTGTTAAAGCAGTGATGGCAATGCTGCCCTTGTTACCCTGTCCACTGCAGCAGACCTAACCTTCAAGGAAACCGAAGGCAGAGGTTGCCCCTTGGGAAATGCAGTAGTTCTCGGATTAGAACTGATCATCCAAACTGAAGGGCCTGACAATGCATGAGCTTGTTTCCTTTGCAACAAATGTCCACTGACTTAGTCTAAGCTTTTCCATAGCTGGTTAAAACTGAGGTTGTGTGGGAGGGTTTTAGGAAAGCATTTCAGTCTTTTCTGTATGCCGTGCCACTAATAAACTGGACTACACACCCAGAGAAGTAGATGCACATAGACATACTAGCACACATGCATTCTCTGCTACTAAACTCTACTTAGGAAAAGAGCCCCTTTTCTGGTTTGGGGGGCCATTCCTCTCGGTGATGGTTGGCTCTCAGGGAGTCCCTCAGCTGACTAACAAAGGAAGCAGGAACAGGGACTGATTGTCGGTCTAGTCTTTTTGCCCTTATTTACTGATAGACTATGGCCCCAAAGGCTTCAAACACATTTTTTATCTCCTGGAAATGGTTTTCTAATGGTATTTCCCTAGACTTTTCATATAGGGTTACCTGGAAATGCTGAACAAGGAGAAAAGTGCTGGGAATTGTTTGATTTTATAGAGATTTCAGCAGGCTATCACCCCTGACTGTTGAAACAGTTTACAGACGTGTCACACTGGCGCCCAGATGCCAGTCAAAACAGTAGGCAAAGGCAAGCATGCAAACTTGTTAACACACTGAGCATGGGCCTTGGAGCGCCACTCACTTTCAAGTCACTTGACAGTTCCGAGTCTTGAATTCCTCACCTGCAAAATAAGGATGATCATCTTTGCTGTCTCCCTCCATATGAAATGCATGAGAGCACAAGACCCTCTTTAAATCAGAAAGCTCTGCTTGGGCAGGGAGGTGCTGTGTTCATGAGAGGCACAGGGGAAGGGCAGTCCTTTTCTGCAATATTTTTAATAGGAGCAAGCAGCTGAGATAAATGGACTGGATCTTGTTTTGTACTCCCCTATTTTATAGTAAAACTTAGAATCCTAAAGTCTTAATATTAGAAGTAAAAATCAGATATTGTAATCCATAATACCCCTCTTTTTGTACAGATAGGGACACCAACACCGAAACCTGTTTGGGACCATGTGGACAGTGACTGTTGGCTCTAATATTCAGATTCACTGAATCCCAAGTCAGGACCCAATGTTGTCAGGTTGTAACTGAAGATAGACACTAGGTATAACACTGCTTTAGCTCTTCTTTCTGAAACACGCTGATCATAAAAATCCACAAAGCAGCCTCCTGGGCTGGCCAGTGCCTGCCAGCTTCACAGAGCTCGCAACTGCTATACTAATAAGGTTGGCCTGGAGGGTCCTACAAGGCTTTTCAGCTGGCACCATTTCTATACTGGTGACTGGCTTTCCTCTGTGGTCATCTACCTCTTCTGCTTTCCCGGACAGAGTACACGGACTTCCTGTCATAGCCTGCTGACAGGATCCTAGACTAATTCCAGATTCCCAGTTGGCTTAGGAGGGAGTTTAATATCCACATTAAAGCAAAAACAAGTGACACCCCTAGTCCACTCCAATTCACAGAAAATCCAGAGTCCTGCATCTCTTAGGATATGGATCACCAATGATCCATCACTCCCAGAGTCCAAAAGAAAGAGGAACATGGCCGGAGCTAAGAGAGAGAGGTAAAGAGTTCATTGTCACTGGTCATTGAGGAGAGGTCTCTCCTTAGCTCTGTATCTACTGTTCAGTTATAATGTGCTAGTCTAACGAAGAAGACCACTTAAGAAAATTAATAAAGGCGGAAGGGTGCTTAGCAAATGGCCAAAACTGGCCATGTGTTAGAAGTATTCAATCAGCCATTTAGTACTAACAATAAAAAACTCAACTTCCGGTAAGGAAAGATCTGAAGAATTTCCATTAAGCAGGTCTCCTTGTAGAGGGATTTTTAATAAAGAGGAAATCCCTTGTACTATCCCTAAAAACCTGTCTGACAGGAGAAAATGTGCTTCAGTAGTTGTCATGATGAAATCAATTCTCTCCATTCTTGAAAATATTTTTGATATTATTTCCCAAATGAAAGAACAGTCAAGGCTGCTACTTACAGATTCTGAGGAAACGATCTAATTTTCAAGATTATTCCTTCATTGCAAGTTGGCAACAATGGCTCCAGTTTTGGGAGAGAGTGGGAGAAATAGTGTGCACTTCGGAAATGCTTCCCAGGTATTTCTGTTCAAGAGGATGGTCAACAAAGCACAGGCAAGCAGGCATTGAAGATAAAGGCAGTTTTATAGGCAGCCATTCAGCTGCACAGAATGATTAACAGGCAAGACCAGTGCTCTACACACAGCCAGCCTTTAGCTCCCGAGAGAGCTGAGAGGCAGAGCTGATAGGAACTCTTTCAGTAGGCTACCCTGGTTGACAGCAAGCACTGATTTTCCTCGACTTCTATTGCCTGCTCTATGTCAAGTTCCCAGATTTATTGAGCATGAAGTTCCACCATTGCCATCAAGCCCATGCAAAGTAGGGGCTGCCAAATCCTAAGCAGATTGTAGATGCAGCTCACTTGACCTATGGGTCCAAACAGCTCCATCCAGTAAGTGAAATGCTAATACTGGGACAAACAAGACAGCTTGTTTGTATCAAGCCTCTCTTGTCTGAGTCAGAAGGAAAGCATGCTGTTGGCTGCACTATTTGTCAGTGTGTTAGCTTCCAAGGAAGAGGAAACTTGGGGGAAATGACCAAAGTCCTGTTTCTGGCTTCTTTCATACAGCTCAGTCATCCTCAGTCGGCTCTGCTCTCCTGAAGAGACATCCTGAAGTGCTAGAAAGGTCTGTCAGGTGGGTCAAACATTTATGGTTTTCTTTTACATTTATTTTTTATCCATCCATTTATTTGTTTGTGTGTGTGTGTGTACATGCTAAACTGCTAAAACTTTTTTGTTAGTTTTACATTTATTTCCTTATTTCTTGTGTGTGTGTGTGTGTGTGCACAACCATGGCATGGTGTAGAGATCAAGGAATAACTGGGAGGAGTCAGGTCTCTTCTTCCTCCATGTAGATTTGGGGGCTTGAACTGAGGTCAGTGGGGTTGGCAGCAGTGCCTTTACCAGCTTAGCCATCCATCCTTTCCCCTCAGCGTTGAACTTTTTGAAATTGCAACGCAACATTGTCATCTACAAAGTTCATGCTCTAGGATCTAGCAATTTAGTTACTTTTAAAAATTGCAACATTTTCATCATTTTTATGTTTATTAATTTGTGCTAGACCATATTCATAGTGATTCTGGGGCACTGGGATGCAGGTAGAACACACTGGGTCCTTCTAAACTTCATGTCCCTCACTGCAAGTTTCTCTTTTAGTTTTAAATTTAATTTTGGAAAATTCCTTACATGAGTACCCTATGTAACATCATTACCATTGATTCCTCTTCTCCATCAATTCCTCGCATGTTCCCCTACTCTCTCAAGTTCATGACTTCCTATTTCATTATTATTGCATGTATATGCATTGATATCCTGGTGATATCATTTAGTGTCATTCATATGTATTTGGGTTTAGGGCTGACCACTTATGATCGGATAACCTATTAAGAAGGAGGCTTGTCCCTGCAGAAAACTAAGTCTCCTCCTTTCAGCTGTCATTGATTGCCTATACTGCTTCATTTAGAGGTAGGGCCTTGTGAGATTTCCTACATCCACAGTGGCATATAAACTGGTGTTTCATTGTGCAGGTCTTGTATTTATTTTAATTTATGTGTATGAGTGTTTTCCTTGTATGTATGATGTGCATTGCATGCATGCCTGGTGCCCACAGAATTCAGAAGAGAGTGTCGTGTCTTCTGGAACTGGAGTTACAGATGCTTATGAGCTGCCATGTAGCATCTGTGATCTGAACCCAGGTCCTTTGTAAGAGCAACAAGGGCTCTTAACCACTGAACCATCTCTTCAACCTTCTATTGTCTTATTCCTTGAACTAAGTGCTTTGGGCACTGTATTGAAAAAAGAGTGGAAGGGGTTTGAAGGGGTGGACAGCTCTGTCTTGTTGATTTTAATGGGATGATTTTTAATTGTGCTGGCTGTAGGTTTGTCATAGCTATTGTTGAGCTATGTTCCTTCCATACCTACTCTGTCTGGGACTTTTATCATGGAGGCTATTTTATAAAAGCCTTTCCTGCATATATTGACATGACTGTATGATTTTAGTCTTTAAGTTCACTTTTATAACTCATTACATTTGTTGAATTACATATGTTGAACCATCCCTCTGAGGACAAAGTCATGGGAGATGATCTTTTTGATTTATGCCGAATTCAGGTTGTAAATATTTTATTTATTGATGATTTTTATATCTATGTTCATGAGGGATATTTTGCTGCAGTGTTCTCTCTCTCTCTCTTTTTATCTCCCCTACCCCTCTCTGTCTCCCTCTCTGTCTCTCCCTTCCTTGTCTCTCCCATTCCCTCTCTTGTGTATTTATCTGGCTATGGTGTTAGAGCAATGATGGTTTAATGGAAAGAGTTAGGAGTATTTCTTTTGTTTCTTTTTCCTTTTTGAGTAATTTAAGAAGTAGTGGTTATAAATCTTTGACATTCTGGTAGAATTCTGCTGTGAAACCTTGTCAGTCTGGACTTAGTCCAAAGGCTTTTTAGCACTATTCTGGTCTCTTTTCTTCTTATGGGTCTGTTTAGATTGTTGATCACTTCTTGATTGAATTTTGGTACTTTGGATGAATCTAGAAATTCATCCATTTCTTTCCAAATTTTCAGTTTAATAGATTATAGGCTCTTAAATATTCTCTTATAATTTTCTAAATTTCTATGGTGTCTGTTTATTTCTAATTATGTTAATTTGGGACTGCCCTTTTTGTCTTTTGCTTAATTGGGCCAACTGTTTATCAATCTTGTTTAACTTTTCATAGAACCAGCTCTTATATTCAGTGATGCTTTGTAATGTTTCTATTTCATCCATTTCTGCTCTGATTTTTTTTTATTATTTCTTCCTATCTACTGGGTTTGTTATGTTCCTGTTTTTCTAAATTCTTGAGCTACATCACTGAATTACTTATTTGTGCTTATGCTGGCTAGTGTTTTGTAAACCTCACACAACCTAGAGTCATTTGGGGAAGGGGCAGCCTCATTTGAGAAGATGCCCCCACCAGATTGGCCTTTGGGCAAGCCTATGGGCTATTTTATTAATAATTGATGTGAGAGGGTCCAGCTTACTAGTGGTGCTGCCACCCATGGGCAGTTGGTTATGGATGGTATAAAATACCAGGTGGTGATGGAGGAGTGTCTATGTGTTACTTTCATTATTAATAAAGAAACTGCCTTGGCCCTTTAAGAGACAGAAAATTAGGTAGGCGGAGTAAACAGAACAGAATTTTGGGAAAGAGAAGGGAGACGCTTCAGGCAGTTGCCATATGCAGTCGCCATGCTTCTCCTCTCTGAGATGGACGCAGGTTAAGATCTGTCCTGGTATGCCACCCCTTGTGGTGCTATATAAATTACTAAATATGGGTTAAAGCAAGATATGAGAATCAACCAATAAGAAGCTACAGATAATGGGCCAGGGGCCAGGTAATATTTAAATGAATACAGTTTCTGTGTAATTCTCTTGGGTAAAGCCAGCCGGGTGGCGGGACACAGCCTGCCGTTCCATCTATAAGGTGGAGAATCTTGAAGAGCAAGCCACTGAGAAGCACTTATCCATGGCCTCTGCATCAGGTCCTACCTTCAAGAAAGCTGAAAGGAGTTGAAGATCTGAAGAGCACTTTGACCTCAGATGTAGAGATGCAGAGTTTGGAGTTTGCCCAGCTGGGTTTTGGTGTTACTTTGGTCCAGTATTTCCTCACTATGCTCCCTTCCCAACCTTTTGGAATGGTGATGGATATCCTGTGCCACTGTATGTTGTAATTATGTGATCTGCCCTTCAAATTGATTTTTACAGGGGATACAGTTAAGAGATTGCCATGAGTATCAGTAGAGACTTTGGACTTTGAAACAAGGTTGAGACTGTGATATAATGAGGACTTTTGAAATTGAACTGAATGCACTTCTATATTATGCTAAGTCTACAAGCCTATGGGGGCCAGGGAATGGAATGTGGTACTTTGAATAGGTATGGCTCCCATAGCTCATTTGTATAAATGCTTGGTCACTAGGGAGTGGTACTATTAGGAGATGTGGCCTTACCGGAACAGATGTAGCTCTTTTCGAGGAAGTGTGTTACTGGAGGTGAGCTGTGGGGTCTCAGAAACTCAAGCTGAGCCTAGTGTGTCTCAACCTCTCCTTCTGCTGCCTGCAGATCCAGATGCAGGGCTCTCAACTCTTTCTCCAGCACCATGTCTGCCTGCATGCTGTCATGCTTCCTGCTATGACAATAATAGATTAAATCTCTGAAACTGTAAGCCAGCCCCAATTAAATGTTTTCCTTTCTAAGAGTTGCTATGGTCATGGTGTCTCTTCACAGCAATAGAAACCCTAATACAACAGTGATCTCTGTCTTTAATTCATTACAGTAGTATGCTTTTTATGAAATTGGGTACACCAGAATTTGGTGTATATATGCATAAAATAGTAGTATCTTCTTAACTGTTCCTCAGATAGAATGAAGTGTCCTCCTTTATCCATTCTGGTTAGTTTTAGTTTGAAGTCTGTTTTGTCAGATATTAGTATAGCAACACCTGCTTACCTCTTGGTCCTGTTTCCTTAGAATATGTTTTGTCCATTGTTTAATTTTAAGGTGGATCCTATAATTGAAGATGATAAGTTTGCTATAGGCAACAGAAGATGGATTGTGCTTCCTGGTTTATTCAACTGACCTGTATTTTTTGTTGGAGAATTGATGCCATAATATTTAAAGTTATTAATAAAACTGTGTATTGATTGCTGTCATTTTGTTGGCATTTTAATGTTTCTGATCTTAGTCCTATTTTGTGTCTCAGTAAATATTAGCTTCATTTATTTATTTTTATAATCTCTTGGCTATGATTATTCCTCTCTTCAGTACAAAATATTGTACTGAATTCGATATTCTCTGAAAGGCTGGTTTGGTGGATGAGCTCTTTTAGCCTCTTTATATAATGGATTTTTTTTCTCTTTTCCTCAACTATAGCAGATATTTTTGATAGGTACAGTCATATAGGTTTCCATGCAAGGTCTTTTAGAAATTGGAGTACGTTGCTCTATGTTCTTCTACTTTTTAAACTTTCCGTTGAGAATTCAGTTATTTCAATAGGTTTTCCTTTATATGCCACTTGTGTTCTCTCTCTCCTTCCCTCCCTCCACCTCCTCTTTCTTTCTCTTCTTAGCTTTCAGTATCCTATCTTTGTTCTGTATATTTAATATTTTGAGTATAATATGCCATGGAGAGTTTCTTTTCTGATCTTGTCTATTTGG
Source organism: Arvicola amphibius (assembly GCF_903992535.2). Taxonomy (NCBI): domain Eukaryota; kingdom Metazoa; phylum Chordata; class Mammalia; order Rodentia; family Cricetidae; genus Arvicola; species Arvicola amphibius. Next base: position 133,155,112 of record NC_052065.1, on the reverse strand, counting down.
TGTTCTGTGTGCTTCTTGTATCTGTATGCATATATCTTTCCTTAATTTGGGGGAAGTTTTCTTTTATGATCCTGATGAATATCTAGTCTATGCCATTTACCTGGGGGATTCTTCTTTTTTTTCTATGTTTATTCAAAGATTTATTCTTTTCATGATGTACCTCAGTTTTTGCATTTTTCCTTTCATATATCTAATTTTTTCATCTTTATTTGTGTGGTCCTTTATTTTCAAGTTCTACTATCCTATCTTCTATTTTATACATTTTGCTTATAATTCTTTCCCCTGAGTTTTCTAATTGGGTTGAGATAATAATAATAATAATAATAATAATAGCTATATTTTTATTTCAGTTTGTATCCTCTTCAATGTTTCTATCTCTTTACTGAACTCAATTTTCAAACCCTGAATTGTCTTAACCATTTCATTCAGCTATTTGTGTTTTCTTGAACACCACTCAGGCATTTATTCCCATTCTCTTTAATTTCATTGAACTCTTTCTTCCTGTCTTTAAATTCAGAGCTTAGGCAAAGCCAGTGCAAGGACTGTATATCATGAGCTAGGCTCGGGGTATGGAGAAGGTGAGGTTTTGGGGAAACTCAGTAGGCAAGACTCTTGCATTTGCTGCATGTCTACAGCCAGGCTTCTGGGGAATTCACCAGGCAAAGCCAGTATTTGAGACCTGTATGTCCAGAGGTGGGCCTGGGAATGTTGCATGTTGTGCTTATTTCTTTGGATTTATTTCTTCTAGATTCAAAGCACTATCATTTCTATGGCTTTAATAATCTTTCTTGATCTAAATTTTTTCGAGGATAAATATTTAACTCCATTTTAGAGTCAAAACAAATTTCTGGGGTTTTCAAGTTTCAAGCAACTAGAGCTTAGAAAGTACATTGTTATGACAGTTCATGCAGATGAGTCAGGGCTGCTTAGCGGAGTGCCTCCCATTACCATACTTCAAACATGGGCAGAGTTGATTATGAAGTCAGAAGCACCCCAAATTAACACTTCGGCACCAAGACTATGCAGTTTACTCAATTGATAAACTCATTCAATCATATTGATCCTAGTACTTATCTTTGCTCTTCTTGCTACAGCAAGAAAGTATGAGAGAGTTGGCCAGAAAATATGTGGAAAAAAAGGAAGAGAAACACGCCTTCCATTCTCTATTGTAGCGAAGTTGAAGCACCATAAAGTCCTGCCAGCTATAGTATCTAGATACAACCTGAAGTTATTGTTTCAGTAAGGTGTACCTTTAAAAGCACTTAAGAAGCCCCAATGGTTTATGAAATAAAATTAGTATTCATTGAAGAAGCTTCTTTTTAATTGCATCATGGGGTGGGGAGGGCCACATGAGTCCCTACCCCTAAGGATCTATAAGGGTGTGGCCACTGGTATGTTGAGCATGCTCCAGCAGATGACTCCATACCCACGAGTAAAAGGGCAGCACAAATCAGACTCAGGGCATTCTAAAAACCGGACTCTCTGAACGTGGCTGACAAGTAGGGCTGACTGAGAAGCCAAGGACAATGGCACTGGGTTTTGATTCTACTGTATGTACTGGCTTTGTGGGAACCTAGTCTGTTTGGATGCTCACCTTCCTGGACCTGGATGGATTGGGGAGGAACTTGGACTTCCCACAGGGCAGGGAACCCTGACTGCTCCTTGGACTGGAGAGGGAGGAGGAGGGGAATGAGGAAGGAGAGGAGGTGAAGATTTGTAAAATTATATAATTTAATAAAAAATGAAAAAAAAGACAGGACATGAAGTTGGGAGTGAGTGGAGAAGCAGATATACAGTCTGGATGAATCTGGGAGGAGTTAGGGGAAGGAGCTGAGGAGTATATGATCAAAATATATTGTGCACATATATGAAACCCTGAAATAACTGATAAAATTATATATATATATATATATACATATATATTTGTATGAAATTGCTTTTTGAGAGTATTTCTACTGAGTAGATCTTGGGCAATGTAAGTTATAGGGTTAGCCCACACATCTAGAAAGGCAAATAAGATCTCTGCTTTCCATTAAGAAGTTTTCCAGCTCTCAGATCATTTGCCAATGTACTGAGATGAATCAGAAATAAATGAATCCAAGGCTTGGTATTCAGTAGGCAATGGACCTGCTGCTTAGAGGTCCTTGCACTCAAAAGCTCTAGAGGTAGAACTTCTTGGGATTGGGATAAACACTCCTTAGCATCCCTGGCATCTATCTACGTTGGCATGTGACTGACATTAAACCTAGCACCACATTTTAACTATTGTGAAAGAAATAGTTGGAGTTGAATGCCTGATAGGCTACATTTGGCATCACGACTTGAAATGGTGGCAGTGGTGCTGGCAAGCCCAGCTCACTACTGAATCATAACAAGAGGACTGTCAACTTGGAGCTTCTACTTTATCCCCAAGCCACCTTTCTTTCCATTTCACTCAGGCAGATTAGTTCAGGACCCAAATATAAGACTTGCCATTTATTCCTGTTACATTTCCTATGACAATTCCAAGCTCATCAAGATCTCTTTATATGTCAATTTTATGCTCCAAGGAATTGCTTGCTTTCTGACTCTTAAGTCAGGGACAAATCTGGTAAGACTGCTTTCTAAATCCTCATTTGGATCATTGAGAAAAAGAGAAGCAGGCCACAAGGGTTCCCTAGGACCTGCCTCTAGACTTCTTTCTCTGAGGGAGGACATTAATCCATTAGCCATGGCCTCTGGACTGAATACTTTAATTGGTTACACAATCACATAACTGAGCTGTAAATGAGGATTTCACAACAGATCCAGCCAAGGACTTTGATGAGATCCAAAAACTCTTGCCTGCTTTTCTCTGATCTACCTTCCTGCTCGTGAGCTTTACCAGAATGAAGAATGCTATTTTACCACAGCTGGAGACTTTGATCCCCTTGTATTTTCAGCCCCACTTTTGACTAGATACCCTTTCGAAGACCTCGCTTACCATTGCTCTAAATGCACAGCTTAAGGTCTAGAATTTTTCTTGGAACCCACATCAAGCAAACTCTAGCTACAGAAGATATTCTGTTCAAGGACTCTCCATCCTGAAAATGTCCAAGTCTTTCCATTCTAGTTGTCTATATGGTTCGTTTTGTAGTTCTGTATGATTCCCTAATGCTCCACATTAAACGTTCAGGATCTTGTTAGGAAATACTCTTCTTCTTGGCCTGTCATTCATTGTGGCTTTGTTTTCACAATGACATTATTCTTCTGTCACTTACAAGTAGAGGATCATCCCATAACCACTAACTGCACAATGCTCTCACCACGGAAGGTAGGGACTCAGGAAGTACTGTGTGAGGAAAGGCAATTGAGACAACCGACTTAACAGCGAACAGAATGGTATGCTGAATTATTTCCCACAGCCTTTGAATGGGTCGAAGGGCTGATGTGATCCCGCATAGTGTAGGACCAAGCAAATGAGTAGTTGTAGACTTCCAAAGTTAGCTTTTTCATGTCTCAGGTGACTGAGGGCATGTTGTGATAAGAATAAAACTTACAGTATTCACCTTAGCTCGCTAAACAAACGTATATGGTATTTGAGAAAGCGAGAGAATAAAAGATAACTGTGGAATCAAATAATGGCACAAAGCTGCCATCTAAATTCTCTGGGTTGAGCTTGAGATACCACCACAGTGTTCAGTTGGGCTAGTGAAAGGGCTGGTCAACAAACATCAACGGTGTGGGCTGGCAGGAGCTAGCCAGGAAGGTGAGTCTGCCTTAAGAGATACAATAAAGGAGCAACTGACAATTAAGGGACACCAGAAAAAGGTGACTATTGTCACATGTCACTCTCCAGTTAATAATGGGATTGTGGAGAGAAATGAAATTCTTCTGGGACTGGGAAGATGGCTCAGAAGATAAAGATCCTGTCATGGAAACATGATATGAGTTTGATTCTCAGAGCCCATGTAAATGCCAGGCACAGTGGCATCTGCCTGTGATCTCAGGCATGTCTGGAGAGGCAGACAAAAAGAGTGTTCTGGGGTCATATGTGGTGGCACATGCCTTTAATGTCAGCACTTGGGAGACAGAGGCAGGTACATTTCTGTTTGAGGTTAGCCTGGTCTACTCAATGAGTTCCACACCAGTCAATATGTCTTAGTTAGGGTTTCCATTGCTGTGAAGAGATACCCTGATCATGGCAACTCTTATAAAGGGAAACATTTAATTGAACTAGCTTACATTTTCAGAGGTTTAGTCTGTTATTGTTATGACAGGGGAGATGGCAGCATGCGGGTAGACATGGTGCTGGAGTAGGTTCTACAACTTGATCAGCAGACAGCAGGAGGAGACTGTGTGCCAAACTTGGTATGGCTTAAGCATATGAACCCTCAAAGCCTACTCCCACAGTGACACACTTCCTCCAACAAGGCCATGCCTCTTAATACTGCCACTCCCTATGGACCAAGCATTTGTACACATGAGTCTATGGAGGCCATACCTGTTCAAACCACCACACAAGGGTACACCGTGAGATCATGTCTTAAAAAGTACTTTCTGGGACATACTAGATCAGCCAGTCCAACTGAATTGGTGAGTTCCAAGTTAAGTGTAAGACTCTGCCTCAAAAACTAAGATGGAGAGTAACAGAAGACAAGCAACATCAACTTCTAGTCCCTAGGTCCATATATGCTCTGACACAGGATGAACAAAATACATGAACATGTGCACACACCACACACTAATAATGATGATGATGATAAAATAGATTACTCCTCCTGACACTCTGTTCTGATATAGCACCATAAATTACAAAGCCTCTGTAGTATTATTTGTGGCTACAAGTACAGGAACCCCACCATTGTCAATTTGCTGACTTATGAACTTTTCTTTTTCTAAAGAGTATTTGCTTAATGAAAATGACTCTGAGAATCCACCTTACATCTATCAGAATGGCTAAATTCAAAAACACAAGTGACAGCTCAAGCTGGAGAGGATGTGAAGCCAAGGTAACACTCCTCCATTGCCAGTGGGAGTGTAAACTTGTGCAACCACTTTGGAAATCAATATGGTGGTTTCTAATAAAATTGGGGATCAATTTATGTCAAGATCCAGCTATATCAATCTTGGGCATATACCCAAAGGATGGTCAATTATACCACAAGGACACTTGCTCAACTATGTTCACAGTAGCTTTATTAGTAATAGACAGAACCTGGAAACATCCTAGATGTTCCTCAACCAAGAATGGATAAAGAAAATGTGGTATATTTACACAGTGGAGAACTACCCAGTGTTAAAAAATATGACATTAGGAAATTCAAAGGCAAATGTGTATAACTAGAAAAAAATGAGTGAGATGACCCAGACCCAGAAAAACAAACATGGTATGTACTCATTTATAAGTGGATATCAACTTAAAGTAAAGGATAACCATGCTACAATTCACAAGCCCAGAGAGGCTAGGTAATTAAAAAAAGGTCAAGGAGACATAGAGATCTCTCTGGGTGGACTGGGGGGTGATTGGGGATGGAAATTTGAGGGATCAGGTAGGGGAGAGATAGAAAGGGCGAGTACTGAAAGAGACATCTGGAAATGGGGGCATTTGGGGGTCAGGTAGAACCTGGTACAAGGGAAACTCCCAAGAATCTACTGGGGTGACCCCAGGTTGGGATGTAAAATAAATAAATTTTAAAAATAAGAACAACAAAAATAAAATAGTATCACACACACACATACACACACACATACACAAAAGATGTCTACTTATGGCTTCTACAAAAATAGGTACATCCACACTAATGCAATTTTAGCTTAAGAGGAACTTTAAAGTCCATAATTTTTAATATGGATCTAGATCATATGGTTTTAGTTACTAAATTTTATTACTAAATCTGAGAAAAAGTGATATGATTTACAATGTCAATAAGTCAGATAAATAAAGTTGTTTTAATTCACTGTCAGTTTCTAATCTTGGGACTTTAAGTGTTCAAGGATTACCATGCTGGGCCACAGGAAGGAAAGAGAAATGCCTTTGGAAGCAAAGGTGCCGGTCAAGTAGGTTTGTAGGATGGTCTTGAGGTTGCAGAAGTATGATCCGTGATGGCAGCATCCCAGATGTATAACAGACAACCTCTAAACAACCACTCATAACATCTTTTCTGCTCATCAGTGGCTCTGTTAGAGTTCCTCCAGATAAATTGAAGGCTAAATCCAAAAAAAGACCATATGCCTGCCAAAGGCAGAACTGGCCTTGTAGAGGTCAGAGTTCTCTAAAACACATAGAGGCAATGATTCAAAAACCTCAATGTGCAAGGCAAAAGTCTCATCATTCTACAAAACTGGGGTCCCAGCTCAGGAACCCCAAAGCAGGATGGGGATTCTCTGTGCTGATGATTCTGAAAGAAGCAAAGGTTGAACCTCAGAGACTCACTTTTTTTTTTAAATGAAGAGTGCTAGAGTCATATCAGAAGACTGAAGAGAACAGGGAGTTTTGGTTGGCACAGTTTAATCTAGGCAATACATTGTAACTTCTGACTTCCTTCTAGGATAAAGGTACTCAGGCTTGGTAGGGAGTATCCTGTCCTTCCTGTTGGGAATTCCTTGAACTTGGAATCAATTTTTATAGGAGTCACTATGTATTATGCCATCCTGAGTAACATTATAACCATTCTGGTATGAACTGTATCATCCAGTTGTCTGAATTTTAATCTTACATAAACCAATATTAGATGTGAGGGCTTGAAAGGAGTTATTCAATCACCCTCTATAAGTTTTTTTTTAAATCTGCGAAATAGAGATGCTATCAAGAGCATCTTCTCCATCAGGTTGTGAAGAAAATCAAAACTTGAAAAAGTATGACATCCTGAATGTGCTTTGCATAGTTGCAGACACATGGTGAGACAAATGGTAGCTGGTGGGGACCTCCCTGTGTATGCCTCCATCCAACTACCATGAGCAGGGACTTCAGGATCGATGGCCACAGCTACTAGGTAGGTGAAATGTCGTATGTCATGGTATACAAAGTGCCATGAGATTTACCTTGTCTTGTTTTCTCTACATCTCATGCTTGGTGCCCACCTCTTATAACAGGGCCTGGCTTGTGGCGAGTACACTGACAAATTAATGAGTGCATACAGAAATTGCCCCTTGTAGATGATGGTTTAGAAGGAGTAACAAGCTCCAGATCTAACTCCTGTCCAAGTGCAATTGGGCTTGAGAGAGCAGAGACCTTACTGTCATCACACTACTGAGTTAAGATACAGCCTGGGAATCAAAAGGATGGCTTTGCGAGGCCTTGCTGCTCCCTTGATGTAAGGGAGAATGTGACTTGAATTAGGTTTGTCCTCCTCTGAACTGCAGCATGACAAACAATGTAAAAGAGGACCATATTCTGAGCTCTCCAAAGATTTCCTTTCCTATCTGGGCCAAGAATATATAGGATGTGAGTAAACACATCTGATCCAAGACTTACTCTCACTACAATCAAGTTCAAGGTCAGTCTCGATTTCTGACAGCAGTATGCACACATCACTTATTTTTTGTTGTTGGATTTCAAGACAGGGTTTCTCTGTAGCTTTGGGGCCTGTCCTGGAACTAGCTCTTGTAGAACAGGCTGGTCTTGAACTCACAGAGATCAGCCTGCCTCTGCCTCCCAAGTGCTGGGATTAAAGACATGCGCCACCGCTGCCCGACTGCACACATCACTTCTATACCAATCATAGTAGTCATTTTCTTTAGCTTACTCTATAAAATGATCATTACCCTTTTTCCTAAACATGAAACTCACATTTAAAAAGGCATTTGGAAAATAGGTACATATTGATAGGAGCAGCCTGAAATTGCCTTGGACATCAATACATGCAAATGGGTAATGTTTGGCTTACATCCGAGAGTCACAGGCACATTGGCTGTCAATTATATCTGAATTGAACTGGACAAGCTTTATCACAGAAATGTGATCTGAATTGAACTGGACAATCTTTATTATAGAAAAGGGGAGAGCCAGGTGTGATTTCACGTGCCTTTAATCCCAGAACTTGGGAGGCAGAGGCAAGCAGATCCCTATGAAGCCAGCCTATTCGACACAGTGAGTTCCAAGCCAGTTAAGACTACAGAGGAAGATCTTAAAGAAAGAGGGGGGAGGTGAGGGAGAAAAAGAGACAGAGAGAGACAGAGAGGCACAGTGACATGGGAGAAAGACACAGAGAGAAGAGAGAAAGAAGGGGGAGGAGAAAAAAGAAGACAAGAAGGGGAAAAGAGGAAAGAGATCTTTTTCTTTTACTTTTCTCTCATCCTGACTGCAGTTTCCCCTCCCTCCATACTTCCCAGTCCTCCCCCCCCCGACCTCCCTGCTTTTCAAGATCTACCCCTTCTCTTTTCCCTTCAAAACAAAGCAGGCCTCCAAGGAGAGATTTTTACAAACAGAAAAAGGAGTGATCCTGGACCAGCTAAGAGGCTGGATGTGAATTTTACCACCTTTGGTCCTAGAATTCAGTGTTCTTGATGATGACTCTTGTCCCATTCCTGTCTCCTTACTGCTTTTAGATAACCATGACATTAATGTCTCAGTATAACCCAAGCCCTTGGGTATCTCTTCAAAGTCTTGTTGCAGGTAAGTGTATGGAATAGGGTTAAGCTCTCCAATGAGAGATCAGATATGATCAGCCTGGTGTGTCTACAATTGTTAAGCTTGAAAGACTCCTCACTTCTCTCAAGTCAAGATATCGAGACAGGCCAATCTATGTCTACCTGCTGTTGGGCAGCCAGCCAGAGACCCAATCCAAATGAAGGGCATATTAAAAAGGAAAGCATGAGCTCGTGCATGGAGAATGAGAATTCTGCCTCCTTGGCAAGGAGAGGCCAGGATGCTCTGCAGAATCCCACACTGCAATAAAACCAGCACAATGCAAGAGAGTGGAATCACAGCCAGGGAAAACATCAGACCAGTAGTTCAGCAGCTGCTCAAAATCTCCATGGAGCACCCAAAGGCCATAAAAGGTATAGGTGCATACTTTCCCTGATGGAGTACCCCTACAAAAGTCCTACACAATAGATTGTCCACTCTCATCCAAAACAATACACAAGCCATCCCATGGTAGATTCAGTTCCTCATAAGCTGTCTTTCTTGTGGTTCCATATGCTTATACATGATGGAAAAAGGAAAGACAGTTGAGAGTGGAAGGCAGCAGCTCCAAGTGGCTGAAGACTGGCAAGATAGTCTAGATGCATTTGAAAATAGCTCATGCAATCCAATGCCAGTGACTGAGCAAACCACCGCCCCAGGACTTACTCCCCCACATGGGCCCTGCAATTCTAGCTACTCAGCGCTTCCATTTGCAGACATAAACATCCACTTACGAGTTCTGAAAACACCATCTAAGCCAGCCTTCAGATTCAAGCAATGCTAATAGGGCTGCATAATCAGTAAACTCCTTTTCCTCCTCTTTGCCTTTGCAATATTTCCCGAAAGCATGCACTGGAGTCTCACAGATAAAAGTTGACATGGAAGTAAGTTACATAGAGATATTGGATTCTGAGTAAAATACGCCTCACTCTTCAGATAAGAGAATAGAGAGTTTTTTCCCTTATCTGAAAGCAGATCCTTTTGTAAAACTGGTGAAATGGAAGTAATTATCAAGAACTGAGAACATTAATCAAGAAAAACCTGTTCTTTCTTGTTCTGAATCTTTGTAGATGTAAAAACCAATAGAGAGCAAATAGAACAAACTTTGACTGCAAGAAGTACTTTTTTCCTGAAAACTATCTTATTTTTCACATCTTGACCAGACACAGTATACTTTGTCTCACCAATGTTTTGATGAAAGCAGCACAGCCCTTCAGCCCAGGCCCCAGCCATTCTCTCCTAGTGATGTGCTGGCAAAAGTTTAACAAGGACGTCAGTCCGGAGGGGAAAGATGATCAAAAGTGTCACTGCAGCACTCAACGATTTCTGGTTTGTAAATATTCTTACTGCGATCAATTTCTAGATACTAACAGGGCAAACAGATCGTAACCCTGTGGAGATGTAGTAAAGAAACTAGTACTAGCTAGTTGGAGTGCACCACTGTCTCCCCCCAGTATGTGTGCTCCCTGTGGCTTCTACTGTGGTATCACAGAGGTGGTGAAGAGAAAAATCACCCAAGAATAACACAGCTGTAACAGTCAATATGCACACTGCTGCCCTTGGGTTTACCAACTCTTAGGGTCACAGTATTGCCACAAACCTTTTTGATTGCTTATATGGTGACTGGATGTTTTATGTATTATTTAATTTAATCTGCATGCCACTGCTATGAGTTAGGTATTGCTATTATAATTTTACAGAGTAAAAAACATGATATTGAAAGAGGTTGTTGATTATCCATAGTGATGTAGCGATAGGTCAGGGAGCTAGCACCAGTTGCCTTGGTTGTGCTTTGGTAGTGAGAAGAAAGAACAACATCAAAAAAAAAAATCATAGGGGCAATGACTTGATTTAGCTGAGGATTAATAAAATGGGTTTCAATACTGTCTTAGTCAGGACTCTTATCCTTTATTACATGGATAGGATTCAATGGACCCATATGCTTCAATTGGGAAAATTACATATTTATTTTCACTAACCTCTAACTGAAATGTAGCATTTCTTCAATTATGAATGCTGACAACAAATCACAGAAATATTTATGGAACCTGTGACTTTGTCACTGAGAGAAATCACAGATATTTTTATTTTGCATTACTATCATAGCAGGAGTCTAAATATCGTTACCTTGAAATTACAGTAATCATTAAGGCCTACTGCTAGATCATATTTAATGTGCTAAGAAGAACACAAGCTAATATACTGCAGTTTTGTTTTGTTAAGATGCTGATAGTTCTTTTGACTTAATTGGTATTCCTTGTTGTCTCATTGTTTAATTTTATGCATTTAAAAACGTGTTTTCCTGAGAAGAGATCTTTAAGTTTTACCAGAAACCCAATGGCACCTGTGGAAGTACAGGGTAAGAATCCTGTCATCTAAGAGAAACCTCTGCAGCACCTTCTACTGATCCTCCTCCCTTCAGGAAGGGCTGAGTAGCCATTGCCAGTGCCGCAAGGATCTTAGAATTGATAGATCCTCCTGCTTTCTCTCCAGTATAATGAACTTTTTGATATCCAATTATAGCAGATCTCCTGAGAGCTCTGTGGCTGGTTTTCAGAAGACTGGTGTGCTTGTTTATTTAGGATGGCTGGGCACTTTTGAACAGAGGACGTGCCTATGGCTTATAATCATTGATGAACACTTCAGCGGTTTTTTTCCCCAATGAGACAGTTTGGGATCCATGAGTCAGTCCTTCCTGGGAAATGGCTGAGAGGGAGCTTTCAGAGATGGAAATGAAGTAGAAAGAGAAAGTGAGGGAGGGGTAGGAATAGGCTGAGTCAGACCTCAACCACTCTTGTAGGGCATCCTAGGAGTCCTGCTCAATGGAAAAGGGGGCACTGTTCTGGCCTGTCGGGGCTGAATCATACTCAGAATAGCTGTTCTCTTCTGTCTGTGTCTACCTTGGTGAAGCTCCAGGCCTTCATTTGAGGCCAAGATGAAAGGGCCCAAACCTGGAGAATGTTTGTCCCAGAGAAACTCTAGAACAAATATGCCACTATCTTGATGGAAAAATACCGAGAATGTAGATTTCCAGGCAACATGGGACCCATCTTTTCCTGGCTTGAGTATCAAGAAATGTACACCTCATTTTTCAGAGCTTAGGGAAATGAAGCTACAGACCGAAATGGTCATTCTTGCCTCAGATTGGAGGCTCCTAAATATGATGGAGCCCCAGGACAGCATGCCTTCTACCCACCAAGAACTGCAAGGGGATACTATAAGGTGCAGGGCATTGAGAATCCAGAGGTTGACCTTACTCACGAGGGTCCTGTCAGCAGGAGTCAAAAGGCTCCTAGCACATACGCTTGGCAAAAAAAGGGTAGGATTGATAAATGTCCAAGACATTCTTTTTTCCAGTCTCATATTCCCATGCTATTGCTTTACATTCAAGGACAATCACAAAGGACAGTAGCAATGGCTACTCAGGAGCAGAGTGGTTGAGAACAGCCATGGTGAGTTTGCAATGTAGGCCTCATGCTTATCATGGTCTTCCTTAGCATTTTCTTCATCTGAGCAGGACAGTTTCCATTAAATGCTGTTGGTTATAATCTCTGGGATGCAGATATGGAAAGTTTGGTGTCCGCCCAGAAGTCTTTTTGCAACTCGAAGGCAAGGATGAAGCCCTGAATATGTCCTTAGGCTCTGATCCTTGGAGTCAGGGATTAAAAGGTCCCTCAGATGCCGCCTCCCTAGCTTTAATCTCATTCTGGATTTGGAAAGTAACTAAAGTCCAGGAGGGGAAGTCACTGACACATCTGACAGAGTAGGCTCTAAAAAAAGATGTCTTCTTGATGTAGGTGTGTCTTCTATCTATCTGATGATTTCATTGGATAATTAATAAAGAAACTGCCTGGCCCATCTGATAGACCGGCCCTTAGGTGGGTGGAGTAGACAGAACAGGAAGAAGGAAGTGAGGTAGATGGCTCAGTCAGATGCCACGCCTCTCTTAAATTAGGCAGACCGCCGTGCCTCTCCTCAGAGAGAGATGCCAGATGCGACAAAGCCAGCCGCCAGGTCAGACATGTTGAATATTTCCCGGTAAGACACCACTTTGTGGTGTTACACAGATTATTCAATATGGGTTAGTCAAGATGTGAGTAATAGGCCAGGCAGTGTTTAAAAGAATACAATTTGTGTGTTGTTATTTCGGGTGTAAAGCTAACCATGCGGGAGCCGGGCAGGACGAAAAGCAGGCCTGCCCGCAGCTCCATTACTACAGAATGGCACCCAACGTGGATAACTGAATCCACAGAAAGCCTGAGAAAGCTTGGGAAAGACTAGAGTAAAGCATGTTTTCTTGATAACAGCAATTTCTCGGGCCTGAGCAAGCGCTCTCATCTAAGAGAGGCTTCCTGACTCAGCTTCAGCTGCAAAACCCTGCAGCTCATTAAGAGGTCCTGCCACAAAACACTTAAATGGTGTTGATGAAAAGCTTTTCAGTTTTCAGCTGTAGCAGGAAAAAAGTTGTGCTGTTTTAAAATGCCGGCTTTCTGGGTCATCCTACCAGGACAAACTCTGACTCTTTCAAGCAGGCAGTACTGACTATGGAGCTTTTGATTGTTGTTAAACACTGTTGCAGCTTGCTTCCTGGCAGGGACCTTGAAACACTGTAGAATTGTGGCAATGAACAAGGCTCTGGCGGGTATCTCAGCCACAAGGCTGGAATAGCAGAAAGCTAAGGAATGGGGTGGATCTAGCTGTCAAAGTCACGGCTTTAGTCCTACTGATATTGTTTCGTAAATTAAAGACTCATGTGGTCCAAAAAGAGAGATATACAGTAAAAGAAAGATTCAAAGTCGAAGAAAATGTCTAAATGGTTTACTATGTGTTGGGAATATACGCAGGCTAAAGGTTAAAGTTCTTAAAAGTAAAAAAGATAGAAAGAGTAGTTGGGTGTGGTAGTACACACCTTTAATCCCAACACTTGTGAGGTAGAGGTAGATTGACCTCTGTGACTTCAAGGTGTGGTAGCACACACCTTTAATTCCAATGCCTGGGAGGCAGAGACAGACAGATCTCTGTGAGTTCAAGGTGTTGTAGAGCACACCTTTAATCCCAGCACTGGGGAGGCAGACGGAACTCTGTGAGTTCAAAGACAGCCTGGTCTAAAGAGTTATTCTAGGTCAAAGATATACAGAAAACCTGTCTCAAAAAATAAAAGTAAAAATAAAAGAAATAGAGGTTAAAGTAAAGTCGCATAAAGATGGAAAATACACAGAAAATCTTGATACTGTATGCTATTATGCTCTCTTTGAATTGTTTGAATGCTGAGGAAGAAGCAACTAAAAGATATTTGTTTATAAATGCTGCTGAACTAATCCAAGAAAGATATCTTGAAAATACCTTGACTTCAGAATTTGGATCTAAGGATATGATACTTTGGAAAAGAGATTCTTTTGTTTTTACAGAAAATGAGACCCTATGGATTGCATCTATCCCAATATGGTATGATAGACCACGGCCTCCTGAAAGGTTGCTGTGAACAACTTCAGAAAATTACTTCACCCAACTGATGACTGAGATGAACCTGGCATACAGGTTACACCATGAAAGATCTGATTAACAGCGTCCCCATTCAGCAGGAAGCAGTTTGGAGAGAAAAAAACTGCGCCCATTACCCAAATATTGCTTATGAATGTTCTTTTACATTTAAAGGGAGATATGATATAGATATGAATAATTTGCATTGGTATAGATTTTGCTTTATTGATAGAGATTTAAGGTCAATTTTGTTATATGTATACGTATTTCTGATACTGATTAAGGTATTGTGATTGTGTAGTTCATTTAAAATGTAATGTATAATTAGGAAATATAGGTTGTTGATGGATAGTCATCAATAATAGTTAAGCTTGTAGTCATGTTAGATTTTCTATATATAGAGAGATATATTTCAGTTAGATAGACATTCTTCATATCTTTCAAAGACTGCAAAATATGGCATTTAATGTTTTAATAACTTAGGAATTTTCATGATAATGAGACACATCTGCTCCTGGCAGCACCAATCTACTTTAAGAAGATGATGGGCATCGAAGAGGATCCTTATGGAGTTTGATAGCCATTTGGGCAAGAAACTGCTCTTGCCTGGACTATTGCATAAACTGGACACAGAGAACCCTCAGAGAGAGGACTGCTGAACTTGACTAAATGTGAGATGATTCTTTGGGGTTCCTGATTCATGAAAGAGTCTGCAAGACATTCTACAGGACACAGCAGATACTGACTGAACTGCCTTTGAAATTTCCTGCTTTATGGAAATGTCTGCTGGAAACTATGGGCCTATAGGCTGAAGATGGATGCCCCAATGCTACAAAGGAACTTTAGGTGACTGTCCAGGCAGCAAGATGTCTCTGTGATTTCTAGAGTTTTGTAAGTTGCTTATTTCTTATTTACTTAGGTAATATTGTGTTCTTCTGGAGTCTTTGATGGAGCTGAAGAATAGATAGATAGTTATAGTTGTTTTCCTTTGTTATGATAAAAGGTAAAGTAGATATAAATATTGTAACTGTAATTTTTGCATGATAACTGTTTTTGTTATATGTAATTTTACTATGTTAAAGTGAAAGCTTTTCTTTTTTGTTTAAACAGAAAAAGGGGAAATGATGTAGGTGTGTCTTCTATCTATCTGATGATTTCATTGGATAATTAATAAAGAAACTGCCTGGCCCATCTGATAGACCGGCCCTTAGGTGGGTGGAGTAGACAGAACAGGAAGAAGGAAGTGAGGTAGATGGTTCAGTCAGATGCCATGCCTCTCTTAAATTAGGCAGACCGCCGTGCCTCTCCTCAGAGAGAGATGCCAGATGCGACAAAGCCAGCCGCCAGGTCAGACATGCTGAATATTTCCCGGTAAGACACCACTTTGTGGTGTTACACAGATTATTCAATATGGGTTAGTCAAGATGTGAGTAATAGGCCAGGCAGTGTTTAAAAGAATACAATTTGTGTGTTGTTATTTCGGGTGTAAAGCTAACCATGCGGGAGCCGGGCAGGACGAAAAGCAGGCCTGCCCGCAGCTCCATTACTACATCTTCTGGCTCTAAGTAGTATGTTCTTCAGGGTTCCACATGATGTCATTCCGTAGACACCTTTGCAACCCAACTCCAAGAGCCTGAGTAGCTCCTAACCTAGGACTTCATCTGTGGGGTGAAGAATTCTCTGACAAGGTATGCTGCTTTTTACTTTCCTACAGTTCAACCTTTTAAGGGATGATAAGAAAGAGGGAAAGGACTATAGAATGCAGAAGTGCACTAAGGAAAATAAAAGCATCCTCACAACTGCCCTATCCTGACTTATTCCAGGTAAAAGCCAAATACATCCTCTTCCATTGCAATGGGTTACCAGATTTGGGCAAGAACACGACTCTGTAGTTGAACTTCAGAGTCTAGACATTGATACACAGAACTGCCAATTCATTTTCCAGGGTCTTCCAATCTTGCAGTTGATAGACATTTGACTATCTCTCCCCTTTTCAAGCACTCACAGCTTGCATGCCTCCCTTAAGAGCACCAATTTGACTGCATTTGAGGGTCCCTTATTCCCTATGCATCTCATTTCCCATACCCAGCTGTGCCTTTGCAAATATCCTCTCCTTAAACTTTATTAAAGAATTTATCCTCTACAACCAGATCCTAGGGAATTTCTGGATTTATCCCAATGTCTACTTAGCTGTAGAATATATGACCATTATGTGGTTTGATCTGTTGGGGAGGTGGGGCTGGCAGTCACACCAGGACCTATCCCAGATGCATGAACTAGCTTTTTGGAGCCCATTTCCTATGAGAGGATACCTTGCTCAGTCTTGATACAGGGTTGGGGAGGGCTTGGTCTGCCTCAAGTTGGTATCCCAGACCTTGTTGACTCCCCAAGGAAGGCCTTCCCCCCCTTTGAGGAGTGGATGGGGGATGGAAAGGGAGGTGAGGGTGGGAGAAGGGGAGGGAGGGGGAACTGGGATTGGTATGTAAGATGAAAAGTAATTTTTTTAAATAAAAATGTGGAAAAAGAGTATGTGTGAAAATTCACGAATTTCTGGCAATTCCCTAGAAAACCATGGATTGTTAAAAATAAATAAATAATAAAACTACACACCAGTGTTGAAATGTAATATACACTTATTTTGAAAAGCAATTGGGGAATTTCTCAACAAGTTAAGATAAACCTTATGACCCAAACACTTTATTACTAAGTGTTTACCTAAATGAGTTTAAAGTGAATGCTTGTACACCTATTTTGATGGCAATTTCATTTTGTAATTGCGAGGAAACTGGAGACAATGCAAATACTCATCAAAGGATGAATGGCTAAACAAATTGTGGAAGAATCTATACAATAGGATACTACTCAGCAATAAAAAGGATTGAGTAGTTGATGCATTCAACAACACGCATGGGTCTCTCTCATTACACTAAATGAAGGAAGCCTGAAACGGCATCCTAACTTTACAGTTGCATATAGAGAATCCTAGAAAATACAAACTATATATCAGTAGTTGCCTGGAAATGAGGAACGTGGGCCAAAAGAAGGAAATACTAGGAATCATGAGAAAACTTTGTGACGATGTGGCTAAGAGGTCTATTTCTTATCTTGGCAATAGTGATGATGTGTAAGTATTAAACCCTATCAAATTATACTTTAAATATTTGCAGTTTACTATACTTTAACTGTAACCCACCGAAGCTGCAAAATAAACAGTCCAGTTGAAATACAACTTAAAGAATGGGAAAAATATTTGATAGACAATTAATATCTAGAATGTATAAAGAACTTAAAAACCCAAAGAAATCAAACAACGGTCAATAAGTGGGCTAAGAAAATGAATAGACAGTTCTCAAAAGATAAAATACAAACTGCCAGTAAACACTTGAAAAATGTTCCACATTCTTAAATCACAAGGGACATACAGAAATAAGAACTACGCTGAGACTATTTCATCGCAATCAAAATGACTAACATCAGAAAACAACTAAGTGCTGGTGTGGCAAATCAGTATGAAAATCAGTATGGGAATCAGTATGAAAGTCCTTTAAATGTTAAAACAGAACCACAAATAACCCAGCCTCATCACTTCTGGGTACATACCTGAAGGACTAGAAGTCAGCATCGCACAGACACCTTGACATCCATGTGTAGTACAGCACTATTTACGGTGGTCAAATTATGGAATTAGCCCTGGTGGTCATAACAGATGAGTGGAAAATGTAACTGTGGTGCTACTTTAGCCATAAACAAGACCTATTGGCAGGGATGGTTCCTTCTGGAGGGTCTAAGACTTCTATGGCTCCATGACTGTCCTAGATTCTAGTGGCTTCCAGCAATACTGAAGATACTAGTCACATTAGATTAAAGATCATGTTATTGACCTCATCATGCCAGGCTTACATATGCATGGACCCCATTTACCACTAAATTATCATTCACAGGTTCTAGATATTAGGATTGCCATATAGCTTTTGGGGGGCGGGGAGGGGACAGCTAAATACATAACACCATTGAAGTCTCTGAGTTACACAACTCCCTCAGTTGCGGATAACAAGATTAAAGTCACAGATTTTTGCATATATATCTGTCCTAATGAAATATCAATCAAGCCTATTTTTGGAGTAATAGCAATATGTTGATTGTGCCTCTCAACCATCTCTCACGTCTGCCTACATCCACTGTCCACTGTCCTGGCTCTTCTCCTTCCATGTTCTCCTGGATTTCTGACATATCCTCCTCTCAGTAAACCTCCCTTGCCTCAATTTTCTCGTTTCTAATTTGTCCTAATGTCTGAATAACCTTTCCATAAATAAACACTGATATCACTGTCTCCAGGGAAAGTTTAGAGTTCTTTACACGTACCATACCCTCACTGCTATGCCCTTCTGTTACAATCCCTCCCAACACACACACTTGTTGCTGCCAAATTGACTACTTCAGATCCTAAGCAAAGACCCAGTTGCTTGATAGTAGTGCCCTCGTTTTCTGAAGGACCATTATTACCTCCTTGCCAGGTTACATCTGAGCCATGAGTAACCACCCTCTCCTTTCCTTAACACTGATAGTACATAATTTGGAAACTTTCCTCTACCTATCTAACTTCAGAGTAACTTATTTGGGGCTGGGCAGCAGCTTGTAGGCTGGTGAGCGAGAAAGAGCCATAACGAATATCAAGTGGCACTAGACCCTGTTGGAGGGATTTGAGGATAACAAAGCCTGAACTAATTGTGAGTCCCTGTAGGGCAGAAGGCATGCTTCACCAGTAATGCATGTTATGCTTAGAACTTTCTGATGAAGGAGCACCTTGGAAAATAGGTCAGCATCAGTTATTGGCTCTAAGAAGGCCAGAGGAAGCTTTCCAGAAATGACAAATGAGTGGGGCCCTAATGAGAGAGTGGGATTCGGACAGGACAGAATCTGAGATGCAAACGTGGGTCAAAATGAGCTGTCTAATGGGAATGAATTTTCTAGAATTAATTACACTGAAAGGCTCCAAGCAGTAACCCCAGAAAACTAAAAATGTCATTTAGTGGTGCATGGGGGAGACACTAATTATTACATACTTTGTTCTGTATTAATAACAATTGCTCATATATTTATTTGTTAGGATGCCCATTAACCTAGAAGTCCCCATGGCAGCATATGTGTGTCACTATTCTTCAACTATGTTAAATGTTCAGGATCCATCATTGGGGCCACACTGAAACTGTACCAGTGTAAGTGTTATTGTTGAGTACCTACTCAAGAAATAGCCCATGTCCCTGGTCCTGAGGGAGCAGGAGCAGAGAAGAACTTTTCACAAGTCATGTTCTTATGGGCATTTAGAAAGCTACTGTATTCTCAACCCTCCACCCTCCTTCTCTCCTTCTCTTTCTCTCCGCTTCTCTTTCTTTTCTCAGAGTAGGTAGGGATGAGGTGGTAGATATGGTGAGGCCATCATTAGAAAATTCTCTGGACGTTAAGGAGACTTGGCCTTCTGTTTTTGTGTGCTGGAACCTGGCAGAGCCACGGACATGCCATGCCATGTGAAAAATCCCACCAGAAGTCCGTAAAGACAGAGGGAAAAACACTGTAAGCTGGAGCAACAGATTGAACTGAAAGGAAGAAATATGGGACCAGTAAGGTAGCAACTTTAAAAAGGTTGGCTTGGTTGATAACCTAGAGATGGCTAGAGATAAAATGGCCTGTATCCTAAGAGGCTGTTTCCTGTCTCTGGAAAGTCCTTAACGGGGACATTGAATGGAGAAAGAAGGCACCGGAAATGAAATTAGCTTTACCTAAGTTGATGATTCCATGTCCATGGCTTCTAGATACTCGAAAATTTTTAGCACAGTGTGACTCATTAGTGGCTGAATGGAAAGTAGAGAAATGAGTCATAAATAATTCTGCAGTAGCTGCTGTGTGTTCTGATTACAACAAGGTTGGGGTTGCCAGAGAAGAAACTAAGCTCCCTACACATTGAAATGAAAGTGACAGAGGTCTATATAGGCGAGTAAGTAGAATGGAGACCTCAAATTTGGACTCAGTTTTCAAATGATAAGCTGGAAATCCACATTTGAGAATGGTTTAAGTTACAACAGGAATGCTAAAAAGGATTTATTAACATATTATTTGTAAAAGGTAATGGGTTTGATAGCATGATCTTCATACATGCATTCAACATAGCTTCATCATATTCATGCTCTCAAATATCATCTTTATGCCCCTTCCATTCTCTTATTTCCTTCCTATTTCATAACAATCCCTTCCTACTTTCATGTATTTCTTAAACTGTTTGATGTCATATTAAAATTCCCATGGAAAAATGTAAGAATAGCCAAGAGAACATGCTAGCGGAAACTTCTCATTCCAATCAAGATTGAGTGACCACATTTGTCCTAGGTCCTTTCTCTTACAAATAAAATAAAATTTGAACTTATTGCACAGCAATATGAATATACTTAACAATACTGAACTGTGCACTTACAAATGGCTAAAATAATTGATCATTTTTATGTCAGAGTAACTATCCTCCAATAGATGGTCCTTCGCCCAAGAAAATATAGGTATCCCTAAGTGGATTGGGTGAGTTTTTTTAAAAAGAGCACATGAATAAGGGAGAGAGATGTATAAGGGTAGAAAAGGAATGAGAGTGGAGGAAATGGGCAGTAGGTTTGATCAAAACACATTATATGAATTCATGAAATTCTCAAACAATCAAGAATTGAAAGAAAGACAAAAATTAAAAGAATACAAAAACAAGACATAAAAAAACAAGAAGCATTGGCAGATTGCAGATGGTAAAAAGAAATATTTAGTAGAAAAGAAGAAATGTACAAAATTTATATGCTAAGTCCTTACGTTAGGAAATCAGAAAATAGAAGGGCAAGCTAAACCTGAAATAAATAAATAAATAAATAAATAAATAGCAATTCCAGGAGAAATCAACCTGTAAACACCATAGGGTCCTGGGCTCGAGAAAGCAAGACAGCCATTAATTTCCTGTGTATTCCTATTGGTTCCCACAAATCTGTGATACTGATGATATCCAATACTGGAAAGGATATGGGACAACAGGAATTCTCCTGCATTGTTGTGTGAGAATGCAAAATAGTATGGCTATCCACTTTTGAAAGAAAATTGGTTGTGTTTTCCAAACCCAAGCATCCTCTTACCAGATGATCCACCAGGAAAGATCCTTGCTATTTCTTTACTCAAAGAAAAGCTCAGGTCTGCATAGAAATTTGTATATGGATGCTTATAGCAGCTTTATTCATGATTCTTGTAAGCAATTAAGATGTATCTCAGAGGGTTAATGGATAAATAAAGAGGCAAAGCCAAGCAACAGAGTACCATTCAGTGTTAAAACGGAATTGTGCTACCAAACTATGAAAGAAAAAAAAACTCTGAGGAATCTTAAAAGTAAACTACTGAGCAACAAAAGTCCATCTGGAAGGGATAACATCTGTATCCAAGCCTACCGCATGTAGAAAATTTACAACTACAGAGATGGTACAGGGGCAGTGCATTCAGGTGAAGGTGGGGAAAGTGGACTACAAAGAATTTTACGACAGTAGAAATGCTGTGTGTGGTTCCAGTATAGTGGATAATTACTACTCATTTGTTCAAACTCCAGAATGCACAATGCCAAGAGTTAACCATAATTTGAACTATGGATTTCAAGTGCACTGTGGATAATCGTGTGTCTTCATTCCGAAGGAGAATATGGATAATGGTGGATGGAGGCTATGCAGGTTGGGGATGGGGCAAATGATATTTGAGAACTTTATCATACTATCAATTTAATTTTAATTGATCTAAAATAGTCTTTTTAAATGATTTAAGAAAACCCTTTCCCTATAGTCAGAAGTGCCTTGGAAAAGATGGCCTACTTAACAGAAAGTCGAAATTCCACCTTCCCAACCCTCTAGCTCCATGAAAGTAGATAGCAATAGTCTGATTCTGTTCAGAGAGATCAGGAGTTCATGCATGCCCATTCCTCCATCAGGGTAGTAACAGCATATTCCATCTTCCACTGAAGCCACAGTGCTATGAAATACAAGTGAGGAATAGCATCTCCACAGTAATGCATCTACTTCCCTCCCCTCTAGTAGGGTCTAGAGGGAGGCTGAGCCTGAATCGCAGTCAAAGGGATAAAGGAAAGCCATTGTTCCCCTTTCTTCAAGGAACCATCACAAGAAGGTTGTATCAGTCAGGGTTTGATTTTTACCAAAATGGTCTTAGCATGATCCTTCAAGAAATGGAATGGAATGTCCTCACATATCCATCTTACCATGGATACTGGTTGTTAAACAGAAGACTGAGTACCATGCAAAAATTTGTAATTTAAAAAGGTTCAGAATATGGGTAAAAAATATTTATCCCAAGAACTGAAAAAGACCCACAATATGAATGAGTAACAATTATCAATGGGTCTTAAAATAAGTGATTTTGTGTGTTAGCATTATTTGATGAGAATTTGAAAACTTCCATCTTTAAAATGGTCAACAAGAAATTACCAGTACATTTGAGGTTAGTAAAATAGAAAAATTTCAGCAAAGCATCTGAAGCTATAAAAAAGAACCAAATGAAAATTGCACACATGAAAATAGACTAATAAAGGTTAGGTAACCCACTGGATGGGCCAACAGAGTTGAGATGAAAGAAGACAGAAGTAATAAATATTCATAGAATCCATCCATTCTGAGCAACTTCCCGAGGGTAAGTCACCTATGAAAAGAAAAACTAGTACAAGAAGTAGAAGCAAAAGAGGAAGAAGAAGTATAGGAAGAGGAGGAAGAAGTAAGGGCTTAGAAACCTATGGAAACAGTAACAAAAGATCCATTATCTGTGTCACCCAAAGTCCATAAGGATAGGGGAAAGCAAACTGTAAGGTAAAAAACAGTAGTAAAATTTGAAAATTTTGGAAAACAAAAAGAATACAGATATAAGTATAAAAGAGAATTTCAAACATAAATTCAAACCAAGAGAAGTTAAAATCAAACTTCTGGAAACTAAAAAGCATGCCCAAACTCTTGGGAACAACTGGGCGAAGTAGCACATTCCTTCCAAAGGCATACCAATTCAAATGACAAGGTGCTTTTCTTCGGGAACCACAGAGCAGGAGGAAGTAGCACAACATTTTTCAAGTGCTGAAAGAAAAGAACTGTCAACCTCAAATTATACATCTGGCAAAAATATCCTTCAGTAACGAAGGGGAAATGAAGATATTCTCAGATGAAGGAAAACAAAGAGATATTGCTGCTAATGACCCCATCATTACATAATGCCCAAAGGAAGTTCTTCAAACAGAGAGGAAATGATAACAAAAGAATGCCAGAAACTTCACAAAGGAGAGAAGAGATTTAGGACAGGTGAAAATAGTGATAATATAATGAACTATTCTTTCTCATGAGTTTCATACATCATAGCCAATGAATGAAGAGAAACCTCTGACACCATTTCTTCTGATACTTAGTGTGCATACAGGAAATAGTAAAGACAATTGATACAAAGTAAGGAACGTGGCATGACCTGAATGCAAGTAAAATTTCTATATTTTAGTAAATTTGATAAAATATCAATGGTAGGCTATGATAAATTCTTTATGTATATAACAATGATCACCAAGATAATTATACAGAGCTAGCTAATAAAAATGGAATATAAATCTAAATAGAATCCTAAAATATGTTTAAGTGAATCATAAGAATGACAGGAGAGAGAACAAGATGGGGGAAAAGAAAGACTATAGAAAGCAAAGAATAAACAAACAATAAATTATCACTCTTAAAGGTGGAACACTTAAACAGTTATCTTGTGTTTATATGGTTTAAACACATCAATTAAAATGTTGAAATTAACAAATTATTTAAATAACAGGTATGTTTCATAACAAGATATTCTAAATACAGAGCATAAGTAAGTTGAAAGTCAAAGTAAGGCAAATGTACCATGCAAATATTAATTTTACAAAAGCAGCAGCATTACTATTACTATAACTAAAAGGCCAGAGCAAGGGAAAATGTTGAAGACACAATAGTCATAAGTATGTACACCTGAAATAACAGGAGCATTTCTATTTTATTTAGGTTATATTTGTTTATATTTTAGACAAAATACTGCTATGAAGTCTGATAGGCCTAAGTACTCCAGGTTAGCCTCAAACCCACAATCACCTGCCTAAACTTTATAAGTGATGGGGTTACAGGTGTGTTGCCCCATTATGCCCAGCCTGCAGGTATTCTGATGACATGAAGCAAAAACTAAATGAGCCAAAAAGACTAAATCCACAGTTGTAGTTGAATCTTCAGCACCATAATTTTCAGCAAAAGTTAAAATCAGCAAGCAGAATTAGAGATGAGGACATCAACAATACGTGATCAACTAAAAGTATCTAGATGGCACAGAACAATCTGCCCTCTAAAAGATACATGTTTGATTCATGGGATCCACAGAAACACATAAAGATAGACCACATCTGGATCCCTGAAACACATCTCACAGTTGTTTGGAATGAAATTACACAATGTGTGTTCTCTTATCACAATGTCCTCTAATCAAACTGAAAATCAATAATAAGCAAACATTTTTAAATGTCTCTTAATATTTGTAACTTAAACAATCCACTTCTAAGTGTACTAAACTAAAGTTAATTAAAAATGAACACACAACCTTTAAAAATATGTGGTATATAGTAGTTAAAGCTGCATTGAAGGGTAGATGTGTGGTACTAATGCATATATCAGGAAAGAAAAACAGTTTCAAATTAATATCTGATTTTAGCAATTTAAGCTTATCCTGTAATAAGCAGTGCAAAATAAATCCAAAGAAACAGAAGATAAGGGATAATAGAGATAGAATAAGAATCAATGGAACTGGACATGGGAACGTAGTTCAGTTGGAAGAGCACCTAGCATGCAGTAAATTCTGTCTCATCCTCAGTACCTCATATAAGTGGGTGTAGTAGCACACATTTGTAGGGCAGAGCCAGGAAGATAAACGTTATCATTGGCCCTGTGTGAGGTGCATGAGACTCTGTCTCATCCTTCAGTCTCTCGCCCCTTCAAAATGAAACAATAGAGGGAAAGATTGAAAAATGAGCTACATCATTACTGGAAGCTTCACCCCTACTGGTTGTCTTTCATACTGCTGTAAGCTGTTATGTATAATCAATAGTCTTACCCATATCTGATACTGTTAACTGGCTAAGTCATAGACCCTAGGGGAAAGGCTACTAGCATTATTCTACTAAGTGGAGACAGTATTAAACTATCTCCCCAGTCCTTATCTTTATACCTACAAATTGATGGCTCTCAACCCTTTTCAGGGAAGGTTTTGTAGTAATAGTAGTATATGGTGATTAACACAGAGAACCACAATTGTTTAATGTGCAGAAAATAAGACACTTCAACTTTAAATGGGTATCTACATATATTATATTATATTATACATAATATAATATTACATTATATTATATTATATATTATATATATATTATATATATTATATTATATTACTTTTTTCATCCAAAGGCTCAAGGATAATTTTAGATGAGAGACCAGAAAGAGTTAAGATCCAGAACTAATAGATATCTGAAGGGGGATTATTTGCTGGACATGTCAGGAAAGTCACATACATGAAGGCATGTGTAAGACCTGCACAAGAGCAAACTCGTCAGAACCCTAGTATGCACTGGAGGACAATGCCATAGCTCTAGCTGAGAGGTTATTGGCAACTTATGGCCGTCATGGAAGGGACAGTCAGTTTTATTCTAGCATTCAGACCCTGAAAGGCTACCGAGTTGTACAACCTTGCACAC
Source organism: Arvicola amphibius (assembly GCF_903992535.2). NCBI lineage: Eukaryota > Metazoa > Chordata > Mammalia > Rodentia > Cricetidae > Arvicola > Arvicola amphibius. Next base: position 133,129,244 of record NC_052065.1, on the reverse strand, counting down.
ACAGGAAACACCAAGTGAACTTAATGAATTTGAAAAAGAACATGTAAAATTGCAAGGAGAAAGTGGTGGAAGGACAGAGAAGAATATTGAGGTGGATTTGATCTAAACACATTATATGCATGTATGAAATTCTCAATTCTTTTAAATGCTAGTTTTCTAGAAAGAGCAATAAAACTGACTTCTAGTAAGAGTGAATTGCCAATATCAGAAGTACAAAGAATATCATTTACAGACCTTACAGAGACCACAGGATAGGGAATATTATCCAAAGCTTTACATATATAAATTTGAAAACTTAAGATAAAATGGACCATTTCCTTTAATGCAAAAAATTACCAAAACAGATCACTTCAATATCTCTATAATTTTTAAAGAAATGTAATTCATACATAAGAAACACCTCCCAAAGTCTTCACATCTAAAAGGTTTAATTGGAGAATTCTACAATAAAGAACTAACAACCCAATACATTTTCTTCTGGAAAACAGAACAGGAGGAAACATTTCACAGTCAATTTTTATGAAATTAGGTAATATTAGCATGATGTGAGAACTCAAGACAGAACAAAAAGGAAACTACATCTTGAAATGCTTTGTGAATATATACGTGTAAGTCCTTAAAAAATTAACTAGTGCCAGGGAGATGGATCAGTAGGTAAAATACTTACCACACAAGCCTGGTGACTTGAGTTCAAACTTTAAAACTCATCTAAAAAGCCAGATGCATCTGTGTATATCTGTATTCCCAGCACCCCTATGGTGTGATGGGAGATGAAGACAGGATGAATCAGCTAGAAGCTCACAGGCCAGCTAGCCTGGAGTACCTGCACAGCAGAAACAAGAGCAGAGACCTTGTCTGAATAAGGAGGAAAGTGAGAACTGACTCCCAAACACTATCCTCTGATCTCCATACCGGTGCTGTTCATGCATATGACTGCACTTACACACACACACACACACACACACACACACACACACACACACAGATGCAACACACACAAATAAATATATAAATAAGTAGAAATAAGTAACTATAAATAAGACAATATTAGTAAGCAATCTGAATCTTGAATAAATAAATTTATAGGTAAAAACAATAAAAAATCCCTCCAGACCTAGATGGTTTCACTGGAGTATTGTACCAGATATTTATGGGAAAATTAGTACTACTTTTATACAGTCATTACCAGAAAGAAATGAACAGAGGGGCTGAGGGGCTGGAGAGTTTAATCGGTGGTTAATAGTGTTTACTGCTCTTGCACAGTCCCTGGTTTAATTCCCACATCCATATGCTGGCTCACAACTGTCTGTAACTCCAGTTCTAAGGGATCTGATTTCTTATTCTGACCTCTGTGGGATCCTGCATGTACATGGTGCATATAAAAATACTTAAGTATACACACATACTCATAAAACACTTCCTCCCTTCCCCCTTCCTCCCTCCTTTCCTTCCTCCTCTCTCTCTCTGCCTCTCTGTCTCTGTCTCTCTCCTTCCTTCCTTCCTTCCTTCCTTCCTTCCTTCCTTCCTTTTTTTGTTTTTCGAAACAGGGTTTCTCCGTGAAACAGTCCTGGATATCATAGAACTCAAACTGTAGACCAGGCTGGCCTCAAACTCAGAGATCTACCTGCTTCTGCCTCCTGAGTGCTGGAATTAAAGGCATGCTCACTACTGCCAGGAAAAACATTTTTTAAAAAAAGAAATGTTGGGAATATCTTCCAACTCATTTTACAATGCTGATGCCAAAAGTAGATGAACATACTGTAGAAAAAGAAAATTATGTCCTTTATTTATGGCTAGAATCCACTTATGAGTGAGTACATACCATATTCCTCTTTTTGGGTCTGGGTTACCTCACTCAGGATGGTGTTTTCTATTTCCATCCATTTGCATGCAAAATTCAAGATGTCATTGTTTTTTACCGCTGAGTAGTACTCTAAAGTGTATATGTGCCACACCTTCTTTATCCATTCTTCTATTGAGGGGCACCTAGGTTGTTTCCAGGTTCTGGCTATTACAAATAGTGATGTTATAAACATAGTTGAACAAATACTTTTGTAGTATGATTGGGCATCTCTTGGGTATATTCCCAAGAGTGGAATTGCTGGGTCCTGTGGTAGGTTGACTCCTAGCTTCCTGAGAAACAGCCACACTGATTTCCAAAGAGGTTGCACAAGTTTGCATTCCCACCAACAATGGATGAGTGTTCCCCTTACTCCACATCCTCTCCAGCATAGGCTATCATTGGTGTTTTTGATTTTAGCCATTCTGACAGGTGTAAGATGGTATCTTAGAGTTGTTTTGATTTGCATTTCCCTAATCACTAAGGTGACGTGGGAGAGTCTTCTGTTTGTGTTGATTTCATTCGTTAATAAAGTAACTGCCTTGGCCCATTTAATAGGCCCGCCCTTAGGTGGGTGGAGTAGACAGAACAGGAAGAAGGAAGTGAGGTAGATGGTTCAGTCAGATGCCATGCCTCTCCTAAGTGAGACAGATGCCATGCCTCTCCTCTCTGAGCCAGACAAGATGAAGCTCCGACCCAAGATGGACATACGTTAGAATCTTCTGGGTAAGGCACCACTTCGTGGTGCTACACAGATTATTAGATATGGGTTAATCAAGATGTGAGTAAGAGGCTGAAACTAATGGGCCAGGCAGTGTTTAAATGAATACAGTTTGTGTGTTGTTATTTCGGGGCATAAGCTAGCAGGAGGCCAAGAGCCAGGCGGCAGGAATACAGCCTACCACTCATCACTACACTAAGGAGGTTGAGCATGACCTTAAGTGTCTTTTGGCCATACAAACTTCTTTTGTTGAGAATTCTCTGTTCAGTTCAGTGCCCCATTTTTTAGTCAGGACTGTGAGGGGTGTGTTCACCCACTGAGATGGTGGGACAGATCTAACGGGAGATCACCAAGACCAGTTGGAATGGGACTGATGGAGCATGTGATCAAACCGGACTCTTTGAATGTGGCTGACGGTGGAGGCTGACTGAGAAGCCAAGGACAATGGTGCTGGGCTTTGATTCTTCTGCATGGACAGGCTCTGTGTGAGCCTTGTCAGTTTGGATGCTCACCTTCCTGGACCTGGGGGGAGTTGGGAGGACCTTGGACTTCCCATAGTGTAGGGAACCCTGACTGCTCTTTGGCCTGGAGAGGGAGGGAGTGGGGGTATGGGTGGAGGAGAGGGGAAGGAAGTGGGAGGAAGGGAGGAGATGGAAATTTTTAATAAAATAAAATTTTAAAAAAGAAAATTATAAATCAATATCTTTTATGCACTTATTTTTTAAAAATCAACAAATGCTAGCAAATCAAACTTAGGGATGTATGAAATAATAATACACCATTGCCTAGTACGGTTTATCACAGATTATAAGTATAGTCCACCATTTGGAAATTAATTCATATTATCTACAATATAAGCAGGATAAAAAAGAAAAATCATGTGATCATGTTAGTGAGCACAGAAAATCATTTGACAAATTCCATAACCATTAATTTTGAAAATTCTGAGACTAGTAGGAATGAAAATGGACTTTGTAACAAGTGTCTACAAATCCCTACAAACATATTTTATGATAAAAGATTGACCGACTTCACGTTAAGAACATTAACAAGGCAAGATGTCTGCAGTCATAACTACTACTCAATAAAACCACTTGCAGTTCTAGCTGGTGTAGTATAAGGCAAATTAATGGAATATAAGGCACACAGGTCAGATAGGATGAAATAAATCTACCCTTATCTACAGACAACATGATTATCTATATGAAAACTCCAAAGGAATTAATAAAATATCTTCTTCACTGTGAACTTGAAAACCAGCTCACAAAAAATAATTCACATATCCTAACACCAAACACTGGAACACTAAAACTAAAAATCATAATATAATACTGGCATAAAGATCAATGCATAAGTAAATAACTCGAGAGTCAAGAAGTAAATATTATGATTATAGTCAATTGATTTTGCTTTTTTGGTACTGGGAACTGAAGCTAGGTCTTGTGCATGACAGCTAAGCACTCCCCAGTGAGCTATGTCCCCACCCAGGTGTATCTTTTAACAAGATACGTTGAGACAACACAATGTGTAAACAATACTATTTTGATTAAAAGTGTGGGGACAACTAGATAGCCACATGAAAAAGAATATCCTTTCTTTTCATGGTATACAAAATAAGAAACAGACCCAATTATACATTTTCCCAAAGACACATAAATAACCAACAGGCATATATAATGTTGTTCAATAGCATCAGGGGAATGCAAGTCAGAATCACAATGAGGCATTACATCACCAGTTACATGGCTATTTTTTTTAAATATTGGAGGGAATATGAAGAAAAGAATCCCTGATCATCATTAGTAAGAATGAAAACTGGTGTAGTCATTATGGGAAAAATATGAATATTCCATATAAATTAAAAGTAAAACTCTATACACCCTACCTATCTAAAAATGATATCACTATCTGAAAGAGATACAGGTTTGACTATACTTGACTGCAGCACTGCCCATAATACTTGAACTTGTGAAGCAAAGATTAGAATGGTTGCCAGGACCTGTGAGACGTACACTGACTATCAGCTATGAGATATGTAAGTTCTGGATAACTAATGTATAGCATGATGACTATAGTTAACATCACTGTGTTGTTCTTAGGCCTTTAAGCCTAGCACTGAAGAGGCAGATCCAAGTAGTTCTCTGCACTTCAGTCCATCCAAGCTTATATAGTGAGACCATGTCTCAGAAAAAGTAGCATATTGAGGTAGAGAGATGGCTCAGCAGTTAGTAGCACTGACTGATCTTCCTGAAGACCTGGGTTTGGTTACAAGGACCCACACGGGGGCTGCTCACAACCTTCTGAAATTCTAGTCCCAGGAGATCCACCATCCTCTCCTAGCTTCTAAGGCACCAAGCATGCACAATGTGCACAAGATATACATGTAGGTAAAACGCCTCATACAAATAAATTAAAAAAAAAACACTTGCTAAAAGAACAAATTAGAAGTGTCATTAACACTCATAGAGTAGATTTTAAATGTGATCAATACAAACACTGTAACCACAGGGGCTAATGGATGTATTGAGTGTAGTAATCGTTTTAATATATATATTTATATATAATCATCACATTGTAACACTTAATTATGTAAAGTTTTGCTTGTTAATTCAATATGGTTTTAATGAAGCTAAATCAGAAATGGAAGGTAAAACTATATGTAAGAACTAAAACCATAAGAAACACAAGGCGAAATCTTTGTGACCTTGAATTAAACAATTATTTCTTCAGGTATAATTCTAATAGTCTAAGTGATGACAGGAAAAAAAATAAATTAGGCTTTATTAAAAGTAAGAAAGCTTATATGTTGTTGGGCCCATATGATGGCTCCCAAGTTCAACTACCTGAGTTTTATTCCTGGTACCCACTTGGTGGAAGAAAAGAGCTGAATATTGAAAGTTGTCCTCTGCTCTCCACTTGTTCTGTGGTATACATGCTCACATGCCCATGTGCACAGACACACATGCACATACACATGTTCACATACAAACAAATGCGGAAAGAGCAAACAAAACTAACTTTTATTACTAACAATATAAGGCGGTAAAAAATGGCTCATAGAACATAAAACTTACTAGGAATACTGTAAGGCTCTAATACTCAGAATGTATTAAGATTCTTTATATTTATTAAAGAATTGAAGGACAACTCAATTTAAAAATGGATAAAGTCTGAACAAACACTTCAAAGAAAATATGCAAATGGATAACAAACACACAAAAGATGTTCAACATTATCAGTCAACAAAAATGTAAATCAAAACTACAATGAAATAGCACTTTATATTTACTCAAGTACTACAGGTATTGACAAGGATGTGGAAAAACTGGAATGCATTGTTGGCAAGATGGTAAAAGTGGTACAACTACTTTGGATTATAGTTTGGCACTTCTTCAAAGTGTTAAACAGTTACTGTGTAATTCACACATCCCTCTTCTAGGAATGTACCCCAGGGACATGAAAACATATATCCACATGAAAGATTGTACATGAATGTTCACAACGAAACTGTGGTAACTCTAATTTCTATCAACTGAGTGGAAGGACAAACTGAATTTGGTGTGGGAGGTGATGTATGCTGTGAATACGTTTTCTTGCCATGGGTTAATAAAGAAGCTGTTTACAGTCAATGGCTTAAAAGAGTAAAGACCAGCTGGAAGAGATATATAGAGAAAGTGGAGTCAGGGAGATGCCCTGTAGTCGACCACAGGAGACAGATAGGCCAGAACCTTGCTGGTAAGCCACAGCCATGTGGTGATACACAGATTAATAGAAATGGGTTAATTTAAGATATAAATGTTAGCCAGAAATACGCTTAAGCTATTAGCCAAAGAGTATTGCAATTAATACAGATTTTTGTGTGATTATTTCAGGAGTCTGGGAAGCCTGGAAATGAACAAGCAGCCTCTCTGTCAACATGAATTTTACTCACATTTGGAGAAAATAAAACATTAAAGGAGTTGACTTAGTGGGTAATGTGTTTGCTGTACAAACCTGAGGACCCAAGTTTGATCACCAGCCTCTGCCATGGAAAGATGGCCATGGTGGACTAGGCAGGTGGAAACAGGCAGATCACAGGAAGTTGCTGGCCAATCAGCATAGCATAATTGGCTCCCAGGTTCCAGAGAGAGAGAGACACCCTGTCTCAAAAAGGAAAATATCTTCTGAGGGAGAACCCAAATGTTGATTTCTGGTCTCTGCACTCGTGGGCACATGTTGCTGTACAAATATGAACCACACACATCTGCATTAAACACACATGAGAACAAGAAGTATCAAAAATAGGAGTAAGAACTAATAAATTATGCAACCTCGATGAACCTTGAACATATTAATAGCCCAAGGAAATCAACCATGAAAGTTGGCCTATTATTTGGGAGAAAATGGGGTGAAGTTCTTTAGCCTGGGTGTGAGGAAATGCTTTCTGTGAGTCAGTGTCCAAGAGTGGTAACAGAAAAGGATGTTCCTTAAGTACACGAAAATCCTTTTGCAGCTGACCGTGATGCATGCCTTGAATTCTAGCACCGGCTAAGTGAAGACAAGATAATCATGAGACCTTGTCTCAAAACCGCAGGCAAGCAAGCAAACAAAAACCTTTGGCATACCATGGAAAACAAGGATCCAGGAGAACAAACAATTTTAGAAAATTACTTCTAACAAATATTGCAGATAAAAACCCAATTATCATCACCATACAAAGTCTTAAAATTGAGGATATAAACTCCCAAAAAAATCAATAGAAAAAGGAAGAAAAGACTTTAACAGATAATGCACATACAGAAAATATTAAAAGGCTCTTAAGCATATGAAAAGATGTTCCAAGTTACTCATAATTAGAAAAATGCTAATTAAACTACACTGAGATATCATTTCTCACCTATCAGATTTAGAAAAAATAAAAAGTATAGCAAATGCTTTGATGGTGAGGCTCTGGGGAAAGAGACATTCTCATGTATTGCTGGAGGGAATTGGGCAACGCATATCAAAACTTCATTTGTTTTTACATTTTGACACATTTGTACTTTGTTATTATTACACCTATAAAAACTGACCCTGAAGATACAGCTGCAACAGTATGAAAATGTATATATCCCAGCGTCTTCTTGAAGCAGCAGAAGTGCAAACAACCTAAGATACCAACAGCCAGGAGTGTAGTACACTGCAACTGTCAGGAAAGATCGAAGACTTCTGTGCACTGACATAGGATGCTCGCTAGGTCATGTTTTCAATGCAAAAGTAAAGCCTAAACACATTTGTAAGGTTCCATGTTTTATGAAAGCAAAAAAATCTGGTCTAGAAAATACACAAAGATGTCCATTTGTGTTAAAAGTGCGTGGGCAGAAAAGGTAATATGTTGGTTAACTAAAGTAGATGAGAAGAATGAGGAGGAAAGGAGAGAGACAATAAATGTTTTTGTGGATTGACTGTTGCAATATTTCTCACTTCTTGTACTGTGTTATTAATTCACACATACATGCACATACCCCTCAAAGAATTAAAAAAAATAGAGAAAGCAAAAGGAGTTCAATCAGAAACAAGCTAAATCCTGGTTTGTTTGTTTTTTTTTTTTTTTTTTGCATTTATTTTGCAAGAGAATGTCTTTGTTTTTAGGGAATTGTCATTAAAATATTTGGGGAATAAAGGAACATTATGTTCATAATTAGCTCTCCCAATTCCAAGAAAGGAGTCTGTGTGTGCACACGTAGGTGTGTGTGTGTTGTGTTTGTAGAGGAGGGCTGATAAAAGATAAAGTAAATATGGAAAAATCTTAATAGCTGACAAAGTGGCTTTTTGGGAGTGAAGAGATAGAGACCTAGCTCAGGTAGGTTTTCTTACAATGATGGATTGTACAGTCATAAGCTAAAGACATTGTGTGTGTGTGTGTGTGTGTGTGTGTGTACTGATATTGGACCTTGTTAACAGGCTTCCACACAATCATGGGTTAGCAATGCTGAAATGACCTTCTGTGTACTCTAGGATTTAGTAAGTAAATATGTTATGGATAACAGCAGAGATTTCTCACTGTTTACGAAAGGAATTATAAAAATTGAAAGAGGAAAGGCAGAATGAACTTTGGTATGGAATTGGAATTTAGAGGAATAAATGTGAGCTCAAAATTCCTAGATAGGTAGATAAGTAGGCCTTACGGACAAAGTTATGATTTGATTGAAATTATCTCTTAACCTGGTGGACTGAGAGGATGCTGAGACACCTGTAGGATTGACCATGCATGCAATATATGCATTAAGGTTTCTAAATACTAGTATCCATTTAAAGAACTAAGATTCTCTAGGAAAATGGGTGATTTTAAGGGCTAATGTAGGGAAAAGTAAGTACAAACTAGGCCTGGTGTCTTGTAGTGGAAATGAAGGTGATGCTCAGATGATTAGATACTGATAGACAAAAAGACATCCAAGCCAAGTTGAAGGGGCTCTCAAGAGCCCAAACTGTAGAAATCTGAGAAGAAAAAATAAATAATAATAAAGGTTCATAATTCATTAAATTAGGATAAAAACCCTCAAATATAATAACAACAATATATGAATAAATATATTTACTTACGATATGGGAGGGTAAGGCCTTTCTTATAGTAGAAAGCAAAACAATAAATATAGACAAGATAATGGAATTAAAAGTTCATTACTGCAAACTTTCCTCAGGCATGGCCATCAAGTGATGCCGAACTCGTGAGGAAAAGAGAGAGGAGAAAGTAAAAAGATACCAACATGGCCTTGAGTATATTTATGTTGCAAAGACACTCCTTACTGCAAGGTGAAGCAACAGTGGAGGCACAAGGAAGACATGACTTTAACCAAGTTATCGAAGTGACTATTACCAACAATGACAGCCAGCAACCTCATGTGCCCCCTGATGTGGTGCACTAAGGGGACACAGCATCACTTTTCTGTGACTCCTGACAAAAATCACACAGTCCAAGTCTAACCAGGAGGAAACAGCAGACAACAAACCCCAATTGAGGGACATTCTGTGAAATAACCAGTCTGTACTCTCCAAACACATCAATGCTTCAAAACACCAAATCAAACTGCGATATTGTTTCAGATTAAAGGAGACCGAAGTCACAGCCAATTGCACTGCATGATCCTCGATTTTCTCTCATGCTTTAAAGGTTTTATTAGAAAAACTGGCAAAACCTGTTTTGTTTTGTTTTGAACTTTTATAAAAATATTTTTGTTTCATGGTTCTGGAAACTGGAGAGCTATTGTAGTTACATTTGAGCTAAGAACTGGCCTCTTGGTTCACATATAACAGTCTACTTGGCTTTTCATATGGAAGAAGACCCCAGGGGGTTATTGGGTCTGTTTTATAAGAACACCAATTCAGTTCATGACAATTCAATCTCTATGACCTAAGCACCTATCAAACATGTCACTCCCGATACCACCATACCATCAATTTGGGGTTAAGAAGTAAATTTCTTAAAGTAAGGTATATTCTCTGACATCCTAGGATTCCTAGCAAGTCTATGCCAGAGTTTAATCTACAAAATCTTAACAAAGTTTTCAGATTGCATTCTTTAGAAAAATTGCACCGATATTAGAGTTCTGATTTTGATCAACATCCTGTGCTTCTGTGTGAGAATTCCTTTTGTTTCTAGGGTGTGTGTGTGTGTGTGTGTGTGTGTGTGTGCGATGTATGTATGTATGTATTATGTGTGTATGCATGTATGTATGTATGTATGTATGTGTTTGTGTATGTATGTATGTATGTATGTATGTATGTATGTATGTATGTATCTGGGAGTCCAAAGAACAGTATGTCCACAATTTGTTCAATACAAGTTTGAGAAAGTAATGTGCATATGTAAGTGTGATCTGTCTGGGGTGGATAAAATATAAAGAAAATATGCCAAAATATTAACTCCTTAGAAACAAATTGGTTGGTAATCAGAAATTATTGGAATTATTCTTTTTGTGTGTGTGGATGTGATGTGCTGATAATGTAACCCAGAACTTAACACATGCTAGTTATTCCCCTATCGATGATGATGATGATAGTGATTAAGGAAGACTGCATTCATGTCAAATACAAAAATTAAATAAATTACAAAAGCTTACTAATGACCATTCAATGCCCCAAAGGTAAGGTGTAAAGAGCAAAGGGTAAAGACATTTGGGTTCATGCTCAGAAAATATTCTAGCTTGATAAATGACTGTCTAAGAAGCAAGAGTACAGGAATTTCCAGGTACATGTTGGCATTAAGAAAATAGTAACTGCCAATTGGATAGCTTTCAAGTCAAAACTGGACAATGGACCCACTACCAGTGCTATTTAAAATCTCAATCAGTATGGCAGATGCCAGCTACTCTGTTGAACTCTCTCCAGACCCACCCCATATAAGACAGAAAGACTACAAACCAGACAACTGCCTTCAGGTAGAGATATTTGCGGGGGATGCATATGATGTAGCAAATGATGCAAGGATGAATTCATGAAGAACAGGTAGATGTATGAGAATGAAGATGTGAGGGGCTATTAAATATCCACGCAAAAGAACATATGCAAATTAATGGTAAGTAGTAAATTAATATGCTTAAAAATTCTAAATCATTCAACACAGAATCACCCTATAGAGTGCAGTTGATTAGAGATATACGAAAATGAGGACATCTAACCTGAAGTGTGCTGTCTAATAAATTTGTCACTAACTTCATGTGGTTGTTAAAGATTTAAAATCTAGCAAGTCCCAAATGACTTATGTTGTAAAGGTAAAACACACTAGAATGCAAAGACCTAACAATAAGAGTATACAACATTTTACTAATTGTTTCTTGATTACGTGCCAAATAGTTTAGATATGTTGGGTTAAATAAAAATACATCATTCTAACTAATTCAATCTGCTTATTTTATGGTTTCGCAGCTTAAATTATTTCTATTGGACGGCACTCTGGTTTCACATTTTGTTCCAATCTTCCTCACTGAAGACCTTGCCCGTCGTACTGAAAAGCTCACCCTCCTTGGCACTCCTTAACTCCATTGATTTCTTTTCCTTCAAGGCACTTGTCATCTCAGACACTATCCATTTTACTTCTGGTTTTGTATATCATTGTCTGTCTCTCTTATTGAACTATTTTTATGTGTTATCTTTCTGCTTTGTTCATGCTTGTAACTCTGACATGTCATTCATGTGTATCTTTATTTTCACAGTGGCTACTAAATAGCTCATGGTCCATCCATCCATCCATCCATCCATCCATCCATCCATCCATCCATCCACATCTTTTGAAATGCCTGTACATACTAGACACATAAAAATCTTTTGCTGAATCTATTTTTCTAGATAACTTTTGGCCAGTTTGAATGGATTACATTAGCTGGGGCTCCACTTTCATACCACATGCTCCTTCTTTGTTGTTTTCACGCAAGCAAAGAGGCAGCCTAAAGCCAGTCCCACTGTGGACAGGAGAAAAAGGGAACACATTTTTTTGGAGGTCAATCATCAGGAGTTCAGTGAATAACTGCATTACATACTTAACGAATGTATTTGTCCAGATATCTACCTTCCTCTTGCAGAAACATCAAAATGTAGCCCTGGAGAATGGCTTAGTGGGTACTTGATGAACAGGCATGTTTTCAAGCCTTGTGGGGGTAGACAGATTCCCCCCTCTCCACATCAGCTCTCTTCTTCTATCTCTTGCCACCTTACTCTTTGAGATAGAGTTTCTCACTGAACATGAAATTCAAGGTGGCACATGAAAGAGGAAGAGAGCTGATGTTGACCCCAGGCCTCCACACACAAGCACAAGTATCTGTATGTATACACACACACACACACACACACACACACACACACACACACACACACACACACACAGATAACCATTGGCAGGCCCAACTGCTGGTCAAATCACATCCTCTAAATAGGGGGATTCAACCGAACAAGAAACATCATCCCCAGATGCTCCCTGAGTGGAGTGATAGACTGGCGGAGCTCAGAGAGAGCAGGGCCACAAAATGAGACGGCGAAGCTGGACTCAGCTCACAGGCTACTTCCTCACCAAGCCCAGAGTTTCCTGACTCTACCCTCCACCCAGTCCACAGCAGTGGGGGTGCCTAGGCTGAAGTCTGGAGGAGCAATCCTAGAGCTAGTGCCAGTGTACAGAAGAAATGGGTACATTTGTAGGCACCTCATGAACTATAGGTGGCCAGCAGAGTTACATGATTAAGAAAGCAAACAAACTAAGGCTGAGCACTCTGAGTGCAAACAGTTGAGAAACTAAAAGCTTCTTTTAGACAAGACAAACTGTTACTCATTACAAAAATAAGGGTGGGGTTGCTTGGGGTTGTTTTTTCTTTCTCTAATGAAAATTAGAAAACACGAAGTCAAACCTAAAACAGCCATCTGTTTAAAATGAAATAATTTCAAATAACAAGCCTCTAGAGACCACCCCCCATTATTCATAAAATCTGTTTTATTTGAAATTGGGCATCGGTACAAGACCAACAAAATTCAATATTTACTGTTAGCTGAAAACAACTCATGGGTGTTAGGGGAAGAGGTGAGGGATAAAAATTCCTTCCCGATAAGCTACTGTTTGGTCGCTAGAAAGAAAACACTCGCAGTTCTGTATTCTGCGGACTGCAGGCCCATTTGTAGTGGGGAGTCTAAAGGTTTCTTCTGCTGGTGCTTAGGAACTATGGGGTGTTTTGCAAGGTGGGACTCCTGAGGCTTGGGCTAGTTTGGTGTCTTGTAACTTGCTGGATAGCCCTTGGGAGGTATGGAGTTTTCTTCAGCTCCAGTATCCTCACGTGCAAAATGAGAAATCTTTACGGGAATTTCCCATTTTCCTATTCATTGGCCATATACAAAGAACTGCCAATGTTTTGTCTTTAGCCAAACCTCTAGAACTGCTTTCCTTTATCTAACTGTCTCCATGCCCTCCTACCCAAACGAAAGTAAAACACCCCTATGCATTCAAGTCTTTGGTAATCTAAAACGATTGATCATTATGTCACCTTCAAATACTTTCAGAACTTTCTATCTTAAGGTGCTCCCCAATCATAGAATACCATGGCTAGAGGAGGTCATTAGATTCCCCTAGTTCATTCTTATTCTGTACAAATGAGGAAACTGAGGCCTATCAAGGGCAAGTGACTGGCCTTAAGTGTCCTTATTTGGCATGAGAGATGACCCTGGAGCACAGGTGGGTGGGTGTTCTTCTCACTACAGAACTGGGGGCTTCTCCCAGCCTCATGAACGTGATCCCAAACCAATGCATCTTTAGAAGGGCAATGGCCAATCGCCACACTTTATGGTTTACAAATCACTACTGTATTATTCAGTTACATGTTGCTGTCTCAAGTTGCTAGGTGAGATGTTTTCAAGTAACTGGCACGATTCCCCCTTCCAAATTAAAAATGAAAGTAAGTCTGAGACACTTTGCACTGTAATCCAGTATCAATACTCATATCTAATATCCTCTATACTTAACCACCCTTGATAAACCTAGCTGCTTTAAGAAAAGATAGAATGGGCAAAGGCACATGCAATGGCGACTAGGAGGAGGGACAGGAAACTGGGGACCCCATGAGCTTAATCTTGTGATTTTATGGATCTGATTGGGCCCCAGAGCAGGCTCCTGGGAGGCTACAATTAGATAATGGCTTCATATTGTATTATTAGTGGGAAGGAAAGGACCTCTGGGCTTCCCTGCTGCTCAAGGCATGATTCTCAATCCCAAGGGAACACGTAGAAAATATAGAGGCAGCTTCTGGGGCTCCCTGGGGGTATTGAGTTCCCAATGGGATTAGTGTAGTGACACTCCTTGATGCTGCCAAGAGTTCATTTTGAGGGTTGTGAGAACAAATAACATAATCAAGCTCTTTATTCCACGGCTGGGGCATCTCTAGAAAGAACCAGATTGTTCACTTTAATTCCAATGTCAGCACAACTATTTTAACACCAAGTGGGTCAGATTTGACTCCAAATCCCTGAAATTAATTTTAGAGTGGCAGTGAAATAAAATAGCATACTTTGAGCTTTGTTGTAACATGTTCATGCAACACACAGCAAAGAAAATGTAGTAATTAGAGGTTAAATTAATCCTTGACAGACATGCAGCTCAGAAACACTGTGCTCTCCTCCCCAAACCTAGCATAATGCATGCCAGGCTTTCAGAATTAGCCTCACAAAGCATGTGATGTTGGCAATTACACCGAAACTCCTGTCCCATTTTGAATTCCAAGGTCGGTGCTGGAACTTCCATAGACAGATATTAATACCGAGGACTCACTGAGAATATAACCCAAATAACATCCTGCAAATGCCAGCAAAGACTACCCAGCAAAGCTCTCCACAGCACTGACTGCCCAACTTGAAAGCAGGGTGAGACATCATCCCTTTAGAGACTATTGCTACCAAGCCCCAGACTGATTATTAATTTGCAGCCTTCACTCTCCAACTTGGTGAGAGTTAATTTGTTTCAGGCTGAAATTCTAAAGGAAAATGTGGATGGGTAGTAATGTAGGGCTTGGTCCAATTGCACAGAACACTCTGGACACCCCGAAGCACTGCGCTTTATTCCTTAAGGCCCTGCCCTCCCACCACCAGATAGAAAACAATCCAGGGCCTGCAGACTCTCCTAACCTAGATGCTATTCTATTCAGTAGCTTTGGCCCTTTTAGCCTGACCTCTTCTAAAACTAGCAGAAAGGTATCCCTATGGCCTAGTGTCAAGGTACTCCTACAGATACAAGAAAGGTGGAAAATACAATGGCTGGTGGGGCAGAGCACACAGAAGTGTACCCAGAGAAAGTAAGGAACTACAGGTGGGTCTTAGACTTCACTATAAAAAAAAGTATCACTGGCTAACTGAAGGTCAAAAGACAGAATCAGGTGATCATGGGTTAGAACTATCTCCAGGGCCTAGGCAAGGTCCTTGTCTTATGAACTAGATGCAGGAGACAATAGGGATGTCTGGAGCTTGAAGAGATGAGAGGTCAAAACAGTCCATCTGGGCTAGGAAAGTTTCATGGATTTTGCAAAGAGCTTTTTGCCTTCTTTTGCCCAAGATCATGTCCCTAGAAGCCTTTACTCTCCGGAGTTCAGTGCCTTTGGCCGGGTTTCTTTCCCCAGGGGACTCTTAGATTATAACATGTCCAATTGTTTGGAAATTAGGGAGGTCATATTTTAGGAGAAAACGTGAGGCTCCAGGGAAAAACCAAGGAAGGTCTGGGAAAGGAAGGAAGGGAGAGAGAACAACTGGAGGGGAAAGAGCAGACAAGGAAGGCTCAACTCAATGCATACATGCTCCAGGACTAACAGCTCTGGACTGGTAATCAGGGGCAGGACCGCACAGGACGCATATGAATATGCTATAATGTGCTAACCCTTTCTCACCTCATGCAGACCTCCTTGATTCACAGGCCCCAGCTCCAGAAGGCCTTTTCCTCTTCCTCTGCTACACTTAGATAGAAAGAACAATGGCACAACACTAGCAACAAATAATAAACACATACCACAACACTGTACTTGTGAATTTTTGCTTCTCAAAGTCCTAAAGATGTTCACGGATTTGCTGTCTAAAAATTTTTAAATCATAATGGTTCCAACTAAGCTTTGCAATGCTCCTTTCTTGCCATCCAGTTGACTGGTGCTGCCTAGGTTACCCCTCCATGGTGGTGGTGGTGTGAGAGGTGTAGGAAAGGGAATGGGTTCATTGTGCCGATGCATAGTAACCAGCTCCTGTTCTTCCATCATTTATCTCCCTCTCCGGTGACATCTGGGTCGGTCTACTCACACTCTCAGCATTCTCTATGCCCCAACAAACACTCAGCCATTTTTGCTTGGATAAGGGGATTTTTTTAGTTACATCAATTATATGTGTATCAACATTTATGGCAGCAAGATAATTGCCAAAGAACTGAGAGGATAAAAGGTCTTTCTTCTTAACGTCCACCCTTACCAGTTATAAAATCAATATTAACATCAAGCAGGACAGTGGCAGATTCTTCCACTGCTGCTGAATCCTTAAAGTAGGAAATGTATTCTTTAGAAGACACTCTTCCAAACTGGAGGGTTAAGAAAAGGTTCAGCATTGAGTTCTGAATCCATATCCCAGTGGGTCATGTGTGTATGTGGATAGCAGGCCTTTTTGTCCTTGTAACCTTTGCTAAATAACTGCAAGGCAGCAAATCTGCTCTATATTTAATGAGTCCTCTGGAAATATGCCAGTCCAATTTCAAAGAGTTTAGATCCCGTTATCTGTAGACCAGCCCAGTGATTAGGAGGCCTGCCATCAATAGGCCCCCAGAGGGCTGGATTAGGGGTACTGAACACGAGGCACTCTAGGCTGCTTCTCAGCCTCCTTGTCTATAACTCTAGGTTAGAAGTTCACACTTGCAAAGACACAAGAGGGGGACACTTCCCACTTTAATATTTTTGATTGGCCTTCTGCCACATTTAACTCCCCTCTTTTCAATGTCTCTTAAAATCTTAGCCCCATTTCTTTATATATCATACTGTTTACCCCAATGGCAAGGCTGAACTTGGTGCTTCATTTTCCCTGAAAATGACCATGTTTGTTTACAGATCCTAATACTTCAGAAACTCAGAAGGAATCAGATTCAGGGCCTAAAGGGGGAATGCAAGGAGGGAGGACAAGCTTACCCATGATCCCTCTGTTAATTAATAGAAGTTTTGAGAAAGAAAAGAATGTTAGCCAGTTTCTAGTCAAATTATCTGATCCACCATCTACTTTCTCAGGGAAAGAAAAATCAGAATCACTGAAACTGAAAATGGTTACTACATATGCAAAGCCCCTTTAAAAAGTAGGCTTACTACTGCCAGGAGAACCACTTGGTTACGATCAATTTTTGTTCATCCCATAACCCCAAACAGTAATGGAGTTCCTAAGCATGATTCACTAACAGGTGCATTTTAAGCCTTTAGCGAAGGGGAGAAAAGATTAAATTGCTGCTGGGTTTAAAAATGCCTTTTCTTTACTGAAAAGGATTGGCGACAGCAAACCTCCTATCTCAACAGGCAATGAATGTGTACCCCCCCCCCCCTCTCAACTCCAGCAACAGGCTATTTCCTGGTTGAGTTTAAAAATTCAATGACGTTCCTGTTTCAACCCACACATCTGTGTCACTGTCAGCGTCAGTGGCAGGAAAACAGACAAAGTCACCCTTTGCTAATTATTTCCTAACATGGAATTTCCTTGTATCTTCTAAAGCCTTTCTTCCAACGCCAAACTGCCCCCCCCACACACACATTGTACTGAAGAAAAAACTGAAAATGGTCCTTGCCGGAAGAGAATGGTTTTAATGGAGATCTTGTAAGGAAGCCCTTCAACTCTTAAGACGTTTTTTAAAGGGAAACTAGGGGCAGCACTGCTGGTGTTCCTAACAGCAGCAGGTACAAAACAAATACATTTCTTCCCTTTCCCTGATTCCCAGGTTCTACTATGAGCATCATTCTCATAAATACTAGAGGAAACAGGCACAAGCTGGACACAGGTAGAGCTAGAGAGCAAGACAAGCTCCCAGAGCAGCAAAAACACAAGAGATCTGCGAAAGCACAAAACAATATAGAATCCCATCACTTTTCCCCTCTGGAGAACATCCTACTTAATATGCTACTGGTCATCATCGGAAAAGAGGGCTGTTACTTTAAGGGGGAAAAAGCTGATTAGCTGCTCTAGCTGCAGCAAACATCTGGTCTGTCCGGCAGGTTCAAGGCCATTTCAGCTCCTCTCTTCTGGAGGTACCATATGTTCCATCTCGCACATCAGCACCTTTATTTTCCATGATCTTGCTCCAGAAGAAACGCACAGAAGAGGGAGAAAGTAGAACCAACAGTTCACCCTTTGATTACTTTCTTATAATTTTAGATGTAATTGGGATGTGTGTGTGCGCGTGTGGGGGGGGTACCACTTTACCTACTACTCTATAGACCAAAAAATGTTCAGACAACACACTGCTATGGGGGTGGAGCGGGAGAAAGATGTAGAAAGGAATGCATCTGCAGGCAGTTGTACAAAGACTTCAACACCAGATTAAGGGGGTACCGGGAGGGGTGGATGCAAGGAGGGATGGAGAGGAGTAGGATTACTCTAGAGACCATCAGTTTGAGTTAGGTCCCACCCCTTCTTATTTGCCACTTTTTGTTCTTATCAGTAACCTTATCTTCCCTGAGGAACTTCGTTCTTTTGGAGGAGCCCTGAGGAGCGGGCTGACAGGATGTGAAAGGTTACTTGTAACATCAGGCTTAACCTCCCACACGGCAAGCCCCGTTTTATCCCAAGTTTGGTGGGTGGGGGGAAGCAAGTGGAAGGAACACAGCCCATAAATCCTCAATCCAGCTAAAACCTTGATGCCGGTGCATTTTGGACACCCCTTGTTGCCAGACCCTGTGTTTGTATAGAGGCAACAGGCCAATGCGTGGTCCCTGGCAGCTTCTGCGTTCACTTTCAGTTCCACACTACCCTAGAGGTGGCCGCGGCTACTCACTTCTCATGCCTCAAACAAAGGGCACCCTCTGAGAGTTTCAATCCTGTGGAGTATGTGTGTGGGGGGGACGACAGTGGGGAGCAGGAAGGAAGAGGAATATAACTAGATTACAAGGTGGTCAAAGTCTCAAACCATTACCAGTGCCTTTGCCGCCTACAGGCTCAGCAGCCACCCTAGTTTTTTTTTTTTGTTTGTTTGTTTTTTTTGTTTTTTTTTTTTTTTGGCTGAGAGGGGCGCCCTAAAGTAAAGCGAAACCTAGGAAAGGGCGCCCCCTATGCTCAAGCCCTGTCATCACAGGGACCTGCAGCATTTGCCCACCCTGCTGAGCATTCGCCGCCTCCCGCCTAGCTTCTGCCTGCTCCCAGTACAGCAGGCCAGACAGTCTTAGCTGCATGAATTTAGGGTGTCCAAGGCTGGCCGACCAAGTGCACAGAACACGTCAGGAACAAGAGCTTCCAGAGATTTCCCTGGCTCTTACAGAGGGTCCTCAAAATACAGACACCCCCCCCCCCCCATTGCCTACACTAGCCCTCCTGTCCCAAGCGGCTCGAAGCTACTTGGAGGGAGGCTGCCTCCCCCGCCCTCTGCCTCAGAGTCCCTTTCCCCTTCCCTCTCTCCAGCCTCCTGGGAAACAAAGGGGCTTTTTATAAAGCGGATTGTTGGCGGCGGCGGCGGCGGGGGTGGGAGGGAGGGGGGAATCTATAAAGACAAGAAGAGGTGGGAGGGAGGGAAGGAAAGAAGCTGCGCGGCCTCCAGGGGCCCAGAACAGTGGTGGCAGCCTGGAAGCCCTGGTGGGTGCATGGTAGACCCCGCCCGGTCAGTGGGCACCAGAGCGAGAGCCTGCGCCTGCCAAGAAACTGGGCCGAGCCGCTGTGATGCTCCCATCCACCCACCGCAGGCAGGGAACAGGAGTAGCGGCCATGGCCCGGGGCTGATAGGGGAGACATGATTCCCGCGGGGGTCTTCTCTGGAAGACCCTGGCCCTCTCCCTAGCAAACTCTTTGAGATTTGCTGAGGCTTGAGGAGACTTTGCGTCTTTGTTACAGCACGACCTGCTCTCCTCGACTAGGCTCTCTCGCCCTCACAGACAATGTCCCAGAACCGGCCTTGGTCGGCTACCCGCAAAGGGGACATTTGGCTTGAAGACGGTACTCTAAGGGGTTCTTTCTGCTGCCAAATAACAAGGACAAGCTACCCCAGCAACTGGAATCCAATCTCCCCAGGTTCCCTAGACACTCCGTGCTCCTGTCCTTGCTCTCACACACCCACATTCGGGGTGCCCGACTCAGCCGCACCCAGCTGCAGGAGCCCAGCGGGGAGCGAATCCCCCAGATTGAGGCGCATCTGTTTGCCCAGGTTCCGATGGCTTTAGGGCCGAGTTTTTCTGTCGGGGTAATCCTATTAGTGTCCGCTCAGTCCGAATTTAATCACCGATCGGAATCAAACAGCACCGCTAGCTTTCCAGGCTTCGGACTCACTGCATCAGGACGGAACCTGGCCAAACCAAGTGGCCAAGAAAAGTATTTGGCGGCGCTCCGGGGGGCTTCCCACCCGCCTTAGGCAGAGCCTGGCGCCTGGCTCGGCCGCTGAGAGAATGCCCGGGAGCTTGGAGCGCCAATTCCTGCGCAGGGGCTCTGGGAACGCTGGGTGGGAATTAGTAGGGGCTGCCTCAGGCCCCCAGTTTTGCTCCAGGCTGCTTTCATGAGGAGGAGTTGGCAAATGGGGTGGGGGAAGCGCAGGACAACGCGCACACCCCACACTCTGTTCCGCGGCAGCAAATTGATTTGGGGCGGGGGTATTCCTCATCTAGTGCCCACTGCTGGACTCGGGGGCTGGCATGGGAAGATAGAATCTCTGATGGCACCTTGGGCAGTGAGCGAGCGGCCCAGGGGTATGGGGATGGAGTGGGTGCTTCCTGCTAACCTAATGTAGCCCATGGAGCCCCGCGCAGCTTGCACCCCTCTATACCTTTCCTCCTCGGAATGCAGCTGCCTCCGCCCAGTGTTGGACTCCCCCTGGGGCGCCTAAAAGAAGACAGAGACCAAAGACCCTGGACGTTGAGACCTGCGCTCACCCCAGTTAGGCCAGTCCGAGAGGGGGGTGGCCAACCCCCAGCGCCAGGTGGGCCGTGTGCTCAGAGCAAACTTTGGGGTCTCCCATCTCACAGCATCCCGGGGCCCCGGATCCTCAAAGATGGAGACTATCAACGGGGGCTCTAAGTACACCCTGGAGCCCCCCCCCCCCACCCTAGTAGTCGGACCTCCCGCATCCGCCTTCACCCTTACCGTGTTGCGGAGCTCCAGCGGCAGCCAGGGCAGAGCCAGAGGGGCGGGTGGCCGCCGGCACAGGCAGCCTACCCCCAGGCGCCCGCCGAATGGCCCAGCCGGATTGAAGATCACCCCCTGGCTAGCGGCCGGTGCCCCCGCGCCCGCCCGCCGCCCGCCGCTTCAGCTCGCGGCCAAGTTCATGCTGGCGGCGCTGCAGTGGCGGCCTCAATCTGCTCGCTCCATTCCCACCGCCCGGCTCCGCGCCGCGCGCCCGGAAGGTGGAGTTTCGGGGGTTTAAGTTACTGATAGGCATTTCTCACTGCTGTGTCACTCGGGGAGGAGGAGACACGCACGCCGCACACTCACACACCCTCACACTCACGGCGACGAGCAGCTCTGGTCTTAAAGGAGAAGCTGCGCTGCCCTGCCTGCGACCCCACGGGCCTCAAGCCTTAAAATGCAGGGTTTCCAGACTGGGATGTAGACACAAGCAAACTAAGAGCCTGTCGCTCAAGGGACTTCCAAAATCCTCTAGACACTTTTTAATGGGCGAAGGAACAGCGGGATGGATTCGCAGTGGCAGCCTCATTTCTCCCTGGGGCAGCTAGGAGAGACTAGAGAAGTGGAAAGGGTGAGGGCACACTTACCTCGAGGCTCCTTAGGAGGTGAAAGGTGGCCTTTACCAGCGAAGTCAAGTGGCTGCACTGTGCGCTGATTGGGAGAAGCAATAGCGGGGTTAGAAAGCAAGCCCAGTCATAAGAATGGGTTGGGGCCACTTCAGGGCCACAGGAGACCCTGGGCCTAGGGGAAAAGTCACACGCCTCAGGTTAACTTTTCCAGTTAGTTTCAGAACAGAGCAAGCTGGTGGCTAGTGAGCATTACGGAAGGACAGAAGAGTGAGAGTGAGCAGAAAAGCCAGCACTCAACCGTGATAAGGTGAGAGAATGTTCCAGACTTAGCCTGAGAGATTGAAGACGGAGGGTGAGAGACAGAAACCAAGAGAAAGCTGAGAGAGAGAGACAGACAGACAGATGATGGTGAGGTAAACAGAGAGGGAGACCTCTTCTCAATCTCAACACAGCTTGACTCTGAAGCCAGTGCTGCTGCTTCTCCCTCCTCCTTCAGGTAAGGGCGCTCACCTTCAGTGGGTAGCAGCTGCACGGTGGCGGTGGCGCTGGTCTCACTCTGCAAGCAATGTGTCTGTAGGCTCATCAACAACTCATACCTGGATGATCAAACAAACCAGCCAGGAGTGATTACAGTAGGGACCTAGGCTCTCAAGTGCCAGCCATTGACCTACACGCCTGTGCCCCACCCCACCCTCGGCGCGCGAGTGCGCGCGCCTTCTCCCTCCTTGATGTCCCCCTCCTCACTCCCCCTCCCCCCCCCCCTCCGGTCTGTCCTCAGCTCAGAGGCTGATTGTTGTTCTCGCTGCCAGTAAGCTTATCCCGGAACTCAGGCACGCTGGCCATAGTCTCTCTATTGCTCTCTGTCTCGTTCTCTGGGCCCAGGGCGAGCAAAGACCATGCTCAAGCTTGACTGGACTAGCTGTTTATGGAGGAGTTGATCACAGGACTAACACCTGTGGCTTTTGCAGTAGCCCGAGTTGCTTGTAAACTGCCTAGTGGGCCAGTGCGCCCCCCCCACCCCCACCCCCGGCGCCGAGGCTGGAGACCTCCATCTCTGCTCTCTGGTAGTGTGGGCTGACTCCCTTATTCAGGGTACCCAACCCGGGCATGCGACTAACCTGAAAGATCCCTGGTGGCAGCGGCAGCAGCTGCTGCAGTAGCAGTGGCAGCAGGGGCTGAGCACCGCAGGGAAATGTCACAATGACTCACTCCCACAGCTAGCGCTGGGCTCCTGCAGGTACCTCTAAGTAGTAGCAATGCGCTCTTGTCTGCTTGTCCTAGGGAGTCCCAGGTCATGGCGGGGGGGGGGGTGCTGTAGCCCACACAGTCCCCCCTTTCATTCCCCTCCCTAGCTCTAGGATATAGAACAGTGGTGGTGGTGGGGGGTCGACTCGTCTAGAACCAACAACAACAAAAATCTCCTGGTGGGCATCTTAGGTGCTACAAAGCTGAGTTCTCCCCCTCTCAGCTTTTTTAAAGCTCTGTGGTGACCCAGCTCTGTTCGGGCACAAACTCAAGGCACGGATGCTGGATAAAGGAGGCAAGAACCATCCATGGGTCAAAGGGGGAGTGTGCATGTCTCAGCCTGGCAGTTTGGTAGGAATACATTGTGTCTGGGCACAATTCTTTCTACTTTGGACCTGCAGCTGCCACCAGAGACTGTAGATTGCTAGGAGACCCCATCTAGGGTTCCTATGACTGAGAGAGTTTGAGAGTCTCTTCAAGAATATCTGATTGAAAAGAGTTAAAAGGAGTGGGATAGCCAATCACCATGGAGCCGTGTTCATGGACTCTTATCATTTAAATGTGCACTAACCAAGAAAGGGGGAGATGGAGCTCTACTCCTGGTGATGTACCCCAAGCACTGCATCCTCCAGGAAGGCAGTGATGAGCATTCCTCCATTGTCTTTGGAAGGAAGCACAGATTACAGCTGTGGACCTGGCAAAAAGCTAACTGCCTGGCACTGCTAATTAAAAGGCCCCTAGCCATCTCATATTACATATGAACTTAGCCTTCGGGGAGGGGGCTTTCTCTTCACTCCACTTAGCCAGGGCCCTGCTGGTCCCCTAGCATGCCTAGCCCGGAGTTCAAGATCTCAGCTCAAGGCAATACGCTTCTTTAACTTATCTAGGACCTCCTCCTTGAAGGCTTCAATGATTCTTCTCTTTCAGCCATACTCCTCATCCACTCCCACAGAAATTCTGGCTTCAAAAAAAAAAGCATGGGCTCAATCTTCTCTGTGGATAACCTCTGCTTCCAGGCTCCTGCATCTCCTACTGGCTCACTCCAGTGATTGGCCAGGGTTTTCCCTCCAGCAGACCCCTCTGCTTTCTACTGTGCAAAATGCTGTACTGACTCTGCACAAAAGTTGACAAAGTGGAAGGGCTTCTGATGGCCAAGTGGGACACAGCTCCCTTCCTCCTCCATCACCATAAATCACTCCACATGGGTCTTCTGGCCCTTCTTCAACAGGCTAGGTCCTTCTCACCTTAGGTCCTTTGCACTAGCTCTTCCCTAGGGCTGGACTTCACTTCCCCCAGACAGGCCAGCTTCCTCATTTCCTTTAGTCTTGATATAAATGTCACCTGGCCACCCTGTGTAATGTTTCAAAGCCCTACGCCCATCTCTGGCACTTCCTCTCCCCTTCCCTTCTTTGTTTTCTCTCCAGAACTCAGCAGCAGCTGGCCTCTGTAAGTTATATCCTAGGAGGGCAGTCCTGGGCCTGCTTTCTGCAGGCACCTCTGTGGTACCCACTCTGACTGGTGTGGCATCTCTACTCAGTGACTGTTCATATATTTTGTTCTTCCTGGAGCTTTCTAGGAAACTGGGGGAGGAGAGGCTGGCCACAGAATTGTGCATACCCTGGAAAAGGGACATATAGCTGTCATCATGTTTTCAGGAGCTCTATGACCTAAACAAATGTTAAGAAGGATGAAGGTCAGGCAAAGAGCTTGGTGTTAACACCATGGAACCAGCTTTAGGTCATGTGATCAAGGGTCACTCTAGCCCAGATATCTTACAAGACCATCTTAAAAGTGACCAGACTGTCTCACAAGTAATCAGAGAGGCACAGTGAGTGCTTCTATCAGTTACTGTTGAAAACATGGATTTCTTGTGCTTGTTGGAAACATGAAATCACCGTGGTTGTCATCTAGGGCACTTCCAAGGTTGATAAAGTGTGTGTGGGGGGGTTCTCTTCACTGAGTAGAAGGGTGGAGCTACCCAGGGTTTTTTAGTTACCTAAGTTGTAAGCTAACAGCATATTTCCCTCCGTTTTCCTAGATACTTTGCTTTACTTGCAGAAATATGTATACCCGGTTCTAGATAATGAAAGGTAAAGGCATACGTTCAGTGGCTCATACCTTAAAGTAGCAGAGCACTAAGAAACTGAGTCTCAAAGCTTGGTGTGTAGCCACCCACTTAGTGGATACAGCCCTGGCTTGTGGGTAAAGCCAAAGAGAGGAATCCCATAGAGGTCTCAAGGAACTGAGCCCCTACCCCCAGGAAGCTCCTGGCTCTGCTCCTGAGAGGCTGTCAAAGGGTCGAGGATGAGATGGTGGAGTCCAGGGGCACTATGCCAAGGCATATATAGGCCTTGCCTTTGGTCTGACCCAAGCCTGGACCTTCATGGATTTGAAAATAATCAGCAGCCACCTGCTATTCAATCATATTCCTGTGAACATATGCCAAGTGTTTGAAAGTTCACATGACAAACGGTGGGGGGAGGGGTTAACTGGGTAGCCTCTGGAATTCTGGGGGTTCTGCCCAGGTAGAGACCAGGGAGGGGTCCCGTATTGACTAAAAATCAGAAAGCGTACCCAGTTGTTCCCTTCATCAGCACTCCCTGCTGGCTCCCTGCTGCTGCTAGCACTAAATCCAAACGGGACCATCTCCAGAGCCTCACATTTCTTGTTGAAATAAAGTCCTGGCAATAGTTTCTGCCTTGTTTGGGTATTTCAAGGTTGCAGTTCCCTTGTATTTGTGGACGCTTGGCAAGGTACTCAGCTGTTAGGATTTAAAGCGAGTGGTTTGAATGCTTGGTCCCCAACTGGTGATGGAAACTTTAGGGGGTCTGATCTAGGTGGAGGAAGTAGGCTACTGTGGAGAGACTGTTAGAAATCTAGTATCCCTAGTTGCTTCCTGACTGTCCCTGGCCTCTGGTCAGCCAAAAAGTGAATATCTCTCCTCTGCCACACATTCCCTCTGCCTTGAGGTCCTGCCAAGCTCATTGGGACAAACAACCATGGAGAGAATTAACCTTAAGAAACAGTCTCATAAGTTGTTTCTGACACACATTTTATCACAGTACCATGAAAGGAACCAAGACACTGCTCCATAGATTTCTAGCCCTTAAATAAGAGGGTACTCTTGTGATTATTATACCAAACGCTCATATAGACAGGAGGCTGCTGTTGAATATAACAAAATGCAGTGCATTCAAGTGACAACCCAGGCTCTGCATGTAAGTCCAAACCCCTCTGATGTCTGACTTCTTTGAAAGTGCCCTGGGTATCTGGTAAATGGTGAGACTATGTCAGGTAAGAAGGTAGAATCTGGCACTATGGAGGACATCAGGAATTATGCCCTGGTACGGTAGAAAGAAGTCCCTAGGAAACAAATTGAACTCTCTCTCCTCTCTCTTCCCTGAGCTCTTAAGCAATTTAAATTTTCTCTGGAACATTGTTGGTAGTAAGCATTTCTAAGAAACACAGTGGAAACAAATAGGAAATGGTTAAAATATTGATTGTAATTTCTTGGCTACTCCACTGATTTAAAAATAAAAACATTTAGTTTTAAAAAAGCCAACATTAGCAAGTGAACAGTTAATTAAGGAGCCGTGGAATGGCTTGCATCGATTCCACCATAAAGCCAGGAAATGGTTGCTACATGTCAATTTTCCCCTCTACTCCTTGCTTACCATGAACTCAGCTTCCCAGATTGCCAAAGGTAAATCATTAAAGCATAGATAGGGATGGGAAACAGCCTTTGAAGCAGTATGGGTAAACAATTTAGGGAATTAACATAGATCCAGATGGCTGGAAGCTATCCTCTAGCACCATGCCGAAGACTGGCAGATATTGTTAAAGCACTTGTGTAGACAAAAGTATGCAGATGGCTTACTAATTATTGATTTTTATGCTGCGACATTTTTCCCAACAGTGCAGGCACCACTTGGGCCCCATGTGGAAAGGAGCTCTATCCACTGCTCTAGGACCCTTCAGACCATTGTGATATTGTGAGAAAAAAGGAAAGAAAACAGCAAAACTCTGATTTGTGGCTGTCCTGGCAACCAGCTCAGCCGCTGCTGCCCCACCATCACAATCATGCAGAAGGTTAATATGACCCAACACCAGGAGAACTATTGACCAAGAAGTCTGTAGAGGAAACCCAGTCATGGTGTCCCAAGTGACCAAAGTGCAAAACACGATCAGAAGGAGCTGAAGCTTGAGGACATATGTACTGTATGTCAGGCCTCGTGTCTCCCATCTGGTGAGCTCACTGAAGCAACCTAACAGCTAATTTCAGACTTGAGCAAACTGAAGCTCAGAGAGGTTAGTCAATGCGTCTGATACCACACTATTACCATGGAGTCAAGATCTGAATGTACCGAGCAGTCTGGTATGGAGCAGCCTCAATAGCACTCCATTAGCACAGAGCTCTCCAGGGAGGACGTACGTGAAGTGCACACTGTGCCTGGTGCGTCAGTGGCTGACCTGCCCCAGCTTATGACAAAGGACTTTCACATTTGCACAATGTTGTCAGCTTGTCGAAGACTTTGGTAGCTTGAAATTGGTTGTGGTAGAAATAGTTACAAGAACTGGGCATTTGCTCCAAATTAGAGTGGCTTGATAAACACTTACCTACTTATCATTACATGTAGCCAGGTGGCCTAGTGCCAATCTTGGACCCCCTGCTGAGTAACTGTGGCCTGGACAAGTTTGTTAGCATGTGAAATGGAGAAAACAATAGTGTTCACCACATCAAAGCATTATAAGAGTTAATACAATAATACAAGTCAATCACCTAGGACAAGTATGACCATGGGCCATACAGGTCAGGGATATACCTCTGGAAGATTAGACTGGAGCTGACTATTCATATCACCTAGAAACATCAAAAACCGCCATTAATACTACTGTAGTTCAATGTCTTACTCATATGTCTGTGGTGATTCTTGTACAAGCAAATGAACTGTATTGCCAGTCACAGAAATGTATAGACAGTTCCATATAATATAAAGTATGTGAAAATATATGATTAGACATTTGCCATGTGTTTGAGAGGGTCTTATGTGGCTTTGGCTGGCCTCAAGCTTCAAATGTAGTCAATGATGATCCTGGATTTCTGATCTGCCTGCCTTTGCTTTCCCGGTGCTAAGATTAGATGTGTGCACCATGATGTCTGTTTTTTTATGTGGTGTCATTGTTGGTCAAACCCAGGGCCTTTGTGCATGCTAGTTTAGAATGTATTCCTACTTAAAAAATAACAGTTTACTGTAAAAACCAATCTGTTACATTATTATCACTTCATGC
This sequence comes from Arvicola amphibius, assembly GCF_903992535.2. Taxonomy (NCBI): domain Eukaryota; kingdom Metazoa; phylum Chordata; class Mammalia; order Rodentia; family Cricetidae; genus Arvicola; species Arvicola amphibius. Next base: position 133,100,779 of record NC_052065.1, on the reverse strand, counting down.
TTTTCCTGCTTTTCCCAATTCTTGGTTGCGTCATTTTCTATTGTGTTTGATTTCATATTGTGATGATTGTCATGGCACTGGGAACAACAGGTTATATAGCTTATACATGCCATATTCCTTAGCTCTGTAGGGCCATATGTCATGTAGGTTTGTGTAGGTACATTCTGCGATGGTAGCAGATCAACCACATCAACTATCAAGACATTTCTCAGAATGTCACATGACTGCATAAGTGGTCAGTTAGTGCTAGTTGTAAAAACAAGAGTGCCACCATTGTCATTAAATATAATGGTGATTATACTTAGGGGCGGTGGCCATGCACTTTCTTCTAGACCAGCTGTTCTCAACCTGGGGGTTGAATGACCTTCTCATAGAGATTGCCTAAGACCATCAGAAAACACAATTATTTACATTATGATTCATAACAGTAACAGAATTACAGTTATGAAGTAGCAATGAAAATACTGTTATGGTTGGGGTCACCACAACATGAGAAACCCTATTAAATGGTTGCACTATTAGAAAGGTTAAGAACCACTGTTCTAGACAAAGTAACAACATTCCAACTAGTTTTCCTACCTCCAGTCTTGTCTCTTCCAGTGTAGCCTTTGCATAGGAACTTCAGTTAATTTTTTGAATACAGATCTTTATATGCATAAAATATATCAACAGCAACTTATACCTCCCAGACTGAAGTTTCACTACTTTGTTTAACATGTATTCTCCATTTAATGTGGCCCTTTCACAAAATATGAAAATCTGTCTTAATTTTTCTAGGACTTCCACAATAAAAGTACCACAGTCTGGGGTGAGGTGGAGGCTTCCACAACAGAACACATCCCCTCACTGTCCTGGAGACTTGCTATATGATGTGAGGGTAGCGTTCCAGTTAATTGTTTCTGAGGTCCGTGAGGGAGAATCTGTTTCGGATCTCTCCCTGGATTGAAAATGGCTGGATTCTCCCTGTGTCTTTTAGATCATCTTTCTTCAAAGTACGTCTTGTGTTCACATTTTTCATTTTTAGAAAAGACACTAGGCATACTATAATTTGGGGCGGTTCCTACTCCAGATGGCCTCATCTTAAATGATTACATATGTAATGACCCTACTTCCAGGAAGAGTATATGCTTAATTGCTGAAGTGAGTTAGCAGTTCAACATATGAACACGGGAGGCACAATTCAGTCTCCATCAGCCTATCACCCAGCTCTCAAGAGTTAGTCTTTCTCATAAAGTAATTCGCTCCGTCTCAACACTTCCCAGAGCTGGAACTCATTTCAGCACCAGCTCTTTCAGTCCACACTCGGGCCCAAATGGCCTCTCAATTAGGCAAGGGTGAGATTTGGGGTTCAGTTAACCCATCCTGGTACCAAATTACTACCCATCAGTGAACCTGTGACACCGAGCAGTAAGTTGCTTGCTTCCAGGATATCATGGTAGGACAAACTTAAGGTAGATGTTCTCAATCTAAATGAGGAAGCAGGAAGGACAAAAGAGGAGCTTGTTTGTGAAAAAGTCTAAAATCTAGCAGGTAAGGTTCCATCCAGTGTCACGGTTTTAGAAATAGACTCTTTGGCTTGATACTCTGCCCTCCAGGCTTGTCCTCAATGTTCACAAAGACAGCCCACCTGATGGACACAGCAGATCTCACACTGTTCTGAAGCAGGCTGTTCTTTCACATACCCATGCCATGCATGAGTTCTTCCCTCCAGGCGCCAAGGGGCCCTTCTTTCTCTGCTCGCTGTGACACATCAGTACACTTACTGGGCCCTGGATGGAGCCTTAGCTCTACACCTGAGAGACTTTCTTTGACCCCTCCAGCATCTGCTCCAGGGGAAGGAGCTCCCCCGTCTGTGAAAGGTCCTTCTAGCACCTGTGCCATTGTCAGGGCAGCTAGCCTACTTACAACTGCCTATGACCCTGCTGCCCCCGCTGCTCCTGCTGATCCCGCTGCCCCTGCAGAATGGTGTTTCTTGAATTCAGGCACCAAAGCTCCTTGGTCACAAAGGATTGGGAAATCTTCAATGCCTCCTTATCTTAGTGCTTTGTCAAATGCACAAAAGGCCCTTTCAGGAACTCCTAACAGTTTGCAAAGCATTAGCCATAGCTTTTCCACTCTTAGGAAGAGGAAGGATGTGGCACAATTAACAAAAACCCAGAGACAGATTTTGGAGTTCAACTGAAAAACCAGAAAAGCAAAGCACACAAGCCACTAGAGAAGTGTTAACCTTTACCAAGCCTGGGCGACCCCAAAGCTAAGCAGACTAAGCTTCTCTCTCCTCCCATTTTATATTCCCTCTAGTGCTGGGATTAAAGGTGTATGACTTTTTAGTATTGGCATTAAAGGTGTAGGCCACCACCACCTGGATTTGATTCTGCACTGATTTTGTGTAGCACAGGGTGGACTTGAACTCACAGAGATCCACCTGACTCTGTCTCCTAAATCCTGAAACTAAAGGTGTGTGTCACTATTGACTGACCTCTAGTGGCTTTAACTTTGCCCCTGGTCTTCAGGCAAGATTTATTTATCAAAATACAAATAATATACTACTACAGAGATAGAATGAAAAATTGTATCAGTCATCAGAGACAACTATCACAACGTCTATCACCTTTGCCATAGGTGCTATTATTAGCTTATTGGACAATGGCATTGGCCTTATGTAGGATAACGTATAGTGAAAAAGCAATTGCTCGGTCTGCAGGCTTTGGTACTTATAAAGTATGTGACCTCAAGTAGCATACTTACCTCTTTTGTGCTTCTGTTTCCTTAGATGTAACGTGGGACCACCTCAGAATCAGCAGGGAAATATCAATGTATTCAGAGATAGCCAAGTCTTAACTAAGTATTCTAGTACCTGCTGCTGCTGAATTCTTCTTGTCTGGTCTGGAATAAGACTTCAGAAAGTAAGTTTCACTCCGGTTCTGCCCGTGGCATGACTTTAGTAAATACTTCAGTATGTGGGAAGGAGGTGGGTCTCTAAATAGCCAGTGGTGCCAGGTGTGAAGCGATGCCAGCCCTGAGTGATGGCAAGATTCGTGGTCTGGAGGGCTACCCTGGGTCCTTAACTCTATTCTTCCTTGTGGACTGGGCCCTCTGTATTTCCGGCTTTTTCTTCTGAGTCAGAGGCAAGTAAGGTCAGAAGGTATTTGGATTTCTGTGAGCATCCTCTGTGAGTACCTCATCACCATGTTAGTGCCTTGAGACTGGGATGCAGAGAAGCCTTTGTACCTCGGAGATGTTACTCAAGGTACTTCCAAAGTGGCACTATATGGGAAAATACGGTATTGGGCAGTAGCCAGGAGGAAGACAGTGCGCACCTTACATGAGACTGAAATGTCCCTGTGGTTCAAAGAAAAGAGATTCAGAGAAGAAGGTAAAATCGGTGCCTTTGCAGCAGCCAAATTTCCATCTCAGTGCTGTATGCCTGAAACTTTATGCCCAGTACAGGATCAAACAGGTTCGCACCACATTGCACTGGAGGCAAAACATGTGGGTCACAGTAATCAAATCCTCAGGACCTGGTGGGTGGCAAATGCCTACCTAGCTAAGAGGACCTTGGTTTCTGATTGTAGTGCTGTGAAAATCCAAGCTTGATAAGGTGTCACACTGACAATTGCATTGGGCATCTAGACGGGGTGCTGTTTACTGCTCTTCTCCTATCCCTATCCTTGACCCACAAATGGTCATTATTTGTGCTGGCCTGTCTGTGAAGTGACAGCCACGCATAAATGCTCCCAGCTTTTAAAGGGCAAGAATGGCAACCTGCTCTCTTAAAGAACCACTGAGTCATGGCACTCCATGAACTTCTTATGGCTAGGAGAATCAGAAAAGAAGCCTCAGGGAAGTTCTGCAAACCTAAGCACAAGCTGGAGGGGAAGAACAGAAGCCGCAAAGACACCTCCGGAACACTAAGCAGCTGCAGCCACCAGGGGACTCATTTCTCTTCAGCAGCGTAAACAACAAACAGCATTTCCTACGCTTGACAGAGGCCAGAACTTTCTGTCCTCTGCCAAACTTCATGCCAATGCCGCTTGCTCTTCACTTCTTTCTACCAATGAAATGACAATCCTGCCAGTGTAACATTACTTAACGATTTATTAGTGATTATTGATTTTCAATTGTGGTTTTCCCCAAGTTGTGGGATGGAGCAAATTGAAGGCATTCTGTCTGTGAAGCTCTATCAATTTTCTTGAGGCCAAGATGCAAGTAGCTCATCTATGGCTAAAGGCACCTGGAGAGGAATGCAATAGACCCCCCCCCCAATAATGGGTCTATACTAAAATGCAAGCTATTCTATCACTAGACAGAGGGACACCTTAGATATGATAGTGCTAGAAATTCTATGTGGAATATTTGGCAAGCTGCAAGAGAGTCAAAATGAAGCCTTCCAGGATTTTGTAGCATCACAGTTTCTGTGGCAGAGAATTATCCTCTTATTGTAAAACACTTCACGGGTGACTACTAGGCCCTGGTAGAGAATTAGTGCTTGACTATGGCACCCCAAGTGCAAAGTTGCACTTGCTTATCACAAGCTAGATGATCAGAAACATTAAGTTATAAGCTCATGCAATTGCACTAGGAATCTATTGTATTAAAAAATCACTAATTTCACTTTGGATCTAAGAAGGATCCACAGAGTCAAGTACATTATAGAAGCAGGTAATACATATGTATGCTACCTACATTTGTTAATGTACTTTTTCTTCATCTCACATTTATGACTTTAAGGAGTTTTCCTATGACCAACGGATGGAGTATAGAATAGTTTGGGCTTGGCTCTCAAATAGGTTAGTACAACAAATGTGTAAAAGTCCCTTTGGGGACTATTGTGACATTCCACTCTCTCTGCAATGGCCCAATGTGACAGTGGTAAAGCCAAATACCCCTTCTGGAATAGAGTTGAAAACAGTAGTGTTGGTGACCAACTGGTTATAGAAGGAAAAAAAAATGGCCTTTAAAAGGATGTACCACTGGGCAGTGACAATTGGCTTAGCGTGTTGTCATACAGTGATTCATTCCCATTTCTTCAAATCCATAGATTCAAGCCTTAAGCTTTAGTACTTCAGAACATGACCTTATTTGGAAATGAGGTCACTGCTCATGTAATTAGTTAGAGTAAGTTCATTCAGGAGTAAGATGGGCCCCAACTCAACATAAGCAATGTCATTGTAAACAGAAAATGGGCACAGATATACATTTAGAAGGAAGACAATATGAAGATACAGAAGGATAAGATGGTCAACAGGCAAGGAGAGCGAGTGAGAACAAACCCACACAGTCTGCTGGATCAAACAACATCCCTGATGCCTTAATATCAGACTACTGACCCCCAGGAACTATAAACCAGTACATGTCTAAGCTACCCCAGTCTTTAGAACTTTGTTACAGGAGTCAAAACAAACAAAACTAGTACTTAACTAGAGCTTTTTATAAAGTGAGATGTGAATGTCTGGAGAAGCATGTCCGGATGAGCCTATAAGAATGGACACAAATCTTGGGGTTCTTTGTGCCTCAGCACACACAGGCACACTTGCTAGGAATGCAGGACAACCTTCTGTTTGATGAGTTTTTCTTATCAAGACAGACTGCCAGAGTAAATGGCTCCTCAGGGTTGGCACACTAGATCCATTGATGCATAACTTTTTTTAGGGAGAAGTGAACACATATATTCACTACAGACAGAGCACGGACAGTTAGATTTTCTAGATGTACAGAGATGTATTTCAGCTGGATAGGTGTTCTTCAAACCTTCAAAGACTATGGAATATGGCATTTAAAATGTTTTAATAATTTAGGACTTTTCATGACAATGAGACACATCTGCTCCTGACAGCACCAATTACTTCAAAAATAAGATGGGCATTGAAGAGGCTCCTTATGGAGTTGGTTAGCCATTTGGGCAAGAAACTGCTCTTGCCTGGACTGCTTCATGGTATGCTGTAAAAACTGGACATGCAGAACCCACAGAGAAGTGACTGCTGAACTGGCCTAAAGGTGAGATGACCCTTCAGGGCTCTTGCTACATGAAAGACTCTGCCAGACATTATACAGGACACAGAAGTGACTGACAAACTGCCAATATAGGCTGAACTGTCTTTGAAATTTCCTGCTTTGTGGGAAAGTCTGCTGCATACTATGGGCCTGTAGGCTGAAGATGGATGCCCCAACGTTACAGAAGAACTTTGGGTGACTGTCCAGGCAGTGAGACGTCTCTGTCAATTCAAGAGTTTTGGAAGTTGCTTACAATGTACTTTCTGTTACTTTGGAAATATTGTGCCCTTCTGGAGTCTTTGATGGAGTTGAAGAATTTATGGTTATATTTATAGTTTTCCTTAGTTATGATAAAAGATATAATAGATATAAATTAACTGTAATTCTTGCTTGATAACTGTTTTGTTATATGTAATTTTACTATGTTAAAGTTAAAACCTTCTTTTTGGTTTAAACATAAAAGGGGAAATGGTGTGGGAGGTCCTTCTGTCTATGTGTTGTTTTTATTGGTTAATGAATAAAGAAGTGTCTTGGCCTATAGCATAGGAGGAGAAAGGCAGAGTCAGAGAGAAGCCATGGAGCTGCCGGAGGCAGACTTGCTAAAACTTTGCTGGTAGGCCATGTCCTCATGGTGATGCATAGATTACTAGAAATGGGTTAAGATGTTAGAGTTAGCCAATAAGAAGTTAGAGCTAATGGGCTAAGCAGTGTTTTAATTAATACAGTTTCTGTGTGATTATTTTGGGTCTAAGCTACCTGGGGGGCTAGGAACCAATAAGCAGCCCTCCTTGCAACAACCAAAGAAATGATTCCACCTAATTCTAGATTGCTGAAGCCATGAGTTTACTGGTTAAATTATGGGAGCATGGGTGAGAAGCTACTTAGAGGAGTACAAGTGACTCCAAGGCAGTCACTTCATTGAGAAGCCCAAGCCAGGATAAATAATGGAAGCTGCATTCTGTGGCTCTTTGCACAACTTGAAGACAATTTAACCTGTGTCTATTCCCAGGGGTTGCGAGTCTTTTAAATTACATTAATTAATTGATTACTTGTGTGTGTGTGTGTGTGTTTGCGCACATGTGCACACGTGTGTTAGTATGTGGAAATTGGAGGATAATTCATGGAGGTCAGTTGACTCATTCTACCACATGGGTGCGGGGAGATTGAACTTGGGTTGCCAGGCATAGCAGTAAGCACCATTTTTTGAGAAGCCGCTCCTAGGTTTGCCTTGGGAATCCTTCAACTTTTTTAGCTTCTTGAGCCTTCTAAGTTGTAGGAGTTTCTGGAGTTTTGTATGTTATGTGTTCTACTTTCCTCCCTCCAGAAAAGGATATTTCAGTTATAAAGAAGTGCCTAAACAGCACCCACGAATGGAGTATTCATAGGGCAAGGATAAATCCTAAGGTAAAGCCAACAGCACCATGTTTCTTCCTGATCTATTAGTACCAGTGTTGCATGTCTACCTGCCAACAGGTAAAGGACAAACCAGGCACTTGGTGGTTATATGTATTGGGCGTTTTTCACTTTGGAAAGGACAAAAATGAGTCTTTAATATAATTTATACCTACTACATATATTAATTCACCTTTCATGTCCATGGTGGCTTCATCATCACCATTGTGCCAGCATCTACTGAATGCCAGGTCTACACACAGTGTGATGTTCTCCTCCACACAGTGTTGCCTCAGATCAAGTGGCACACTTTATGGCAAAGTAGGTAAATAATAGATACGAGAGTCACTAATATTATCTTGTACTCAATCAGTCAGCATTAGTATGCATAATAGGATAGTTTATTAAAGGCTTATTTAAGATGTCATCATGGATGGGATACACCATGAATTTGTGTTGCTGTCTCATGGGACTCAGCAAACTCATGGATCCAATTGCTCATTGTGGTGTTTTCAATAAGAATGGTCCCCATAGGCTCATATATTTTAATGCATCATCAGGGAGTGGCACTATTTAAATAGGATTAGGAGATGTGGCCTTGTTGGAGGAACTGTATCAGGGAGTGGGCTTTGAGGTTTCAAAAGCATCATAGCCCCCCAGCCCCCGTAGCTCTCAGTTACTATTTCAGTGCCTACCATGTTCTCCACCATGACAATAATGGACTAAACCTCTGAAACTGTAAACAAGCCCCCATTGCCTTGGTCTTAGTGTCTCTTCACAGGAATAAAGCAGGGACTAAGACACTCATATATGTTTCTTAGAGCTAGATCTCACAGATCAAGGGGTGGATGTATGAGCGGGCTTTCTCACTAACTGAGCGGGCTTTCTCACTAACTCCTGGTGAGCTGCTTAGGAATGTTTAGTTTATGTCTGTCTTACTTTCTTTTCCTCTTGCTATGATAAGATTCTCCGACAAAAGTCATTTCAGGGAGAGAGGATTTATTTTGGCCCACACTTCAATATCATAGGTCATCATGGCAGGGGAGTCAACGAGGCAGGAACTTGAAGTTACTGGTCACATCACATCCGAAATCAAGTAGAAAAGAGAAATGAATGCTGCTGCTAGGCCAGCTTTCTCCTTTTAAGCACTTTAGGATCCAAGCCTAGGGTATGGTGTCTCCTGCAGTGGCCAGGTCTTCCCACCTAAATTAACGTAATCAAGATAACCTCCACCCCACAGGCATAGCCAGAGGCTTCTCTCCCAGGGGATTTTAAACCTTGTAAAATGGCGACTGAGATTAAGTATCACACTGCCTCTGAAGGCTTAGTCTCTGGAAGATGAGAGATTCTGGTTTGTTGGTTGGAAATACTTCTACTAGGGGTAAGGATTCCATTGAATTTTAAGTTAAAGTATCCGTTTAGTCATTTTGTTTTTTCATACACATAAACTAGAAGGTGAAGAAAGGGGAGATTAGGGTTACTTATATCCAAAGGGTCAGTGAGAAATATATTTCAAGCTCAGGGAATTCAGTAGGAGAATATTCTTAATTCTGCTAAGTACAACAAGGGGAATGCATGTATAATTGCGTAAGTCATTGCCCAACAAATGCACGTGAGTCAGGACTCTGTCCCCAACACAGAGCAGTAGCAGGTACTAGACAAGGGAAGAGCACTTGTGAAGTAGAGGGTGAAGGTGAACATCGATTGTGGCTCAGATATAGGCAGTAGCATCAGAGATCATCACTTTCTCATGAACTCTCTAGCATTAATTATTTGTAGAGACTTCAGCTGACTCCTATTTCAAACTAGCCTTACAGGTAAATTAGCTTTGGGCCTCACATGTCTTAAGGAAGATGTGAGGACATTTCGCTTTTAACTATGGAGGCACCATATTGTATGAAGGGGGGATAAGAAGAAGAAAGGGGTCAAAAAATGAATGGTAGAAGAAATGAGTCATCAGACATGTTTTGTGCCTCACTTCAGACCCTGATAGATTTGATCTGTCCCTAGTGTAGCTCCTGCTACTCTGATAAGTTCTGTAAAGACTCTTAGTACTTCCTCAAAGGTTTGCTTCTCACTTCCTGACCTTGGGTTTCTTAGATGTCAAGATAGTTCATGGAGAGACCTCATTCAACACTCAAATTGTGCACATTGGCATCTAGAAGTATTAAAACCCATAGACAATCTTAAGATGTACTTTAAGTGGCTTTGTAGGCAGTCTTGGATATTTAAATAGTCTTCCATGGCAGCCAAGTGGGTAAAAGCATTCTTTATCCTTGCATACATCCATTATACATAGTAGTGGGTTTCATAAGGCTATTTTCATGAAGATATTCTAATGTATTTTGACCATATTTTTCTGTAGCTTTCCCTATCCACATTTTCAATAACTTCCTTCCACCACTTCTATCTTTGTGTCTTATGTGCGTAAATAATTGTATCTATATTAAAACCTAGGATCAACATGATAGACAATGTGATATTTGTCTTTCTGAGTCTAACTGAATTAACTTAGCTATGATAATTTCTAGTTATATACACCTCCTTGCAAACAACATAATTTCTTCCTAGCTACACCAAATATCATTATGACTATACTACATTTTCTTTATCCATTTCTCTGTTAATGGACACTTAGATTAGTTTAATAACTTAGCTATTATGAATAGCTCTGCAATTAACTCTGATGTGCAGCTGTCTCTGTGGCATGTTGATTTAGGATCCTTTGGGCAAATACACAGGAGCAATATAGCTGGTCTAATATAGTAGATCTATTTTAATTTTTTGAAGAAAGGTCATACCGTCTTACATAGTGTTTCATGTTTACATACCCACTAGAAGTGAACATGGATTTCTCTTTCATCCACATTCTTATTAGTATTTTTTAATTAGTTTTCTTCATGATTAACATTGTGACTAGAGTGAAATGGAATCTCAATGTACTTTTAATATTTTTTATTGGCAAGTGAGGTTGAACTTTTTTCCTGTTTTTAATGATCATTTGTATTTCATTTTCTGAGAGCTGAATGTTCATTTTATTAGCCCATTTATTAATTGGGTTGTTTGATTTCTTGGTAGTTTTATAAATTTAGAATAAATTTTATTTTAGAATTTATTATAAAAATGTGTTTCTAACTTTTTATTTTATCTCTGTGTGTGTTCTGCCTGTATGTATGTCTACATAGCATGCATGTGTGTGCTGCCTGTGGAGGCCACAAGAATGCATTGGCTCCTCTTGCAACTAGAGTTACAGACAGTTATGAACTGCCATATGGGTGCTAGAAATTGGACCTGTGTCTTCTGCAAGAGCAGTTGGTGTTCTTAACCACCGAGTCATCTCCTTAGCAAAAGATTTAGTTCTTTTTGTTCTTTGTATAGTTTAGATATTTGTCTTCTGTCAGTTGTATAGGTTGCAAAACTTTCCACATTTTTAGGTTGTCTCTTCACTCTATTGTTTTCTTTGCTTCGCAGAAGCATTTTAATTTCATAAAATCTCATTTATGAATTGTTGGCATTATTTCTTGAGCAATTGGATCCTTTTTAGAAAGTCCTTGCCTGTTTCTATATTTTGAAATGTTTTTCCTATTTTTCTCTCCAACGATTTCAGAGTTTCAGTCTTCAGTCTTATCAATTTGGAGTTGATTTTTGTGCATGGTGAAACAGAGATCTAGTTAATTTTTCTGTATGTAGATATCAAGCTTCTCCAGCACATTTGCTGAAGAGGCTGTATTTTTTCTCCAATATATATTTTTGACATCTTTGTAAAAAATTATATAATTGGGGCTTCATAGCTTTATATTCGATTCCATTGATCTCTTTCTGGCTTTGTGTTAGGACCATGCTGGTTTTGGTTGTTATGGAGTCCTTCATAAATTTGTATGTTACTTTGGTGTGTGCATGCACGTGTGTAGGAACAGAAGTCAACCTTCAGTGTCATCCCTCAGAGGCTTTCCACTTGGGTTTTTGTTGTCATTGTCACTTTTTCTTCTCTTTTAGGGGGGAAGTTCTCTCATTAGCATGAAGCTCACAAAGTCACACATATTTGCCAGTCTTTGCCACCCCAATTCTGGAATTACAGATACACAAACACACCACCACCACCACCACGACCACCACCACCACCACCACCACCACCACCAACACCACCAACACCACTACCACCACCACCTCCACCACCACCATCACCCCACCACCACCACCACCACCACCACCACGCCTGTTTATTTTTTCTTATTTCACTTGAGTGCTGGGGATCAAATTCAAGGCCTAATGCTTGAGTGGCAAAAGCTTTGCCAGCTGAGACATCTCCCAGCACACATGTTACTCTTATATTAACTTCCCCACATTGCCCCACGTGGCCTTGCTCCCAGGCCAACAGGAATGTTGGAGATGAGAGTAGCCCTCAGGAACCTAGGGGAGAGCTTTATTTAAAGAGAATGGTTTATGTGACACAAGGCCCATGAGTAGAAAAAGGTAGGGGTTGATATGTAGGGAAATGGGGGATTTTTTCTTTCTTTTCATCCCTTTCTGTAGGGATGGGGAAAAGGGCGTTTGAAATGTTGCTGGGTGTTTCAGTTTCAGAAGCTGGGGCTGGACTGACTTGCGGTATGGGAAAGCAGAGATGGCCAGACCAGAATGCTCTTACTAGAAGTAAGCTTTGGAGAAGACAGGACAGAATTGAATATAAGATCCAGGGAATATACTGGCTGTCTGCTGGGGAGAGAGCAAACTCTGCTTTCCCTGAAGCTGAAAAAAAAAAAGAAGGGAAAGGGAGCAAGAAAGTATGTGGGAATGTGGAGGGGCTGTGAGTATGGAAACCTCCAGGGGAGTCTCAGTCTCTTCCACAAGCTGGGGGCCGAGGCTGCTGCTGCTGGGGAGAGTGGGGGTGGGTGGAAGGCTGGGACTAGAGAAGGCTCATGGGAAGGCTCAGGGCAGCTGCTGTGGGGAATTCCAGAGGGATTGACATGGGCGCTCCACCTGCCCTACCTGCCTGTAGGGATAGACATCTGCAGCCTTTGCACAGTCTGGGGATGTAGTCCGAATGCAGAGTTGGTGTTCCATTTGCAGCAAGTGTACGTGTACCCTCCATTTGACCTGCATTTGGCTTCCTTTCCTGCTGCACTTACCTCAAATGTACCCCCTTTCCATCTTCAAACTCCTGCTTAAATTGCTCCTCATGCAAGCAACAACTGGTCTTAGATCCCCCCCCCCAAGCCACAACCCACATTCTTCAAATCGCAGCCCAAAGCCCCACCTCTAAGAAGCTATCTTTGTGATTAATACAGACTGTTCTCCAACCTCTCAGTAGCAGCCTGAGACTGGCCCTCTTATCCAATGCACTCTGCTAACTTTTGCTGCTCTCCAAATTTAGCCAGGGTCAGAACACAGTGAGTGCCTGTCCTAGGGCCCTGTTAGAATGTCATTTCTAAAGGGCAGAGCTGACCCTACTTTCTCCTTCTGACCCTTTCTACTCCACACTAGGCAAGTAAAACATCTCAGTTTTCTTGGAGATCAATGGTGTCAGAGAGCCCCAGGCCATTCCAGGGTTTCTTAAAATTAGTCATCCTTAGGAAGTCAAGGGAGGACTTCAATTTACCCGTGCGACTCCTGGATTTCAGTGAAGAACATTGTACATATGGGTACATGTGTGTTTCCACACATTTTTCTAGATAGAAGTCCTATAACTTTTTGGGGGGTCATAATCCACCCACTTTTCTTATTGCAGTTCATCTTTAGTAAGAAGCAAGTCTATACCTTCAAATGGTTGTTACTTCCATGTCTCTAGGCCACTGTCAAGGAGGTTTTGATCTTAGCCATGTACACTGAGCCAGAATCCAATCTATGATCCATAGTATCCCATCAAAAGGATGAAATTAATAGGAGTCCTCTAGGTTTATGACTCTTGTGGAAATTAATAAGCTGGAACTTGTTGAATTTGAAAGGCCTTTAAAAATTTATCAAGGGCAGTATTTCTAGAAATGTGTTCTACAGTACAAGACTTTCATCAGATGTGGATAGCTATTCAGAGAAACAAGGATTCTGACCCAAAAAATAATTTGGAGGTGTAGATTAGTGGGGGACTGCTTGCCCAGCATGTGTTAGGTCCCAAGTTCAATCTGTCAAAGTAAGAACAACAGTAATTTGGGAGCTAGGAAGTTCAGCAGTGCTACACAGCCCTGCTTTCAGCCGCAGTTCTTAGGACCTTTCCTTTCAATGTATGCTTTGAATTTTCTGGAGGGAGATGTGGTAAATGATTTTTCCCACCTATAATTACAAAAAAAAATCTCTTTGCAGAGTGTCAGACAGAAGTAGAATTTCAAAGAATTGTCTTGTCCACAAGTCTAATTCAACCCCTGCTTTACAAAGGTTGAGATCCAAGAAGTGACAAGCTTCACCCAATGTCATCTCAACTACTAGGGTGCTTAAGAGTGAAAGGGGAGTTCGAGAGCCTCTCAGCAGGGGTGCTGTACAATGAATGGTTGTATAGGGTGCAATTTGAGGCTATATTCCCTGGGAGCTTGCTTAAAACTCAGTGTTAGGCTCCATCCCCACTCTGCCAACCTAGAATCTACATTTAAACCAGCTTGCTGGGAGACTGGGTGCCACATTAAAGGAAGACAAGGGGTGATATCAGTTATTTATTTCCAGTGTTCTGTTGTCCTGGCTTAGAATGAAAGCCATTTATTGAGATTTGGGATGTTCTATTTACTAATCATCTAAGCAGAGAACTCATCTGGATTCAGAAGCCTTCTTGGGGATGAGTAATAGTGAGGCATGGCTCTCTCCTAACTTGACCCTGCCTAGGATGCCAGGCATGTCTCTGTGGACAGACACATCTGTGTCCCACTGATGTGCCATGTACCACTGGGGCACTTTATGCTTGCTTGCTTTATCAGGTGGGTTCTCCACAGAAACATACAGATAGATTTAAAGGAACTGGATTGTACAGTTGTGTGAGAGACAAATTTGAAATTTGTAGAGCAGGAAGCTAGCTGGGAACTCAGACATAACTTGATCCTTTAGTTCTGAGGCAAATTTCTTTTTAGTTCTGAGACCCCAGAGTTTATTCTTAAAGCTTTAAGTGGATTGGTTGAGGATAACCAAACTGCCAAGAGCACAATCTGTTTTGCAATGTCAACTAGTTGCAGGTGCTAACAAAAGCAAAAACATACTTTCATAATCATTTCTAGACTGGTGTTTGACAGGTTCATTGGGCAGCAGGACATGACGGAGTTGAGACACGGACCTGACCATCACACTCATGTCAACTTTACAGTAACCCTACAACTAGCTCCATTTCACTGTTGGTGAACTGAGGCACCCAGAGGGTAAGAAAACCACCCAAAGACAGAGGCCAGTGATAGAGGCAGAACCAAATATAGGTAGCAGAGCTCTTGCTACTCGGCCAGGCTGTATCTCCATGTGCCCTGGCCATTGATAGCCTAAGATCCAATAGTGGCAGCACCCGGGAATCTGGTTCTGGAATTTAGGGATTAGTACATTCCCCTCTGCAAAGATCAACCACTGACAGAAGATGCTCCCTAAAGTCATCACAGATTTAGCACTTACATATGCAGCATTCCTTCCTGCCCAAGGAAGCTTATTACATGTTCCCCAGGCATGTGCACTCAGTCCTGTTTGATGGAGGAGTGTCTATGTGTTACTTTCATTGATTAATAAAAAACTGTCTTGGCCCTTTAAGAGACAGAAAATTAGGTAGGCGGAGTAGACAGAACAGAATTCTGGGAAAGAGTGGGAAGACACTTCAGGCAGTCACCATAGGCAGTCGCCATGCTTCTCCTCTCCGAGATGGACACAGGTTAAGATCTCTCCTGGTAAGCCACACCTCGTGGTGCTACACAGATCACTAAATATGGGTTAAAGGAAGATGAGAGAATTAGATAATAAGAGGCTGAAATTAATGGGCCAGGCAGTGTTTAAAAGAATACAGTTTCCGTGTAATTATTTTGGGTAAAGCTAGCCGGGTGGCGGGACGCAGCCCGCCGCTCCTACACTGTTGGATGGGTAAGGTAGTCTCACTGCTTGCTTATATGGTGAGGTCTCCAGACCACTACACTCTAACACTTTCCCTGCACCGTCCCAGCATCTTTAACACTAGACTCCCAAATGCATGCCCAGGTCAACCCTAATCCAGGACTGTGGAGTACTGATTTCCCAAGCACCTCTCATACTGACAGCCAGGTTAGCTTATAGGAGCTATGCTTTGATGGGGGGGTGTCTCAGGCTGACCTCATCTGAGGTTAGACCCCATCAAAGGTCCTATAGGCTAATCAAAATTTTCTTGAAGAAAATATGCCTGAGGACACTTAGCCCCTGGGCTAAGTTCTTGTGCCATTTCTTCCTGGTATTCAATTCTTTTTGCCTTTCTATGAAGTAGAGCTCCTGCTTCACTTCATTACCAGAATTTCAGCAGAGTTCCCTGCTTTGTCTAGCTCCCTCATGCTGCCGCCTACTCCCTCTGAAGCCTAGAGTCTACTCTCTCATCAGTTACCGTACTCTCCATTCCTCATCAGGAGCAGGATGCTGGGATTAGCTCTGGATGGGCCTATCTCACACTTTCTGTTCTGGACACGTGGAATAGGCAGACCGCAGGTCCCTAGCACTTACTCTCCCTTCCTTGTGACCAGCTTGGTAATGTTGAACCAGGAGGCCAGCCCTTGCAAGAACTGATGGCCTATTGTCATTACCCTGAAATTCTCAGCAGTCCATCAGAAGTTGCCTGGAGCATTCCAGTGCTAAATTTGGCAATGGAGGAATCCTAAGAATTCTTTAGGCTCTCATATTCCACCTTGTTATTTTAGGGTTCAGGGAAGAAGGTGGAATCTGTGAAATCTTATCCCTTGTCCCTATACTGGGGCTGAAGGAGAGGCAACCTCCTCCCCCAGTCTAACTCCTGCCCTCTCCTTCAGCACCATGGCCATCAGGACCACATAGTAGGTACTGATTTCACAGAACACCAGGATCCCTGTGTCAGGGGCTTCTCGCCCCTCTGCTGCCATGGGGGCTTCTTTAAGGCTTTCAGCTCTCACCTTTTATGGAACATAGGGTGATTTACCAGGACAATCTCTTTTATCCATCTCTATTCTGCTCAGGTAGACATTCACATCTATTCTCTAAAGTCTGCCCTCTGACCCTGTTCAGCCTCACCTTGTCCCCCTTCTCTGGCTGTGGCTCCTCTGGACCCTCAGTGGACACTTAATAGCAAGCTAGGCCATAGGAGGAGTGGATGGATTACACATTGTGTTCCTCCAGTATGTTTCATCTTTCTGGGGACACAGCTATTTTAATGCTATGGCAGGGCTAGGCTCTCCACTAGAGCCATGCTGCATTCCGTCAAAATCCCTATGTGTATCTGAGCCAGGCCAGAGGCCTGCCTGTACCCAGTGATCCGTCTCTGTCCTGCTCCTTTGCACAGTGGCCCAGCATTACAGGTGGCTGAGAGAGTCACAGGCCTATTTCTAACCAGCAGTGCCCCTCTTGGAATGACTCAGGGTGAAGCCAGTTCTTGAGTCTTCTGAGAGTGCAGGGAATGAATGGCAGTGGGAAAGTTCTGGCAGTTTCCATCCAAGTTAGCCTGGGACCAGGAGATGCATCCTGCACCCTTGGGAACCATGCACTAGATAGACACCATCTTCACCAGGTGAACTTTGGAAAAGGCTTCTGAGTGACCCAGGACAATCCTACACGGTTACCCAGAGGAAAGCTCCACCTGGCTTGGCTACTTCTGTGCATCGTGGAAAAGCTGCTGGATCCTCCATGGCACACTGGCATCTTGAAAGGCTTGTCGATGGGATGGAGGCCCTCTATGGCTTGGGCTGAGGCTGGCTTGGTTGATCATTCTGGGAATTCTCCCCACAGCCCTTTGAAGCAAGTGTCTTCATTTCATGAGGAAACCATGGATAAAAACCAATCAATTCGACAACTTCAGACTACCCCCCAAAATGCCTCTCCTGCCTTCTGACTGAATTCTAAGATGTCAGGGTGCTGAGATCCTATGCGCTGCTGGTGTCTCATAACAGTTTGGCTAAAGGCACTCATGCTCACCCAGACAGGGGCTAATACCCTGTTCTAATCATA
Organism: Arvicola amphibius; assembly: GCF_903992535.2. Taxonomy (NCBI): domain Eukaryota; kingdom Metazoa; phylum Chordata; class Mammalia; order Rodentia; family Cricetidae; genus Arvicola; species Arvicola amphibius. The sequence goes on along the minus strand of NC_052065.1, from coordinate 133,083,295 downwards.
GAACCTGACATGCAGGAGATCTGATTCTGCAAAGAGGTTGTTTCTTGTCACCCCAGTCTACCCTCAAGCCTGTTGCACAGGCCACGGATGGTTCTTTTTTTTGGGGGGGGGGGAATACATGGTACCCCCTCTATTCAAACTCTTGTGAATGAAGAAACAGGCTCAAATTGTTTTTCAGGTTGGGGTCCCTCCCCAGATCAAGGCAGGTTTCTCAATGAAGCACTGCAGAAATCTGGCCAGGGAAGGCAGAAAGTGTAGGATGGAACAGGGAAGGGCCAGCAGAAGAGAAGGGCAGGCAGGTGTGGTGGGGACGCAGAGAAGAGTGTCTCTGATGCCTTCTGAAGAATTACAATTCTAGAAATAAGCATAAATTACAATCAATTTCCAGATAAGACATACCTTGAAAGACAGACTGGTGGCTTGTACATTCATCACACCCAAACTTTTAACTAAATCCTTTAAAATGAAGACTTGCCCTTCGTTCTACTAATTGACCCAATCTGGTGAAAGAAGGCCTGTCTAGGGCTACAGTGATTGGCTGTTAATAACATTTCTTTCTGCACTCCCATCCAACCCTTTACTATGCATTCAAGAAATGTGTGGCACAGAGTCAGTCAGCACAAAGCATAAAGGAAAGAAACCTCCACAGACAGCTCCTGCCCCTCCCTTGGCAAGCTGTCTAGGCCCTGGGTTTACTTGGGACCATTTGATGTTATTTTCCTTTCTAGAAGGGAGGTTTGTAAATTGTTGTATCTGTTGTAGTGAGCATATTGAAGGTTCTCCAAGTTCATAAGGGCCACGGCTGGCACTGAGTTGAGATTTTACTTCCCACTGCTGGCAACAATATGCATGGCTTATAAAAAGCTAGGAGGCACAAGTTAGAGGGTACAAGTATGGTCTCATCCTTCATGGCTCCATCCAGACAAATTAGGGCTTGTGGCCTGTCAGCTCATGAGCCCCATCTCCTTGGAAGACTATAGTTCATGGGATAGCTAAGGGGTTTCCTAGGGTCTCTTCTGCTTAAAGACCCTGACCAACTTCTGTCCTTTTGGTCCTCATGTGTCCCCATTAGCTCAGAGGAAAAGCATTCAGTCTTTGGGCCTACCATAATTCTCTATAAATCATATTTATAGAGCATTCCCAGAGCTGTAATCTGCAGAGGAAGGCAAGAGAAGGCCTCTGTGTGATGGAACAGTGGCATGGAGCCTTATTCCTCCTCTGTGAAGGGTTCTCACTCTCAGCCCCAGCTTGGATACCTCTATTAACTGTGCTGCTAACCAGGGGTAGTGAATGATGCCGGACTGACTTGGATAGAGTGAGGACCTAAACCACAGCACTGTTTTCGGACTTTATTGCTCAATTTTACCATGAATTTTTCACTGGTGAAAGAAACTGGCTAGTGAACTGTGTCTCCAAGAATATGGTGTCTGAGTCTTTATGGGACAATAGTAGACATTCCCTTACTCAACAAATGTGCAGTGGGTTCTATAAGTGGAACCAGTAGGACAGTCTGACTCCGTAGCTATGGAGACAGACGTGCCTGAAGTATTATCCATCATTTGTTAGGTGCTATGAGAGCACTGAGTGCAAAGCACTGAGGAGCTTAGACAAGAGGGTGACTGAGTTTTCTAGGGTGCAAGCTGCTAGACAAGTCGTCCATCCCCTGGAGGAGGTGTGAAGAAGGAGCGGTGGGCTGCGTTCCCGCCCGGTTCTTGCACGCCTGGCTTTACACCCGAAATAACAACACACAAATTGTATTCATTTAAACACTGTATGGCCCATTAGTTTCAGCCTCTTATTGGCTAATTCTCATATCTTACTTTAACCCATATTTAGTAATCTGTGTAGCACCACGGTCTTACCTGGAAAGATCTTAACCTGCGTGTATCTCAGAGAGGAGAGCCATGGCGACTGCCTGAGGCGTCTGTTTGACTCTGTTTTCTTTTTCTCACAATTCTGTTGTGTCTACTCCGCCTACCTAATTTTCTGTCCTATTAAAGGGCCAAGGCAGTTTCTTTATTAACCAGTGAAAGTAACACATAGACAGATGACCCTCCTCCATCAGAGGTGTTGGGAGCCGAGCTTTCAAGAGTAGAAGGGTTTTCTGCAAGAAAAAGTGGAGAGCACATCTGATATGAATGCTTCTAGTGGGCTGTGGAATCAGGACGGACCTCTGACAACGCAAACAGGCTGAGATCTCTGTGTTTGTCCCTAGTGACCAATTGGACGCTCACATAGAGTCCACATAGAGTCTATGGTCAGGACTGGACAACTGAGAGAAGGAAAGAGGCAGGGTCACTCAGGAAACCTAAAAGCTTGACAGCTGATGACCAGCTTGCATACACACACACACACACACACACACACACACACACACACACACGTACATGTGCACACATGCACATGCAGAGACACACACATACTTGAGTACATGTTTGTATCTGCTTCAGAATTCATAACCCAATGGTCCTGACATATAAAATGATGGTTTTAGAAGTGGGGCTTTAAGGGGGGTTAGATGAGGCCATGAGTTGTGGGGATCCATGACGAGACTGGTAGACTTAAGATAGGTCAGCACTTAACTATTTCTGCCTTGTGAAGACACAGTGAGAAGACAGACATCTGCAGGACAGAAAGACAGTTATCACTGTGGATCCATTACTGTTCTATTGCCACCAAAAGTGACTTATGAAAGAAGGGATTTATTTTGGTTCACAGTTCCAGGGGAAGAAGAGCCCAGCATGGCAGGAAAGTATGGCCACAGCAGCGACATGGTGGCAAGAGCAGAAAGCTGAAAATAAAAGTGGGATAAGGTTGTGAACTCTCACCTTCAGTGATATACTTCCTCAAACAAAGCCACACCTCCTAAACTTCCGCAATTAGCAACACCAACAGGGGATCAAGTGTTCAAATAGGGGAGCATTTCTATGAATACCACCATAAACCAGGAAGCAAATTTGCTGGCACCTTGTTCTTAGGCCTCTTAACATCCAGAACTGTGGGGAACAAACCTTTGTTGTTCAGTCATTCAGTCTGAATGTAAAATGCAAGATTTTTACATTCACTCATTCATTCATTCAATCATTCATTTATATATTTGCATGTGGGGGCTTGTGTGCACATATAAATATATAAGGGCATGTATAGCACACACATGTACACTTAGATATACATGCACAAAAGTTCACATATGTACATGTGTGACCATATGAATAGACCAGCACACCCATAGATGTGTGGCTGTACCTAGAAGCACAAGCAGATGCATACCCATGCACAAATGTCCATGCACACAGATGCGCACCCACAGTATATGTACAGTGTTGTGTGAACTTATCTTGGGGAGACATGAGCAAATGTCTATTAATCCCATAAAGAACATCAACAAGAAAGCAGATCAAAGACTGAATCAAAGTCCAACTTGGCAAACCAATGCATTTCTCTTTTTTTTTTTTTTGTTTTTTTCGAGACAGGGTTTCCCTGTAGTTTCTAGAGCCTGTCCTGGAACTAGCTCTTGTAGACCAGGCTAGCCTCGAACTCAGAGATCCGCCTGCCTCTGCCTCCTGAGTGCTGGGATTAAAGGCGTGCACCACCACCGCCCGGCCACCAATGCATTTCTTGAGATTACTTACAAAGTATGGGCAAAGAGTTACTTGGGTGAGTTTTGGGTGACTCTAAAGTAGCTGCATCACCAAGAGTCTCACCAAACTAGATAACTTCTTCATGGCTGCATAGATGGAGAGCACCCTTTGGTTAATTTTTCACACCATATGCACTCCAGCACCTCCCGAGACCACATGGGACTTCAATAGAATTACATGGAGCATGGAAGGTAAAGGAAGGTGTGACTAGAAGCTCGGGAAAGGGACTAATGACCATTCCCAACCCCTCCTTCTATAAGGCAGCATCAAGCTCAGAGTTGGCTGCCTCTTTCAGGTAGTCACAACTGCTTTTATTAAAATGATAATGGCTGTTATGCTTGGAGGACAGTGTTCTGCAGCTCATGGTGACCTCCCAGAAATTAGTCTAAATATTCCACTCTATGAACAGAAGGAAAGTCTAGAATAGGCTCTCAGTGTCCTGGTCAGCACACACTCTGAGACTCTAAATAGCCTGACACTTTCACAAAGGCATGGGAAATCATGTTCTGGGACTCCAAATGGGACAGCGTCTGTCTAGGAAGACAGATTAAAATCTATTCTTTTGTCTTTGTCCTTCCACATCCCCACTGGAAAAGGACACACGGTGAAGGCAGGGGAGGAACAATGGCAATACTAGAGTAAACGGTGGACAGGGAACCTTGCTTCTTGCTTGTGGGAAAGGCTCCTGGCTCTGCTTATATAAGCGTGCGAGATCGTGACTGAGATTGGGTGTGCAGATCAAGTGTGTGAGAGCATATGCACATGCTTGTGTGCGTGAGTGGAACGTGCAGGTGGCAATGCTTTCTGGGTCTCTTTGGAGGTGCAGAGCCACTGCCCCTGCTTCTGTTCTGGGGTGACAGGATGAGTGCTGAGAAGTTCAGCAGGAACAGTGAGGATGTGCTGAGACTATAGAGCCCATATGTGGGAGTAGAGATTGCCCAGAGTTGGGGATCCTGTGTAACTGGCAGGGAACTATGTGGCCCTCCTCTGTTGTTCTCTTTCAGAAATAGAGGGTATCATAGTTTCTTTCCCTACTACTCTAAGAAAAGCGACTCGAGGGAGAACAGGTTTAGTTTGGTTCATAGCTGTTCGAGGGTACAGTCCAGCATGCAGGGGAGTCTTGGTGACAGGACCTTGAGGCACTCAGGAAGCAGAGAACAATGACTGGCCATGCTCAGCAAACTCTCTCCCTTTAGTAGAGTTCAGGATACACAGCCAGGGAATGGGGTTGCCCACCTATAACATGGGTCTTCCACCTCAATTACATAATCACCATAATCCCTCACAGGCTTACCTAGAAGGTAAATACTTCCCAAATGTGTGCCTGGAGGCTTATCTCTTGGGTGATTCCAAATGCTTTCAAGTTGACAATTGACGGAGCCCTCACAAAGGCCTACAATATACTGTGTGGTAAGGGTAACCGTTGGCCTCTTTTCTTAAGGGACGGGACCACTTGACGGTGATCACCAGATGTGTGCTTCAGAGGAGACAGCTGGAGCACTGATCCTACCACTGAATACTTCTGGGCCACACTTGGCAACCAACACCTGTATTGATCTGTTCATGTTGATCTGTCCTGGAGACTCCTAGGGGGCTTACTGCTCATCCATTCTCTCACCCACGCTTAGCCCTCCACCTTTGAACTCTACCTGCAGTTTTTGTCCCTGTCAGTATGCCTAGCCTCTGGAAATCTCCAGGACCTGTCTCCTGCCTTCTTTTCTTGATGCACTGACCTCTCCACGTCTGCCCACAAAGCCTCTTCCTGCTTGGTTTAGCCCACTATACATCATGCAAATTCTTGTTTCTCTGAAGTTTTCACCCAGGGAAGCTAAGCATGACAGAGATGGGAAATGGTTGCTCCAAAGGCATTCAATGATGCAATAGGAGAACTGAGTCTTTAAGACAGGATCTCATGTAGACTGACCTCAGACTTGTTTGATAGCTGAGGCTGGTCTTGAACTTGTGATTCACTCGCCTCCATTCCCAAAGAGCTAGGGTTCTAGGTATGCACTACTTGGCCCAGTTTTTATGGTGCTCATGGTAGAACTCTGGAGGTTGTGCATGGTAAGCGAGCACTATACCAGTTGGCTTTTATTCCATGCCTGGATCGTGACCTTTACTTTTCCTGAGACTCTGAACCTCAAGAGGCTCACACAGAACACAGCTTGGGGGTGGGGTTCAGATTGCCTTGTAGTTAGTAGAAACTAGACATCAAGAAAAGAAAAGGTAACATAATAGATGGGAAAGTGTTCAGCAGATGTTCAAACAGTTGTGGCTTCTGGCATGCCCACAGCTTATAAGCAGAGCTGTAGATTCCAGGTTCTTGAGCATCAGTCCTATTGCCATAGACTTATCATTTGCACATAGGGTTAACGTCAACATGATCCTAGCCAGATGAACTGAATCCTGACCACAGATGAGCTGAAATTAACGTGAACTCAGGAATGAAGACAGATACAGGGCCACAAGGAAGAGGCTGAAAGTGGGGGCCATATCGTTAATAGGTAGTAGCTGAACTTGAACTGGGAGACAGTATTCCCTGGCACATACCCAGGCCTGCTACCTGCTAGCTGTACCACTTTCTGGGCCTCCCATGATTTACTTTTAAAGTGGGATCAGTGGGAAGTACAGCTTATTTTTGCAGACCAGAATCCCGCCAGGCAAGCCATTTCCATCCCTGTGGCTTTGGGGGTAGTCTGTTCTTTCCTCTGACATAATCTCTTTATGTCTGGAACAGATAAAATAATCCCCCCTATTAAATGAAGAAGAGTGCATTCTGAGGTATATAAAGTGTCATCACATTTATGCCACCCCATACAACTGGCGCAGATATATCAATTGCCAGCTCTGGCCCCATGTTCTTGGTTGAGTATGGACATTTGGGTACTGGACAGGACCAGATTGTGCCCCCTTTATGGGAGGCTGACATTATAGCCAGAGACCTGGGTTAGATAGAGGTGACTCAATAAGTGTGTAGTCTCCTAGGGCCCCCTGGTACTGAGGCTTCCAAGGTGGGCTGTCAGGTACTGCCAGGTACCTTAGGCCCACTCATAAAACTCAAGGTGTCACCCTTCTACCATGTCCATAATGTCCATTTGCAACATCATTTTTTGCCATGAAAGGCTTCTGTCCCCACATCTGGTACTCAAGGCACTGACCTCCTTGTAACAGGGATACTGGACAGTGAGCGCCAGTAGTAGGTGTCAGAATGGAAACAAGAGGCGGGAGTGATTCAAGGAAGACCATGAGCCAAGGAACACAGGTGGCCTCTAAACGCTGGAAAAGGCAAGGAAACAGATTCTGCCTTTTAGCCTACAGAAGGAATGCAGCCTGCTAGTGGCCTGATTTTAGCTCAGTGTGACCCACTTCAGACATCTGATATGCAGAACAGCAAGAGCATAAATGTGTGCCACTTTGAGCTACCAAGTTGGTGGTAATTTGTTGTGGCAGCCTTAGGACACCGACACAAAGGAACTGGTAACTAAGCTCTTGCATGCGCCAGGCACTGCAGTTACAGGTGTCTACAAATCATCTCATTTGCTTCACAGAAAGATTCTTGTGGCTTTCAGGAGCTCTTCTTGTACAGCCTCTGTTTACCAAGTAGAGGATTATATCTAATAAGCTTTCTGGACTCTGCCCTCTGCTGCCTGACAGCCACTGAAAGGAACAAAGTTCCAGGGCTGGAGGGCAAATTTCCAAGGGGTGCTCCAGTACAGAGCAGATTCCTGCCCAGCCCTGACTCTCTAGGAAGCCCGGGGCTGCGCTGCCATTACAGTTCTCTAGCGGCAGCTGGTTCCAGCAATGATTCAGTGTATGGCATCCCTGCCTGGACACTAATCCCAAGCTTGGCCTGGATGCCCCTGGGTGTAGCACACTCGCAGAGCCCACAGAACTGCTGAGGCTGACAGGCATTTCTGTCTCATTGCATTCCTCAAAATCTAGGAATTCTTGATCATCTGTGATCTAAGGACCCAGAAGACCTGAAAACTGAGGTTCAGAGAAAGCCAGTGCTTTTGCTGAAGGTCACTGTCATATTGGTAGATCCTAGGACTACAAATTGCCAGCAGCTGACTCTGTTGGCTAAGATCACTGGCCCTGAGATAAGAGGCAAAAAGCCAAAGAGACTTGACTTAACAGCAGGCGCAAGCAGCACCCAATTAGCCCACTGGCATGGTAGCCACCATGGCAAAGTGAATTTCTTCACTGGTCCTTGAGCAACCTATGGCAGCATTGATCTGAGAGTCCTAACTCTCCAGCTATTTGGATTAGCACTAATGATTTTCCAGCTGTCTATATCATCTTTATCTTCATAGGACACCTCCATGATATACCTAGAGAGGTGCAGGTCAGGGGCAGAGAGCAGGCCCATGTGTCTGTGTCCTGTCTCTTCCTCTTACTTCCTTTTGGGAAATGCAAGTGACTTCTTATAACACCACTTAGGGCAATGGCCCTGTGAAGGTGAGAGTGGCTCTTGTCTCAGGCTGTAGCATTTTGGAATTCTTACTGACATTCCCAGGGTGATTAGAATCTTCCTGGACTCTTAGACTAGAGCACCTTGGTGCTATGGGAACAAGATTCACCATCCTTGTCTTCCCTTCATAAACTTAGCTCCATCCTCAGGAGCTCCGGAGCAGCCTGAACTTCAGCAGCCCCCATTGTTAACCAGACTGGGGATGGGTCCTGTTTCAGCATGAGCTCATAGCCTGGTGAAGAGGGGATGGGAAAGTCTAGGTCTTCCAGGAGACCTGGATCACAAAAATTGTGAATTATGGCTGCAAAGCCTTCAGCTGCCATGAAGAACTCTGTGAGACGGGTTGTGTCAACCCATTTCATAAATAATGAAAGCTAGATTGAAGGCAGGTTGGCCAATGTGGTTCAAATAGAAAGGAGCTGACCAGGACAAGAGTCCCAAAGGGCTGCATCAAGTCCAGTGCTAGTTCATACTACACTACTGGTCATGACCTTCTTGGAGGGAATTAATTGTCCCTTAATTGCTTGAGATTTCTTGTCTTGCATTCTCATTTGTGAGATAGGATATCTTTATTTTTCTATTGACCTGCAATATGTGTTTTCGCCACTCAACTAGTTAGTGGTCTATAAACTCTTGGTTTGTTTGTTTTGCTGAGAGGGATCTCATTATGCAGCCCAGGTTTACCTGAAATCCAAGGTAGTCCTGCTGTCTCTACCTCTCAGGAACTGGGCTTATTGGGCCGTGCCATCGTTCCCAGATCTAAACTCATGCTTTCTGTTTTGAACCTTTTTTTATTTTTAGGTTTATTTTATGTGTTTGAATGCTTTGCCTGCATGTTTTTCTGTTAATCACTTTTATGCCTGGTGCCCTTGGAGGCAAGAAAATGGCTTCAGATCCCCTGGAAGTTACAGATGGTTGAGATCCATCATGTAGGTGTTGGGAATCTAACCTGGGTCCTCTGTAAGAGCAACAAGGGCTCTTAACTTCTAATCCCTATCTCCAGTAGGTGTAAACTTCTTAAATGAAGTTGGAAACCACTTTATGAGGATAATCTTTAAACAAAACATTGGGCTATTATAATTTTCTGAGTATGCTTCATAATTAATCCAGATCATCTGAAGCATCTGAGAAAGTCACATTTCTAGGCCCTTCCCCACAGAGCTGAAGCAGAGATTCTGGGAATAGGACCAACTAAGACTGGAAACATAATCTGTGGGCCTGGTGCAAAATTAAATGTTGGCTCCCCTTTTTGGAAAACAAAAACAAAAACACCTCCCAAACATTAGGAATGTCAAGCTAGCAACAACAGAGCAATTAACCAAGTGTGGGGTCTGCCCGAGAACAAGCCCCTCTCCTCCCCCGCCCCCCCCCCGCCCCCCGTGCGATTACCCAGGTGACAGACCCTTGATGTCAGTCTTCTCCCCTGTCAACTGTGTTTCCCCAAACACTGAGTGCTTCGGATGCCTGCTGAGGTGTGAATATTGCTGCACTAATGCTTTTTCAATTTTAAATTAATGCTTGTTTGCTAAAGAAAATCTCAGAGACAGAGACATCAGCAAAGGAGAAAGTTAATTTATAAAAGGACCACAAGCAACCTTGTACCCTGCACTCTTCCCTACAACACCTTTTGTAAGTTTCTCCTATCTTATTGATATTATTTCATGGTACTGATGATCAAACCCAGGGCCTTCTGCATGCTAGGCAATTGCTCTGCCTCTGACCATACCTCCCGCTCCTACAGTTATTCCTAGTAGCTACAGGGCGGCATCAGCACCTTTGCACCTCATATCCTCTGCTCCCGCTTTCTACTGTATTACAATAGCAAGCCTTTGCCATGCCAGCTATCCCAGCTTCCTGCCCTAGAGCTGCTTAACTGGAAGCGTGAGTGCCCACTGGAATATCTCTTGAACTGATATTCATTCTTTCCTTCCATATCCTTGGTGGAAAGAATTCAAGGCACTCTCAAACCCTGTCCTTAGAATGTCCCCAAAGCATCTGATCCTCAATTTCCCACAGAAATTGCAACATACTCTGAATTGGTGTTTCCTATATTTTCCTGTCCAGTATTTTTTCTTCACCTCTCCTTCCTTTTTCCTGTGACTACTTCCATAAGGGGCCCGTTTCTCCTTTTGGGGGTAAATGTAAGCAAGGACAATAATCTTCCAATCCAGTAGGTAGAGCACTGCCTTTGACGGCTCCCATTTGGTGCACACTGAGTTGAATCCTGCTTTTCCTGTTTTGCATGGAGGTACATTTTCCCTGGTACAAAAGTTTTCTGTCTGTAGGTGAATTTCTCAGCATGGAATTTCAGGAGTAGAACATACATGCCAGGCATGATGGCACACACTTGTATACAAGCACTGGGGAGGATGAGTTCTGGGCCAGTTTTGTAGCCTGGGCTACAGAGTCAGTTCCAAGCCTCCCTGGACTACAAAGTGAACTTAAGGTTTCCTGACTCCTCTCTGTGCTTGTTATTGAACGTAGTGCTCAGTCCTGCATCCCTTGTCACATTCCATGGACCTTGAGTTGACAGGGCTACCTCAGCAAAATGCCCTTGTTCAAACAGACTTCAGAAATGTTAAATTCATCAAAATTAGAATGTAGGAGCTCTCAGGACCGATTATATGCAGCGCATGGTGATGGTGATGGGGGTCTCCAAATCAAGACAGACTTCAGAGCTTCCCCACTTTACTTGACCTCAGAGAACCTTTATTTGAGAACCCTGGCCGGCTATTCTTAAGGTCCCTAGGGTGAGACTCTGAAAGCCATCGAAGCCTGGAGGCCTCTAAAGGGAGGCCAGCAAGCGAAGCAGTGCTGGGCTGGAGCAGCCTGATCAACTCAGTGATACTGGAGAGGGAAGGGCAATTGGGGGGGCAGGGAGTCGCGGTCGGTCTTCAGGTCCAAGCCAGCTTTCTGCAGCCTCAGGAGCACTTAACTAAGCCTTCTATAGACAACGCCCCTTAGAAAGCTTCTCATTTCTTCTGTGCTGAGTTCTGTCATATTTACCACGCCACAGAAACAGCTGGCTCTCTTTTCTGTTCTCACCCACACCTACCCTAGTGATTAACAGCACTTGCACCATTTAGCCAGCAGCCAAGAAAAATACGGGCCACTCCTTAAGCCAATCTCTCTCCTCACAAGCTTAGCATTTCCAACGGAACCCGACACTTTCCACCAGCAAGAGAAGAGCATAGGCCTTGCCTTCTTGGAGAATTCGGGCCTGGCAGAGCCTCATTTTATCCTGTACCTGCAGCCTGTGCACCATTTCTGGTTCCGGAGCCTTTTCCCAGAGGGCTCATATTCAAGGAGGAAGGGGGCTTCTCCAGCAGTTCCTGAAAGGGCTTCACTGTGTGGGTTGAAACGGAGGAGTTCAGTGTCAAGAAGGCAAACATATGGAGATGACATGTCCCTTCTGACATAACTTGTTTCCCCAGCTGAGGGAAAGTGTGTTTGGTGAAAAAAAACTTAGCTGTAGCCTGAGATGTGCAAACCCAGATGAATGTGGGTGATGACTCCTAGCCTCCCAAGGCAGAAAAACATAAAGGAAGGAATGCCAAGGATGGGCTGGCTTTTGCGTACACAAGTCTGATGGCATCCCATGTAAGATCTCTGGCACAGCTGCTCGTATCTCAGCTCTCAGTGTAGCCCAAGTATGTGGCTGTAGTAGATTTAAATAGGTGCTATCAAATATATCCCTCAGGCTCTCAGAAACGTTGCTTGGGTTAGAGGAAGAGGAGGCTCAGATTTGTCCCCCACAACCCCTCCCCCTGCTGGAAAAGAGAAGTGAACTGAGACAGACAGGGACTGTGGCTCAGTATCTGGATTATTATCAAGCAGTATCTGAATTATTCCTCTCCACAAAGTGCTCAAGGACAAGGCTAGAAGCTAAGCAGGCAGCAGGAAGGCCCCCTTCCGAGCTCACACCACTTGCAGTTGAAGGAAATGTATTCTCTCTCCTTGTTTTGAGAAAATGTAGGTGCTATGCAGCAGGCCAGTTAGCTCGGTGACTTCTTGCTCCCCACTGGGTTGGAACTGGTATACTGCTGCTTGGAGGGTGGGGGTTGGGAAAGGATGTGCAAGCCTAGCTGGCCTTAAAGTGCATGATAAAAAGTGTGTTCTGAAATTGGCAGAATATCCTGTTTTATTCATGAAGTACCTGGCTCAAAATAGAGTGAGAGTGCTTACATGTGGATGGCCAGGCGAGCTTGTAAGTGAGGAATAAAAACACTTCAACCACAGCATTTTCTAGCCCAACATCAAATGGGGGGCTTATGTAATTGTCACTTAGTAATAGTAATAAGTATACGAATTGCCAGGCTGATAACAGAGCAGAGGAAGGAGGAGGAGGATTGGCTGAGTGCAAGCCCTATCTTCCAGCTCCTTGGGAAGCCAGGGGCTGGCAGCATTCACTGCTGCTCAGGAGTTGAAGAGTTGGGGTTTGGGAGACAAGAGGAGCCAGTTCCTCATTCTATTCAGGCTTAAGAGTCCTTGACAGCTGCTGTCAACAGGAAACCCCACCTAGATCCCCAAGATCAACCCTTTAGTTCAAAGTGAGAAGAGGAGCTTCCTGATACCCATGAGAGGAGCCAGCCTGAGGGCTTCTGTAGGAGCAAATCGAGGGAAAAGCTGTGATTGCCCTGAAAGCTGGATCTGAATCTCCTGGAGTTTCCCCTAATTCCACAGCCACCCGTAGACACAGTCTAGCTACTGAGCCAGAATCTTACTTGTGGTGAAGAGATACTCAAGAATGAAAACACTACAAACCACAGAACCAGAAGAAAATGGCATTAATTATACCGTATGACTCTGAATCCGATTCATTTGTTGATTTAAAATTGAGAGAGTCAGGAGAATGAGAAGGAGAGAGGAAAGAGAGAGACAGAAGTGGCAGAAGGAGAAGGGAAATGGAGATTCAAGTGAGAAACACAAAACTGTGTGTGGCCAAAACTCTATTAATAGCCAGCAGGCAACTCAGCATCCAGAAGAGGATGTCAAACTAGCATTATTAGCAGCTGCAGCCTAGTGCCAGACCTGGCTCTACTGCTGTAGCTGCACGAACACAGGCAAGTCAGGATCCTCTCTGAGCCTCGATGACCCCAACCCAAAATGAGGAGACCATTCTCATTCTTTGCTAGGAATGTCCCCTCCTTCAGATCTCGGCTTAAACATAAGGTCCCCAGGGAAGCTTTCTCTGGTCCTAGTTCTGATGATTTATATAGATTCACCTTGAACATAAATTTCTGAGTATGTATGTGAAGAGATGTGTAGATCGTGTTAATTTAGGTGCGAATACCCACTCTAAATATGGGTGACATCCATGGGTGGAGGAGGTCCTAGTCTGACTGAAAAGGAGAAAATGAGCTGGGAACTTGTACCCCTCTCTTGCTGTCTACTTCCTGATTAGTAATGCAATGTCACTAGCTGAGTCATGCTCCTGCCAGTATGCCTTGCCTGCCTTGATAGACTGTAGCTTTTAGCTTGCACTCCAGAAGAAACCCTTCCTTTCTTGCTTTTGTCAGCTATTTTTGAAACAGGAAGGTGAAAAGTAACGACAATTTCAGGCTAAGCGGCCCCCTTTTCGGTCCCTTGGCTTCTGAAGAGCACTTGTTTCTGTGTGGTTTCTCTCACTCTTTGCTGATTTCCTCCTATACTTTAAATCCTGCTGTATTGTTAAGGGCTCTTCCTTCTTCTCTTCTGAAATGCCCTGCATCAAAGTCTAGGTCCTGGTGCTGAGTTGCTGCTCAATGAACGCTGAATGAATGAATGGCTCTGCTATTCTCCCCGTGTCTTTACTCTCTCAACTTTTAACTTAACATTTGTTAAGTGAGAATGACAATTTTGATGATTCTAGCAGTATCAAAAGTTTATTTGGAATTACTTATAGTGGATGATTTCATGCCAACTTTCCAACAACATTTATGTAATAACCTGTTATAAGCCCTAATTAACCAATTGGGAAACAGAAGCTTAGCACACAGGCCATCCACTTCACAGTTTATACAGATAACTCGAATAACTGAACTCAGATTAACGTTACAGTGGAAGCTAAGACTCCACCATGCCATCATATTCCCAACTGGGATACAATAAAGTACTTGAACATTAGGATCCTAGAGATAGTGACCGAGTAAATTGTAGGGTTCTGTGGAGGTGGAAGCATAAGAGGTAGCAATGGTGATGCAGGTGGTAACGGAGTTGGATGTGGTGTGAGGGTGGAGATCATGGTGGTGGTGGAAGCAGAGATGGTGCCCATTTTGGAAGTGATGGTGGTAAAAGGTTTTTTTTTCTCAGTTTTAGAGTCATTTCTAGATTGTTAGGGCCTTTGGCAAAGAGGTGAAGTGATTTGCAGGAGAAAGGAAGGTTAGTAGAAGGAAGCAGAAAGGGGGACCGAGTCCACTCACGGAACTCTGCTGTGTGCATCTTGAGTAGAATGATGATAGCATACAGCATTTGTCATTGCTAGTCCTTTGGCGCTGGAGAGCACATGCTAGCTTGAAGGTTCTGGCTCCATTATGGTTCTGCTCTACCAATGACCTATTTCTCTTGAAAATCAACTTTGACCAGTCAGACTGACTGGGATTGTAGGGGGTTACTGCTTGGAGTGCTCCTGCCAGTGGGAATGTCACTATGTGAGGCTCTCATACTGTGTTATCTGCATCCTTTCAAGGAGAAGCCAACATAGAGAAATAGCCTATGATTTTACTTGAAGAAATGTCCGTGAATGAAAATGGGGAAGGAGTTGAAGAGATCTGAAGAATCCTCAAATATGGAAAAAGGGGAAAAGAGAGGAGAAAGTGTTGTAAGGATGTGTCTGGATTACTGTGAAGTCCAAAGCTAGTTTGTCAGCATCTTTATGGTTCTTTAGGGAAGAGATTGCTAGGAGAGAAAGGTCCTGTTGCCCAGGAATGACCCAAAGTAATGACTTATCAAACAAACATGAGTGCACATTTTAAAGCCAGAAAATTGGGGTCCAAGGCAAGGGTCATCACATCTGCTGTCATTGAGGTCTGTGAAGTTTCTCCAGAACACCACAGGCTCCCTTCCTACCTTTCTCTCTCAACCAGTTTTCAGGTGGATTCAGACTAGCACAAAACCATGGTGGGACAGCTCCCTCTGTCAGCTTCCTATACTGACTTGGAGAACTTGAGCTCCCAGCCTGGCTTCTGGCCCAGAGTTTGTGCCTCCTGAGTGGAGGCTGCACCATACTCCTCACAAAGTGGGCTTTGGTCATGGGGCTTGCTTTGGACTTTGCTTTCTACTCCAGGGCACAACAGTGTAGCCCTTTCCACAGCAAGCAATTAACACACTCACACAACAACTGTGAGGGGCACTATCACAGAACAAACTTCTAGAAAAGTGACCTTCTGCTTCCTTACAAGGGCAGAGGCCACGCTACCACCACTGGGGTCTCAGTTCTAAAATTCCAGCTCCTTTTACTTTGCTACTGGCCAAGTGGCTACCTCAACTTAGAGTTCCCTATGGGAAGGGTGACACTGTCGTTATTGTGAAACATAGTTTAAAAAGATTAGCATGTTTGTGATTCATCGAGTTTTGTGAAAATGTAGGTTTCTTCCTGTTAGCAGATCAAAATTTCTTAGTCATTACTTCCTCCAGTACTTTACCAGATCCGCATTTTTCTCTTTCTCTTCCTAGGATTTGGTGATATGAATAATATGCATTTTCTCAAATTTCATTCCTTGCACATTTTTGTACTAATTTTGATACTTCACTGTGTTGAACCATCTCCAAAGGACACACAAACATACACACTGCTGCAGAGAAATAGAGACATATGGGGTGAGAAGAGCAGCTCCAAGAAAGAAAGACCATACCTTCCTAGGAGGTGAGTCTCATGTGAACTAATCAGAGCTTTTCTTTGTGCGAAAGACAATGAGGTGTCTGAGCAAGACAAAGGGAAGGGAAAATATCCTTAGTTGTGGTGGGGACAAGCAGGTGGGAGAACAATGGAGGGAAGTTCCACTCTCAGGAGAGGAAGGAAGGAAGGAAGGAAGGAAGGAAGGAAGAAGGAAGGAAGGAAGGAAGAAGGAACTGCAAACAGACAAAGGAGTGCCCTGGCTCAGGTGTGACCTAAGACTCTCTGCTCCTCTGAGAACTAAAGTCCTGATTAGAGGAGTGCATTTGCAGTTGGGATTCCAAGTATGAACTTCAGCAGAAATGCCCACGCCTTGCCTCTTACTCTGGGGTCTAAGGACAAGATCTTTTTTTGATTCTTTTTTTAAAGTTGTTTCTGTCAGATATTTTATTTTACTTTTTTACTTTCATTGAGCTCTACATTTTTCTTTGCTCCCCTCCCTGCCTCTCCCCTCCCTTTCATAATGAAGAGAGTCAGCTGCCTCCTCCATCAGCTCTGCAGGCTGCCTCCACTGGACAGCTCCATTCTAGTTACATTCATCCTCTACTTTAAACTTTGGAGGCAGGGACTCATACATCCTAAGCTGACCTTGAACTGGCTAAATAGACTAGGATTCTCTTGCCCCCTGATCTTCCTGCTTCCATCTTGCAAGTGCTGAATCACATGCACGCACTCCCCGGCTTTGTTATTCTTCTCGCTGTTTTTGCAGCATAGAATACCCTCCCTGACTCTCTAGCTCCATGCATCCTTCTGATTAGGAAATCAAATGCTAACTCCTTCACGAAGCCCTCTTAAACTTCTCCAATGATAATGAATCACATTCCCTTTCATTTCCAGGAGAAATTTACCTTTATTGTATGTAGCCTTTCATTCTTTTGTGTACTTTCACTTTTTCTAATTACACAAAATTGCTTAGGGAGGCAATTGAGACAAAATCAGATAAACAAAGAGAAATCCCATCCATAATTTGCTCTTCAAGAAATGCCTGTTAACAATTGTCATATTTCTATACATGAATCAATTGCTGATTATAAGTGTACTTATCCTGTTTTTTTCCTATGCGCCATTTGTTTGAGTGTCCAGGAAGTAAGGTCTGTTGCTGACAAATTTTCTTGATTTTCCTTCAGAAGGGTACTTTGCTAGATATAGAGTCCTGGATAACAATTCTTTTAAAATATGCTATTCTATCTGGCTTCCATGATTACTGATGAGAAATAGGCTGTTATTCTTCTTTTCCCCTATGGGGAGGGTGACATCCCTTATTTCAATCTCTTTCTCTTTGTCTTTGGTTTTCAGAAGTTTGGGTTATTTTGGAACATAGTTAAAAAAGATTATCTTGTTTGGGGTTCATTGAGTTTTGTGAAAATGTAGGTTTCTTCCTGTTAGCAAATCAAAAATCCTTAGTTATTACTTCCTCCAGTACTTTACCAGATACACATTTTTCTCTTTCTCTTCCTAGGATTTGATGATATGAATATTGATCTTTCTGAGGCTCTGTTCATCTTTTTCAGTAAAAATTAGCCCCTTTTTCATTGATTCTTCTCTTGTTTCAAGCATACACCGGAGCATGTCAAGAAGAATGCTTGCTTCTGTGATCGTGTTATTCATTTCTAAAATGTGGCTCATTTTATAGCTCCCATTTCTTCAATAAGATTGTCTATATTGTCATTTGCTTCAAGTGTGCTTGTAATTGATTGCTAAATTATTTTTATAATTGCTGCTTTGAAACCTTGTTAGATACTTCAACATCTGATTTGCTTCAATGTTTGTGGATAGCCATGACAAGTGATTTGATTATATATTGGATACTTTTGGTGTTGTGCTGTGAAACTTATTTTACTTGAATGTGTTGTAATAAGCCTTATCTGGCATCTTTTGTTGGGCTAATAGGAATGCTACCTTGTATACATCCTGGGACACAAGAAACAATGTGAAAACTTGGGAACCCCATCACTGTTCCTTGGGGCCCATGGTCTCTAGCTAGTCTACTTTCTCCTCTTAACTGTTCAGAGTCTTCCTATGCTTGCCTTATATATGCTGTTATTTTGGATGAACTTAGAAAATTATAGAAAAATCCATCTTATATACTGTCCCAGCTTGACTTCATCTCTTTTAATCATCATAACAACATCGCAAGGAAGGTACTAATATCATGCCCATATTTTCAGATTAATTAATTGAGTTACATAAAGACTTAAAGCTAAAGCCTAAGGGAGAACTGAGAGCTATCAACACCTGGTGCAGAGTTTAGTCTATGACACAGAACATAGCTCCATACATTCTGTACTTTCTTGATGCAGGATAAAGTATGACCAGGCCAGCTTGTCATCAGGCAGCCAAAAGAAGTGTTGTAAAACAGTGGATTTGGTGTTACTAAATATGCCCAGAGTGGGCAGCAGATGGAAGGTATCAAACTAAAGAATGCTTGTCCTTAACAAGGTGCATTTGTGGTGGAGAGTGGATTTGTTGATGTCATCTCAGGGCAGGGACTGGGAGTCCTCCCGTGTTCATGTTTGTGGCCAGAATATTTTCAAGCTGGGTATCTCAGTAGATGGTAATCCCAGTCCTTCTCTTGTTCTTTCTGCAACGATGGACAGATTTTGTGGGTGTGGAAAGGATACAAGGTTGATTTCTGATGTTCACTGTCTCTTTGTGTTCTTGGAGATGCCTTTCTTCATTTCTCATTTCTAAAAACTTGATTTCTCTCACCATTCTTATGTCTAGTGTATAGGTGAGGTCACTGAGCCCCACAGAAGTGAAGTGGCTTGCTGAAATCTACAGTTCCTGAAGATGTTCTGAGCACTCCCATGATTGAGAAGCCCTCAGGGCTTCGGTTCTGAGTCATTAGAACCTGGCCAACTGCCTGACACAGAGGTAAGGTGGAACAATGTTTTTTTTTCAGAGTCTTGGGTCAGTTGTGCATGGGATCCAGGAAAGTTCTGGAACCACTAAGGAGTCTCAACTATTTGTAGGCAGAATGCCTAGGTTACAAAATGATGATGAAAAAGGAAACTTGGTGATGCCTGCACCCCTTCTTCTACATAGATAAAGGGGTAGATGTCTATAGGCCTGGCATTAGCCAGAAGGAATACATCTGGTATTAACAGTGGAGTCCATTATCTACTGATGGGATCTCAGGCCATCTTCTCTCTGATGCTTAGCATATGTTTTCCGTAGATAGGCCATTAGTAACTGTCCCTTCCTGCCTTGCTTGATACTCTGAGTAGAACTAAGCTTGTAACTTCATGCTAATTACAAGTCTTCAATTATAGGACCTCAGACAGTAGCAGAGCAGACATATCTCATGTCACATCTTTTTAGAGTCAGCCGAACTTATGTATGTGCTGCTAAATAGAAATATTGCTGTTGGATAAGGTTCTTAATAAACTGTTCAATAGTCTGAGCAGGAAGCTGCCCAGGAAACTCAAGAATGATGATTCATCTGGCTCTTTCACAACGAGGCTCTGGGTAGCACTCAATAACCCCTGCAATTTTTGGCCACACACACACACACACACACACACACACACACACACACACACACACACACGCTCATGCACACACACACATAGTGAGGGGTGTAAATCTTTGATGTGTTTCTCTGAGACAGGAAGGAAGTTATTTTGTAGCATAGAATGACTATGGGGCTCTGAGCCTCATCCTATCTATACAGTCATTTCCCACTAAAGAAGCTCCAATCCAGAACCAGAGTTCAGGCAGGCTAGATGGTATGGAGGATGACTAGAAGGATAGGCAGAGAGATGGGCAAACAGAAAGCAGATGGCACTCAGGAACACACCAGGAACTCCTCAGTGCACATATATGCATTTCCTTAGACTCAAGAGGGTCAAACGCCTGCCTGCTTTCTTTGGCCCTCAGTATAGTGTTCTCATTTATTCTGCTGCCGACTGGGAGCTGCAATATGTTTGAAGGCAATAACCGATCTCCAAAGCTTTATCAATCAGGTCAGCCTGGTGAGGTGGAGTCAGAGCCCAGCTGGGTGATTGCACTGCCCTGTCCCCAAGGCCAGCTGTAGGGCCAGTTTGCTAGACTGCCTTCATCCTTTATTGGGGGATAGCTCCTGGGTTTTATCCCACAGAGAATGCTGGCATCCTGAAAGAGAGACTGCTCTGAGTGCCTTTCATTACACTCCAGAGTGACTGCTATCTTGATTGGAGCTGATTAGGCTTTTTCTCCCCCAAGATTATGTCCTGGTCTCCCCAGTTCCTTTGCCATAATAACACTGCCACTGTAAGAAAGTCACGCCAGTTCACAGTCTCGATTTATTTCAGACTCTACCTTTGGGCAGATGCACCTGCTGGTCTGTTACTGCTGTTACTGGCAGATTCTGCTTTTGAAGGGCCTTCTGTGTACTGAGAGCCTCACACTCCCAGCAGCCACCTGCTTCAGTTGCACAAGACTAACTATTGCTGACCACTTCCTGGGTCTCAGCCTGAGCATCATGTTAGGAGGCACTGGATACTTTCAAAGCATACCTCAACACTTAACGAATGCGTGTATACTCTTCCCCCTCTTTGTCTCTCTACCCCTTCCTTCTCCCTCCGCTGCAGCCCCATAATGGCCTGGAACTCACTCACAGGCTGACCTTGAACTTGGGGCAATCCTCAGCCTCTGAAGTGCCCAGATTTCAGGTGTGGGCCCCTGCACCTGGATTTGTATGATTTAGCCTAAATAGAGTCCTTGGGAATTCAGAGAGAGAGAGAGAGATGTTTGGATCTAAGATACCCCCATTCTTGTAGCAGGCTTTCTTTTAGGGTCACTAACCAACTCCCAAATCATGACATGGAGACTTATTAGTTATGAATGCTTGGCCTTAGCTTATATGTCCTACTACCTCCTATAACTTAATTTAACCTGTTTTTTTCCCCTACATTTTGCTTCAGGGCTTTTCACATTTCTTTCATTTTGTATGTCCTAATCTGTGTCTATCTGGCAGCTGCCTGGCTGCCCCCAGTTGTCTTCCTCTCCTCCCTCATTCTCTCTCTGTTTTCTCCTGTGGAGCCTAGATTAGTTCTACTTATTCTCTCTGCCCACCAGCCCTGCCTATTCCTCCCCTGCCTAGTATTGGCCATTCAGCTTTTTATTAGATGAATCAGGTGCCTTAGGCAGGTAAGGGGAAACAACAACATATCTTCACATAGTTAAACGAATACAGCATAAACACATGTAACACACCTCTACATAGTTAAGTTAAAGTAACATTCCACAACGCATACCAGGTTTGTGAATTCAAGCAAGCACACGCTCTTTGAGATCTACATTCTTCACCTAAAATGGGGGTGCGATGGTCCCTACTTTATAGAGTTAATATGAGAACTAAGGCAATGAGTGTGGGTGAGCTCAGGTCCTTCCTGTACCCACCTTTTGAACTTCAGTTCTTGGTAATGAGCCCTGGAGAGAGTGAGTGCCCCAGGGTAGGACCTCCCAGGGAGTGCTTTCCAGCCAGCTAGAGAGGCCTGTGTAGGAACAGGAGAGCCAAAGCAGGTAGGTGGGACCAAGGGAGTTGGATTCTTAGGCTCAAATATCTACTTGTCACTTAGCCTGGTAAGTGTGTTCCAACATGGCTTTTGGTCTCCTGCTGTTGAAACACATGCCAGGTTCATTTACTTCCTTTGAAGTAGCTTATTGATATGCATGTTCAGTGTCTCAGCTGTGTGGGATGGCATCGCTTGGCTTCCACTGTGTCTGGCTACAGACATTCCCAGACCTAGAATGTGAAGGGCTCCTTGCAGCTCAGGAGCCAGACTGAGATTTAGTCACTCAGGGCTTTCAGAAACTACTTCTGTGGACCATTGTCCCTTACCCTGCCCCAGCAAGACACACACATAGACAGACAGACACACCATATATAAGAAGCTTACCAAATGCTGTGAAGAATGTTTCAGGCCTCTAGGGTGTCTGGTTTTGGAATCTGTGGCAGGTGGAGGAGCTGGGTTCCAGCTGGAGGGTACATTCTGTTGGGTGATACCTCAAATAGGCCACAGGGAGTTCTGGGTGTTTTTCCACTCACTTTGGCATCCAAGAACAAATAAATTCCATGAAAACATTTGAATCAACCTAAGAGGACCATGGGAATACCACAAAATAATAATTTGGAAGTTCAAATAATACCCGCCCCCAAAGTGGTTTGTCATAGTGATCCATAGAAACAGGAACCTCACCTTATATAATACAAAGGAATGGTAGTAGAGTCATTAGATGAGAAAAGACCCCGGATTATCCAGAGCATCCCCTAATGGATAACTGCTGTCCTATGACAAAATGAAAGAGGCTGAATGAGAGTTGTCAGCGAGGATGGAGGCAGATGTTTGAGTGTAAAGGCCACAATTCAAAGACTGTCTGACAGCACCAGGGGCTGGAAGAGGCAGAGAACAGAATTCTGCACAATCTTCAGCTCTCAGTGCTTAGAGTTGAACTCAGGACTTGTAGCCATCACTCTATGGAACTACATATTCAGTCCTCCTGCCCGCTTATCTGAGCCTCCTACCAGTGAATAGCCCTCTTTCGTGGGTTGGAACTATGACCACTTCTTACCAGGGTAAAATGAATCCCGTTGTAATGCATGTCCTTTTCAGTCACACAGCTGGAGGCTCCACTGACCTTTGGTTTTGGCCTCTAGCTACCATGGACAGGAGCATCAGGGTCCTTCACTCTTTGCCCTGTATTTCTGCCTGACTTCCCTAGTTTGGCTCCCTGCTGAGCATTTTCTTCTCCCCCCTCCCTCAGTCACTTATCTTCCTGCTATGTGATGCCTTCTTCTTAACAATTCTTCACTTGCCACAAGAGCGTACTTCAGCATCCTCAACAGTAACATAAAAGCCAATTTCTGTCTCCTTCTCCCAGGGATATAAGTTCCGTAGCCAGCGAAACCAAGGCCAGATCACCATTTTGTAAACTGTTGTTTTATGGGCACTCTCTCTGTCCTTGAATTGTGTCACAGATTACCTAGGTAGCATCTGGATGATGTCGCAGGGCATTGGCAGCAGAGAGCTGGGGTGCTGGGGACCCCAAGGTTAACCCCATCCTTGTCAGTGTTCCCAATGCCACTACCACACTAGCACCATGCCAGCCAGGCAGAAAGAGGAGAAAGGGTTCCCATGCTCATTTACACATTGTCTGGGATGCCCACTGTCCTGTGAGAGATCAGTACCCTTCCACTCAGGAGCTCAGAGAGTAAAGCTCTGGATAACGAAGCTGGCCTTCACCTTGTCCTTACTCCCAAACTGACTTTTTCAGCTGAAGTTCCTAAGTAGTAAAAAGACATGCTGCCACTGACACCCAGTCTCCTGCACAGATGCCAGAGCATCCGTCATGAATACTCTCGAATTGTCTTCATTTTATGGAGGGGTTCTGAACCCAGAGGTGTGAGTTGCCTCTCTATGAAAGGGCAGGCCAGAGCTCCTAGTTAGACCCACATTCAAAGCTCTTTCTGGCTGCCAGCCTGCTGGTTGAGGCTCCTTTGCTGTGATGGTGAATGCTATGCTTTCAACAACCACAGCCTACTTACCGTCCTGTGGAAGATCAATAGACACGTGCGTGCGTTCGTGCGTGTGCGTGTGTGTGTGTGTGTGTGTGTGTGTGTGTGTGGTTTTTATGCATGTGAAGACCAGAGCTCAGCCTCTACAAGAACCATGTAGAGATACGGCCAACTCTGCCTCACCAGTGCTGAGATTTCAGGTGTGTATACCCCATGCCCAGTTCTTTTGTGTAGGTATGTTCAGGTGATCAAACTCAGGGCCTCAGACTTGGGTGACAAGTACTTTACCAGTCAAGCTACTGCCCCAGCACAGCATCCTATCTTTCGGAGCTTCAATGAGGAAATATCGAGGAAAGTTCATGGGTCCTTACTTTTGTGGAGGGGAAGGGGCTTGATTAGACCTAATTAACATTTATTCATTTTTTCTCTTTTTATTATTTGAGAATTGCATTTTTGCATCTATATTTTGGTTAAATCTACCTCTCCAGTTCCTCCTCTAACCTTCCTCCTACTTTCCCCCTTTACAGGTTTCCTTAAAACCCAGACTCTACTTACTGCTACCCATATGCGCATGGATTTAGGACCATCTTCTGGAGTATGAGGGGCCTTTCAGGCTCCACATTCCTGAAGAAAACTGATTTTCCCTTTTTCAGCAGGAAGCCATCAGTTTCTAACTACTCAGATAAGGGGTTTTGTCAGTGGGGAGTGCTGCTCAGCTTCCGGGCGATTGCTCTTTGTAGCCTGTGAGGTCTGAAGGCACAGCAGGACTCTTTTCCAGGCCATTGCTCAAGATTCTTAGGGCCATATTTGCTGATATGTATTTAGGATCCTTCCCCATCTGGGGCCCCAAATGCTGTCACTTGTCTTCAGGTCTCTTGTAACATGGGATTCAGGGAAAGCTGAACTATTATAGGGACAAAATATAGTACGGTTCCCTCCTCTTTCATCCTGAGGATTCTACTTTTGTCATTGCTGACTTCTTGCAGCCAAGGCCACTAGTTCTAGGAGACTTGACTTAGGATCTCCCAGTGGGGTTCTCATCTTGCTCCCTCCGAATTTGCACGATTTGGCTTAGACTCCTCCTCTGAGGCTGCTCTGCCTCACTCGTATTTGACAGTCCTATCACCCTTCTCCTCCTCTAGAGAAGATCACACTGCCTAGACTGTTATGTGTGTCCTGAACTCAAAGGGCACACCTGCTAACAGGACCTAAAGGGACTCAGGGGCCCGCCTCTTTCAGAATTGGGTCTATTTTAACAACTGACTGAAAAGTGGCTCTCTAGAGCAGGGCTCCCTCTTTTATTGATCACCATCATGATTTTCTATAGCAATAAAAGCCTTTTAGTCAGCATGATGCTAACTTTCAGGCTTGTCCCAGGCGCCTTGGCCATGCTTCTTTTACCTTGGCATGGCAGTTGTACTTTCTGTCAGTTCACTACAACTTTTAGAATGAAACCCAATGTGCTGGGTGGATTAGAATGCCACAGACTTAATCTCTCCTGCTTCTGAAAGCCAGAAGTCAAGATGTTGTGGAAGGGCAAGAAAGGGAAAGGAAGGAGACTATGGGAGTAGATATGTACAGTGTACAGAACATACGTGTGTAGGAATGTTCTTATGTGAGAATACTGTGTATACACAAATAGATAGCACGGAAATTTTAAACAAAGAATTGTTTCAGGGCTATGCTCCTTCTGGAGGCTCTGGGGTTGCTGTGGTTTACATATGGTTAAAGTGCCCCCACAAATGTGCATGTAACTGTTTAGAGGTTTGATTCCTAATTTGACAGTACTGCAAAAGTGCTATGGAACTTTTAAGGGGTGTAGGGCCTAGTGAGTGTAAAGGAATCAGATCCCCAGGGCCTGGTCCTTAGAAGGGATTAATGTTGTTCAATGGAGACCCAAGTTAACTCTAATAAAACGAGCAATGTGACTTTTCCCCTTCTCTCTGCTTCCAGCCTCACCATGTGATCCATTCCCTGCATTCTCCATGGGCTTTCACCAGAACTTTGTTAAACTATTTGGTTATTCAGCCTCCGAATCCATGAGGTAAATAAACCCCTTTTCTTAGGAACTCAGCCACCTCCAGTGACAAAAATGCCGTTTTCTTCAGCTTCTGACGGACGTGTTCCTCAGCTTACGGCTACATCGCTTCAATGTCTGTCTTGTCCCCACATGGCCTGCATTAGTCTGTGTGTCTGTCTTACACGGAACCATATGATTATATTGAGAAATCACTTGATAATCCAGGATTGTGTCTCCAATCCTAATTTAATTATACATTACCTTATAAGGTAATACCCATGGGTTCTAGGATTTAGCACATAGGCAGATTTTTGAGGCATTACTGTTCAGACTACTACATACTTCTAAGATCTGCCACTAGGTCCAGCCACTGGCTGCCATGCTGGAGAAAACCTCCGTCACTCTTTCCATGTTTATTATTTTAGGAGACAGACCACGACTTCCCTGAGGACTTTACAGACCTAGGCTTCAGCATAACAGCCATGGCTGGTTGGCAGCTGTTAGGCTGCCAGTTGAATGGACCAGAAGGAAAAGCGGTACAGTCAAAGGAAGGGAGTATGAACTAGCCACTTTCAAGTGACAGCACATCCAGTCTAGAAAAAAAGGACTCATGCTATGACCTTTAGGTTTTGAAAGCAAGAGAAAGTGAAGCCTGAGACTACAATGGGATTGATTCGGCAATAGAAGACAAGACAATTCAGAGCGCTACTGCAAAATGCAGTAGCTCAGGATATGAAACAGGCATAGTCTGTGTGGCACGGAAAGCAATGCAACTCTTTGCACATGTAGATGACATTGAACGTTACCTGCACGGATAGGGGCCTGTCTCCAAGAGGGCTCTTCACTCCATTTTGTGGGCCAGGAAGCAAGGCTCCTGTGGCCTTATCTTTCTCTTTCCAATTCAGCTACTTTCTTTGGACCCTCCCTTATATTGTTCATCCTATATCAATAGAAAACCTTCCCGGTATTTTTTTATTTTTTTAAATTAAATTTATTTATTTATTTGTTGTGTCTGTTGGGAAGGGGGTTATACATGTCATGGCACACATGCAGAGTTCAGAGAACAACTTTGAGGATTAGTTTTCTCCTTCCACCATGTGCATTCTGGGGATCAAAATTCAGGTCTTTTGCTTATGTGGCAAACACTTTGCAGAAGGGATCATCTCTCTAGCCCTTGTCAGTGTTTTGATGTGGCTCCACTGCCTCAGACTAGGACTCCACACGGTTAAAAGCATGTAGAAGGAAACGGCGGGGCTGTGTCCTGCCACCCGGCTAGCTTTACCCAAAATAATTACACAGAAACTGTGTTCTTTTAAACACTGCCTGGCCCATTATCTGTAGCCTCTTATTGGCTAATTCTCACATCTTCCTTTAACCCATATTTAGTAATCTGTGTAGCACCACGAGATATGGCTTACCAGGAGAGATCTTAACCTGCGTCCATCTCGGAGAGAAGCATGGAGACTCACTATGACAACTGCCTGAAGCGTCTCCCCACTCCTGCTACCCAGCATTCTGTTCTGTCTACTCTGCCTACCTAATTTTCTGTTCTCTTAAAGAGCCAAGGCAGTTTTCTTTATTAATTAACCAATGAAAGTAACATAGACAGATAACTCTCCCCCATCAAAAGCAGCCTTATTCTTTTGCTCTAAAAGGCCTTGAATGCTATGCCTCTTGAAAGCTAAAAATGTCCTTTCTGCTCTTTTGTGTATTGTGAATCACCTAGAAAGTGGTAGTGTCTGTCCACCTTCTGAGCCTATTTTGACTTGTAGCAGCAGCCTAGGCTTAGGCTCTTGATGTCCTGGGTTGAACCAGTTGACCATCAGCTTTACCCATAATGACTCAGAGTTCCTGGAACAGAGAGACGGGGTGAAGGATGAAGTCTAAAACCTTTGCAAGGAAACTGGGGGCCCTTGGGTACTAATCCTGCATACCTCTCCTAAGTGCCTTCTTTAATGTATTCTCTCCCTAGGCTCTCCCACACTGGTCCAGCTATCTTCAAAAGCTTTCTTTACGATGCTACACACATTCTACATGTAGCTATTTTGTGCACTATCCTCTTCTGAGCAAATGTTTCCCAGTCAGGTTTGGGTGCTACCATGTTCAGAAAGGCCATCCAGATTGATTTAGAACTTTTAAAAATTATTACTAATTATTAAGAACTTTAGACAACTTGTTTTTATCCTATTTTTCCCAAGTCCTTCAAGATCTCCCCTATGTCCCTACACCCCCAAGGTTGTGTCATGTTTATCTTTTATGTTTTTTTTCTACAACCCATCAACTCCAATTTGTGGGCCAACCTCTGGAGAGTGTTCAACCAACTAGGAAACCGCACCCCTAAAGAAAACTGAATCTGCCTCCCCAGGAAGCCATCAATTGGCCATAGATCATTAGTTAGAGGTGGGGGGCTCATGATCCCCTCCTCTTTCCGTGCTAGAATAACATTTACTGGTTTGATTTTGTGCCAGAAGTCATGAGTGCTCTGTGTTTATGAATACAGCAGTCTTGTCATATCCAGAAGACAATGCTTTGCTCTGGTCCTCTGCAATCTCTGCTTCTTATATCTTTCCATCCCCTCTTTTATTTAATGGTCCCTGAGCCTTGAGGGGGGTGATATAGATGTCCCATTTGGAGCTGAGGACTCCACAGTCACTTATTTTCTGCACTTTGACCAATTGTATGTTTCTACATTAAGTACCCACAAAACAAAACAAAAACCCCTCTCTGATGAGGTCTACGAGCTGTGCTAATCCCTAGGCAGAAAGGTAAGAATTTCTACAGCGGTTTGATATTATGTTAATCCACTTTGTTACACTGGTCTTTGTCGCAGTTTACAGGGTTTTACCACTGGCTATTACTACTGGTGACGCCACCCCCAAAAGGCTGCTTAGCACCTTCCAGCACTATGAGAGCTAGCCAGCTGGAGGAAGCTTCCTGGTCAGTACTGGCTTGATTTCTCCATGTTGTGTGACCAATGTGAGTGTGATGTTTGCAGTATTAGGATATTGTCATGAAGTTCTAGTGGGAAACTAAAATAAATTACAATAGCTTGTATCATTTTCCTTGGGGCACTTCTGAGCAACAACACAACAGAGGTATCCCACCCTGCCACTGGGCTTTTTATTTGGCCAAGTATGGCTCTGTGATGAGCATTGTCCTCTGAGTATGATAACTCCAGTTCAATACACACACACACACACACACACACACACACACACAGTTTCCTTATGTCTTTTTCAAACACCCTTAGTGCTAGTTACTCCTCCCCTTCCCCCCCTTTGTACCCTCCTCTCCCACCCTTCTCCCCACCTAAACCTACCTCCTCATCATTTCATTTTCCCCCTTCACATTGCCTGAGTAGAACTGGGTTTTATTGACTCTGATCCTCTGACAAATTCACTCTTGTGGTTAACCACTGAACATTTTTCTGTTTGTGTTGGTTGGTGCAGCCTGGAAAGCAGAGAGCAAGCCTTGTTCCTTCTGCACTATAATCTCCTTCAGACTGAGCAGGTCCTGAGATACAGTAGATACTATTACCCCACAGTAAAGTGATGGAGGGCTGGAATAACTCTTCTACTTTAGATATGCATAAGGATGAGGCTTTGACTCATGTACCACTTAGCTCCCATTCCCTGATGCCCTACACTCCCCACTCCCACAGCAAATGGTTCTGGTCCTACAGGGTCTACCCTAGGAACTTGTGAGCCTCAATGTGGCCAGAGCCATCCTTAAAGCTCTGTTTGTCTTCTTTCATCTCAAGCAGGGCAGTGGAGTCTGTCCTCTGGTGACTGCCTTCTTCTCAGCAGCTCATTACCTCTGTTTACATACCACATGTAGTGTGTGCCCAGATCTGGTGTCACCCTAGTGACACCAACTCTTGTGTCCACTCTAGTGTGCTTCTTTGGGGCCTTGTGGCTGCTTTGTTTGGAGGTTTCTATGACTGAGTCTATTGCTGGCCCTTGTAATCCAAGCCATTCAGGAGGTTGAGGCAGAAGGATTGGAAATTCAAGGCCTCCCTAGGCTAGAACGTAAATTTAACACCACACTAAGCAATGTGGTGAGATTCAGTGTCAAAATAAAAAGTAAAAGTTAGGGCTGGATGATGGAGGACTCTCATTGGTTAATAAAGAAACTGCCTTGGCTTTTTGATAGGGCAGGATTTAGATAGGTGGAGTAGACAGAACAGAATGCTGGGAAGAAAGGAAGTTAGTCAGATGCCATGCCTCTCCTCTCTCAGACAGACGCCATGTAGTCAGTGGCCAGGTCAGAAATACTGAATCTTTCCCGGTAAGCCACCACCTTGTGGTGCTACACACATTACTAAATATGGGTTAAAGCAAGATGTGAGAATTAACTAATAAGAGGATGAAACTAATGGGCCAGGCAGTGTTTAAATGAATACAGTTTGTGTGTTGTTATTTTGGGTGTAAAGCTAGCTATGCAGGAGCCTGGTGGGATGAAAAGCAGGCCTGCCCACAGCTCCTTCTACAGCTGGAGCTCTAGCTCTATCATAGAAACGCTTACCTGGCATGCAGAAGGCATTGATTTCCATCCTTAGTAACACATAGACACACACACACACATACACACACAAATACACAAAGAAAAAACCCAATTGCTTATATGTTAAAACCTTAATTCCAATATGATCAGATTTAGCAGTGGTTCCTTTGGAAGGTAATTAGGTTTAGATGAGGTTCTGATGGTAGGAACCTCATGTTCAGATTAGTGTCCTTAGAGACTAGAGAGTCAACCTCTCTCCTGTCTTCTCTCTCTTCTCTCCCCCTTTTCCCTCCATCCTTCTCTCTTTTACACAGTGAGAATTCTAGCAGTCACTAGAATCCTGGGCTCCTGCTGCACTCCCAGTGCCAAAAGCCAGAGTCAGGTCCCATGGCCAGTGCTGACTAGAAATCAAGGCCTCAGGAATAGAGATAGAATTTATGAGAGGAGCAGAAAGACTCACAGGAGGGTTTTCAGAGATTAAATGGCTACAGGTGAGGATCCATGGCATTGGTCTCCTTAGGGAAGAGGAGCCAACTAACAGCACTTAGCAGGTAATCCAAAGGTACTTTCCATCCGTGGAGAGTGTGAGCAGCTAGTGGTTAGCCATTTTGTGCTTCCCAGAGCACAAGTCTATAACCTTGACCAGAAAGAGACCTAGAGTCCAGAGTTCAATTTGTTTGAATTTAGTGTGTGTATGTGTGCGTGCGCATGCACGCGTGCACATATGTCTATGTATAAATGAATTGTGGTGTGCACATGTGTACATGTGGAGGCCAAGTGTTGATGGTGGGTGTCATCCTCAATCTCTCCACCTTATTTTTTGAGACAAGGTCTCTCACTAAACATGGAAGTCATTGATTTGATTAGACTGGCTGGCCAGGGAGCCCCAAGGACTCACTTGTGTCTACTCCCTAGTATTGGTATTACAGATATACAGTGTCATACCGCACCTTTTATGGAGGTACTGGGGATCTAATCTCAGATCTCCATGTTTATACAGCAAGACATTTACTGACTGAGCTATCTCCTCAACCCCTGCGAGGCCATATTAACAGCACACCATGCCTTCCTAACAACGAGCACCTCCCATGTGCCAGGTTTTGTTCAACATGCTAGGAAGCCTTAGTTTGAGTTTCACTGAAAGAGAAGTCTTGTAGCAACCATGACTGCCTTCGGCAGTGAGCTCAGAAAGCAGTAGTGAAGAAAAAGTAAAATGAAGTTGAGTGCAGGATAAAATCAGGAGAGTTAACTTCCCAACTGCTTCTATTCAAGACTGCCTACCTGATTCTGTATAAACTGAGCCTCGCTACTGGGTTACGGGAGAAGAAAGGGGGAAAGAATGCATCCATGGATTTCTATCTACTACCAGTGAGGACTTCTCTCCCAGGAGGTGCCTGTGAGTGTGCACAAGGCGAAGTCCTGCCACATCCCATACCTCTGGGCCTACAAGGAACCCCGAGGTAGGTGGTATGGAGCTCACAGTGAGGGTGCAAAGCGAAAAGTCATACTTGCCATATGACTTTGGCATCTGACTTTATCTGTTGAGCCTCTGTTTTCTCACCTATGACAAGGAGAGGAATAATACTTATTGTGCCTCTTCTAGAATCTAGAGCAAACTGCCTGTCCATAACTCTTTCAACTTAAGTTCTGCCTGCCTACCTTACTGTCCTAAACTTAGAGACCCAGGCAGGACCTGCATCCAGGATGCTGGTTCTCCTCCTATACAACCCTAAGCAAGGCCTTCCTGTATATAGCCAGCCCAGACTCAAATTCTTGGTGCTTTTCCTGAGGCTACCTACATCAGACATGGGCTTCCTGTTCTTAGATTCTTCTGGTGCCCAGGCCACCTTACATGAAAAAAAAAAAACCCACTGGGCATTGGTGAAATGTATTGCCCATGAACATATCAGGTCCTAGAACTTCTTTCAATTGAGGCAAGGTAAGGATTTTATCTCCTTGTCCTAGATTAGGCAGCTGAAGAGCAGAGCGAGTGAATGATTCAAGTCATACAGTGACTGGGCTGTGGCCCTAGTCCTTCACTGCGCCCTGTTTAGTCATCCACACTTGCTCCTCCAGGGCCCCTGCCAGACTCTTCTCTTGACTACGGAACCTAAAGGAAGACTTAGCTGCCCTTCCTCCTGCCTTGTCACATTCACACCAGTGCTGCATATTGTCAGAATATTAAAAAGTTTATTTATCAGACCACACAGAGAGAACTTATTTATGAGGCTGAAACAAATACTCTCATTTTAAATCCCAGAGTCTTCAGATAACACAATATTGTGTGGCCCTAAAGAGGCTGCTGCCAGCTCCTGCCAACCAGGATGAACAAGCCCAGGTAATTACCTCTTCTGTGCGAAGACCAATTAGTTCAGGGAAACGAACCCAGTTGATGCAATCAATTAGAATCCTGAGAACAGAGCAGCATGTACAGGAAATGGAAAAGAAATTGAAGCCCTCTGCCCTATTTAGCCTTCCAAAATGCCTGTGTATCTGCCTAACCAGGTGGCAATCTCTGCACTTTGAGTCTGATTCTAATTTGTTAGGAGGCTGAACTAACAGAGTCCCTGAGGGCACAGGTCTGGGACTTTCCAGCAGACACAGAAGCAAAGGATTTTCTGGAAAAGAAACTTCAAGAAATGTGAACTGCTCCTCGTCCTTGCATCTGGCTGTGCCGGAAACAGAGTCCCACTGCAGGAAGAGGGCCGACATACAGGCCCACCAATGCTCTTTTCACAGATGCACACACTCTTAGCTTAGCACTAGACACTTCTGGGAATCTAAGCAGCAGATCCCAACAGAAGTGCTATTGTGAGTTATGCTGCTACCAATGCCACCAGGGTCTGGGCTAGACCTTAAGTTCTGTCTTACCTTTTGATTCCTATTTTACAGCTCTGTACTCTATTTTTTTTTCTTTTTTTTTTTTTTTTTGGTTTTTCGAGACAGGGTTTCTCTGTAGCTTTTTTAAAGCCTGTCCTGGAACTAGCTCTTGTAGACCAGGCTGGCCTCGAACTCACAGAGATCCGCCTGCCTCTGCCTCCCGAGTGCTGGGATTAAAGGCGTGCGCCACCACCGCCCGGCTGAGCTCTGTACTCTAGCAGGCAACA
The DNA here is from genome assembly GCF_903992535.2 of Arvicola amphibius. Taxonomy (NCBI): domain Eukaryota; kingdom Metazoa; phylum Chordata; class Mammalia; order Rodentia; family Cricetidae; genus Arvicola; species Arvicola amphibius. Next base: position 133,050,182 of record NC_052065.1, on the reverse strand, counting down.
TTCTTCCCTCCTATAGCAGGGAGAGACTCAGGCAACTGATACCCTGAACTATAGAGTTTGCTCATGGGATTGCAGTTTTCTTTTTCTGGAATGCTGCTGGTAGCTGTGACACAGGCTAGGCTTCCCATCCCTAGGGTATCTGCTTGCCGGGAGTTCACTTTGCCAGGGAAGGCACGTGTAGGTGCATACACAGCACGTGGGTTTAATTACTGGATCAAGCCAGTTGAATAGCCTCAGTGGTTTCCAACACACTTACCTTCAGGTTAGTGCAGGAAGTAGAGACATGAAAGCATTACAAGATCAGAAATCATCCAAACGGTCACCATGCGATGTTGACTGTATCTTTTCTCCTTTTCTTTCTAACACTTATTCTCTATCTAGGAATCCCCTGGCATCTCTGTTAAGCAGGTTCGTCTTTAAGAAGAGAATCTACAGGTACTCAACTAAGTGGAAATGGCACCTGGGGCCCAGGAGTCAACGTTTCATTTCAGGGAACTGACCACAGAAATCCAGGAAAGTTCCCAAGTAATCTCCTAGGCTACAAAAACCCTGTAAAACCCTGGTCATGCTCTTAGTAATGACATGTATTCAGAGGCTGCTAAGTTTGGCCACAGAACAGATTCTATTATTGTTAGGAATAAATGGGCTCTTGAAGCCATTTGAGAGTTGAAATTTTCATCTAGAAATCCAGAGCTTCTTTATACAATATGTTTTCTCTTTTGACTCTTTGAGCACATAGAATACATCAGATTCCTAGCTGGGATTTCAGAGAGGTGAGTCATTCCACTTACTATATGACATTTCCTGGGAAGACAGGAAGAAACATCTTTTCATCATAGAGAGGGCACCAATGACAGACAGAAGAAATGATTCCACTCAAGTTTAGCTTGTTGAATGAATGAATTGATTTGAGTTACTGATAGGACTTTGAAAACAGCCCTGTCACTGAAAAATCCATCTCAGAATGGGTGATGACTTCAGGAAGCTGTGTCCTTGGAGCCTCCTGCACAAGTTCCAGACCCCTCTGAAGAAAGTCCCTTCTCTCCATTTTTTACTGGGTTTTAAACTTTGGCTAGATGCCTTGTGGCTCTTGTAACTTTCACAATCTTCTTCTAAAGTTTCATTAGCTTTCTGAGTCATTTATTTATTTATTTATTTAGTTATTTAGTTATTATTAAAAATTTCCATTTCCTCCCCTCCTCCCACTTCTCTCCCCTCTCCTCCACCCACATCCCCACTCCCTCCCTCTCCAGGCCAAAGAGCAGTCAGGGTTCCCTACACTATGGGAAGTTCAAGGTCCTCCCAACTCCCCCCAGATCCTGGAAGATGAGCATCCAAACTGACAAGGCTCACACAGAGCCCATCCACGCCGTAGAATAAAAGCCCAGCGCCATTGTCCTTGGCTTCTCAGTCAGCCTCCACTGTCAGCCACATTCAAAGAGTCCGGTTTGATCACATGCTCCATCAGTCCCATTCCGACTGGCCTTGGTGATCTCCCATTAGATCTGTCCCACCGTCTCAGTGGGTGAACGCACCCCTCATGGTCCTGACTTCCTTGCTCATGTTCTCCCTCCTTCTGCTCCTCATTAGGACCTTGGGAGCTCAGTCCAGTGCTCCAATGTGGGTCTCTGTCGCTATCTCCATCCATCACCAGATGAAGGTTCTATGGTGATATGCAAGATAATCATCAGTGTGGTTATCTTCCTGGATATTGGAAATTGACAAAATTGCCAGATAGGGGTTGGGAGCACGGGGTTGGGAGTGAGGTGGGGATAAGGGGAGATGGGGGAGAGAAGGGAGAAAGACAGGATGGGGAGAGCTTGAGGGAATGGGATGGTTGGGATGGAGGAGGGGGGATATGGGAGCAGGGAGGTATATATCTTAATTACGGGGGCCATTTTAGGGTTGGCAAGAGACTTGACTCTAGAGCGGTTTTCAGGTGTTCAAGGAGATGTCCCCAGCTTGTTCCTTGGGCAGCAGAGGAAAGGGTGTCTGAACTTTCTGAGTCTTTAAAAAATATATTTCATGGGACAGAGACACATAGCCCTGTGTACATCTGGAGGACAGAGGACAACTTTCCAGAGTTTGTTTTCTATTTCCATCATGTGGGTCTGGGGACCCAAGCTCAGGCCATCTGGTTTGGTGGTGAGGTGACAAGTACTTTTACCTGCTGAGCATTTTTTTCATGAGCCCTAGCTTCCTGATCTTAATGAGCCTCCCCCTCCCTCCAGAAGAGAATGTTTTAATGTAAAAAGAAATAGCTATACAATACCACTTTACCTTTCAGGTTTGGAAGCCTGTGCTGCCTGGAAGGCTGAGGTAGTGGAGGTCTGAGAGCTTGCCTTTCGCACTACCTTTAACCCTGCCAGCAATCTGACTCCAGTGATACTTGTCCTTGAAGGAGTATGCAAAGACATATCAGCTCTCTATAGCCCCACACACTTTAGGGGCAACTTTGCTGCTGGAGTAGGTCCTCTCAATGATCAAGACCTTTAGTCTTCATGAAAAGAAGGGACACACATTTTTTATTTGTATTCCAACATGGTGGATTCAAAGTGGCTGAGTCGATCTTCAGTGAGGCAAGCATTGTGATTCATTGGTACTGTCTGACAGGCCATCAGGAAGAAGGGATGAAGGCATGTGTTTAAGGGTCTTGCCATCATCTATGGTCAGAGTGATATTCAGGAATATCCTGGAAAGGGGGTGAGACTTAAAAAACTCTGAGTGGTTTTTACAAGCCAAGCCATTTTAGTCCTCAGTGATTCAAGCCATGCTTATTCTGTGGTGGTGGTAACAGTAATGGGTGTTTACTGGCAATCCTGTTCTTCCAAAAATGTCAATTTGGTATGTGTTTTCATTGCTATAGTAGCAGTGGCTCTGGTCCCCAGTGGCCCAGTGACAGTAGATAAGAATTCTCTTATTTTTGTGTAGGAAAGAATAGAGTTATCATAATACAATACTTATCAATATATCCTGCTGCAACAAGTATGTTCTACAGCAACTAGGTTGAGATTATTCTTAGAAGTGAAATAGAATGAATATCCTTTGAAGGAAACCATTGGTGTTCCTGATTGAAAGACTCTGAGTGGTTGTCATCACTGGCGCCCAGCTTGGTGTTCTGCAATGGCCACATTTGTGCTCTAGAAGACCCTAACCTAAAGGCTCTAGATACCTTTAACTGAGCAGTTGTGCCTAACTATAAAAGGATACCTGAGCTGGGACATATTGCAGCAAGAAAAGGTATTAAGACAATAAAAAGATAACTTTTTTCTACTCATTTCTTTATCTTAAGAATATTACTTGAGTGATCATTAAATACAGTGGGCTGAACACTTCCGATTTATTATTGCCTAGTCAATACCAAAACAAGCCATGGGAGCAATAAAAGGGGAGACAGAAGCGTCTACAAGCAGAAGATACAGCTACAAAGAGAATGGATTAATGATAGGGAAAAACGTAAATCAATTCTTCTTTAGGGCCTGCAGGAGGAGCATAGCCCTGTTGCCCTGTTGGTACCCTCTGAGACAAATTTTTGACTTCTGGTCTCTAGAATTGTAACATAATATAATAATTTTCCATACTTTAACACACACACACACACACACACACACACACACACACACACAAATGTACCTAGAGAAATATATACATCAGAAATGCTAACTACAAGCTGTCTGATTCCAGCTATGTGATACTGTAGAAAAGGGAGAAGCTATGCAGATAATGAGGTCAGTGGTTTCCAGGAATTGTAAAGGAAGGAGAATGGTGAAGCAGCATGTTCGACTGGGCAGTGAAACTGCTCTCTGTGATGCTACAATGCGAAGAACATTGTCCATTTGCTCACATCCACAGACTCTACCACATGCCAACTATGAACTTGTGATAATGATATGTCATTGTAGGTTATTTGATTATAATAAGTGCAGAATATTGATGATCTGAGAGGGTGTACCTATGGGAAAACCTCTCTATTTTTCAATTTTTCTGGGAACCTAAATTGTTCTAAAATAAATTTATTAAGTTAATAAAAATAAGAAAAAAAACAAACTACAGCTCTACAAAAAATAAGTACATGATAGCAGAAATTTAAAAAAAAAACAGTAAAATGTTTGTTTGAAGACAGAGTTGAGAAGGTATCTCAGAAATTACAGTTGAAAAATAGATGTTAAATAAGAAAGAAAAGACACTTATATGAATTTAGACAGTTGAACATCTGTTTTGTGAACAGTTCAAAAAGAGGTAATAGGGAAAGTAAGCATAAAATTATTGTAAGAAGTACGTACAAATAACTCATGGAACTTAATACAGAAGTTTCCTGTTTCTTGGGATCCACTAAATAACAAACAACTAATTTATAAATAAATTAACATCATCATGATATTTCAAAAGATTGGAAATAATGAGATCCTAAAAGCTTCCAAAAGAATTACCACAGGTCAAATTCCAATGGTCTTAGATAAGGACATCTTTAGGCTTCCCAATGCTCCCAGGACAGTATCCTTACCATTATTAGGGAAAATAATTTTCACTTAGAATTCTATACCCAGCCAATTCATCAGTCAAGTTTGAGAGTAGGATAAAGACATCTTTAGACACACACACACACACACACACACACACACGGCCTCCAAAATTGTGTGTCATGTGTACTGCATCTCAGGAAGATAATTAAATATTATTTCCATCAAAATAGGACAAAAACTCAGAAAGAAAAAGCCATGTGTAGGAAATAGGAGAAAGAGTTCTCAGGATGATTGCTGTAATTATGTGTTGTGTTTAACCATTCTGAGAGGACACGGAGTCTTTAGAAAGTTTAGGCAATGAATAAGTGATAGGTACATTATGAAAAAGGGAGCAAAACCGAGGAAATTATTAGCCTCAGGGGGACTTTTTTTTTGTCTGGGGAAAGAGAAATTAAGCACAATTATAGTGCACTATATTACTTTGTTCTGAACTGTATTCAAATAGTGATGACAAAAATACCAAATCCTGATTTAAGATTTAAAAAATGGTGACACATTTCCACTGGGAGCTGGGGGGAGAGAAGGAGAACAGTATCTGGATGTGGTCTGTGAGGGTGAAATTCTTTGTTGTTTGTTTGTTTTTCAAGACAGGGTTTCTCTGTAGTTTTGGATCCTGTCCTGGAATTAGCTCTTGTAGCCCAGGCTGGCCTCGAACTCACAGAGATCCACCTGCCTCTGCCCTCCCGAGTACTAAAATTAAAGGCGTGCACAATCAACGCCCTGCTTGAGAGTTAAATTCTTATTTTCTCCAGTGTAAAGATAGACAGCATTCCAAAGTAGGTAAAGCACCACCAGTGTAGAAGGGAGCGGCGGGGCCGTGTCCTGCCACCCGGCTAGCTTTACCCAAAATAATTACACGGAAACTGTATTCATTTAAAATACTGCCTGGCCCATTATCTGTAGCTTCTTATTGGTTGATTCTCATATCTTGCTTTAACCCATATTTAGTAATTTATATAGCACCACGAGGGGTAGCTTACCAGGAGATATCTTAACCTGCGTCCATCTCAGAGAGGAGAAGCATGGTGCCTGCCTGAAGCGTCTCCCTACTCTTTCCCAGAATTCTGTTCTGTCTACTCCGCCTACCTAATTTTCTGTCTCTTAAAGGGCCAAGGCAGTTTTCTTTATTAATAATGAAAGTAACACATAGACATTCCTCCATCACACCAGCAACAGGCTCCACAGAAATACAGAAGCACTGGCACAAGCCGAAGAGCAGCAAGAGTTGCAAGTGTCTTCCACTGCCGTGTACAGGTTGGGGATGGGAGGCAGTGGGGCAAGAGATATCATTTTTATAGAATCATAGTGTTCTAGTTGACTTTGAAATTGTTTAGCAGGCCTGTGAGACTGTTCAGTGGGTAAAAGCCCTTGCCATGCAAGCCTGATGACATGAGTTCAAGCTCAAAAACCCAAGGAGGAAAGAGAGAACCAGTTCCTAAAAGGTTTCACCTGACATTCACATTGATGTACACACATGGTCACATAAACAGTAAAAATAAAATTTAATTAAAATATTTATAGCTATTATTTTGCTAAAAGTTAAAAATAAGTAATACATGTATGTCATTCATGTGTGTATGTGCATGTGTATGTATGTATGTATGTATGTATGTATGACATGAAAGTGAAAGGAGATTAGGGGATGGGAGGAGATTACTAGGAAGGGGGGAAATGAAAGAAGATTAAAGGGAGGAACACGGTAGGTGAATATTGTTTTAAACACATTATATACTTGAAAGAAATCATCTAAATTTTGGGTGTACCACATTTTGGTTTCTTGGACCACATTAGGTATAGAAGAGTTGATTTTGGTCACATATTAAACACAGAAACACTAACAAAAAAGTCTGTGTATAACTTTCTGGATGCCCACGACTACCTCCCATAATAATCCTATTTCTGTGGAACCCCATTTAGAGTTTCTTTTACAATCATCAAGGAGGTACCAAGTTTGCAATCACTAATTAAGTATATCTAAGTAATACAACTTCATTAATCTTTAAAGTATTTTATCATAAAAGTAAAAGAAAATAAGGCAACAACAAAAAGTGTTGCATTTGGCACTGTTTTGGTTGTCAATGTGTAGTTTGATGAAAGTCGTTGTAGTTTTGTGAGTTCGCAAGGTACACATCAGATAATTCAGCTGGCACAAATCACAAAATCTTTCCAACATTTGGCTTCAACTTAGCCATCCCACTTCCAAAAAACATATGGTGTCAAGTGTCACTGTGTTCAGTATCAATGCTTAATTCTTTTTGAAGTTTATTATTTGTGTGTGTGTGTGTTTGTGTGCATACACACACACATGGACTCACATGCAACCACATATCCATAACATATCCTGTGAGTTCAAGCTCAAAAACCCAAGGAGGAAAGAGAGAACCAGTTCCTGAAAGGTTTCATCTCACATTCATATTGATGTACACACATGGTCACATAAACAGGTATAGAGGTCAGAAAACAATTTTTGGTAGTCAAGTCTCTCCTTCTACCTCTAACTCCTCTCTTTTTGTATCCAATCACACTTCCTTATACCCTCAACTTGATGCCCTCTTTTCAAAAAATTTAATAACACACCAACTCCAGTTTGTGCTACTCATATACTTCTAGGTGTGGGATCATTTATTGGATGTCTGGAGAATAAGTGAATGGGAGTGTTCAGGCACAACCAGTATATCTATGTTACACTCCTTCTCTTCAAGGCTCAGGGACCATTTTGAAAGAAGGGACAAAAAGGTCGTAAGAGCCAGAGATCAGAAAAGATCCAAGAAAAAGTGTCTTGTAGATATAACAACCTCTGCACTCATGAACAGTAGCAAGATCAAAGTAGTTCATGCGCTCTCCCTCACCCCCTAACTGAAGCGCTAAGGACAGGTGATGGCTTCTTGAGGAGGAAGAGTCTCAGTTTCCTTCTTTGTTTTTTGTTTTTGTTTTTAAAGGCGTGTTGTTCCTGGTAGGAGGACATTAATTATTGGCAGCACATTTGAGGTACTATGGAATGATACTTCATTACATGTTTCTTTTTGGTAACAATTGCACTATATTCTATCAATTTTACAAACTCTTCTCAATTCTAAACTTAAAAATGTTTACTTTGCACTCACAGCATTGGATTTCATTATAACTTTTTTCAAATAGAGTTTGTTTTAGTTGATACTCTTCCCCCTTCCATCTATTCCTGTTGATCCCCTCTTGTGTCCTTTTACCTACAGACTCCTTTCTGCTTTCATGTTGCTCGTGTCCTATTGCATACTCAACACATACTTCCATCTCTGGTAGTGTCCTTTCTAGTTTCAGAGGTTACACATATGCTCATTCTACTTGTTTACATAGAGATGCACGGACATTTTAAGCTAGGATTCACATATGGGAGAGAACATATGTTTTTCGTCTTTCTGAGTCTGTTTTCTTGCTTATTATAATACTTTCCACAATCATCAATTTTTCCCATAAGTTTTATCATTTCTATAGGTGAATAGAATTCCACAGTGTATATATTTACTACATTGTCATTTTCTGTCCATCAGCTGATGGACATTTAGGCTGCTTCTATTTCTTGCTATTATGAACGATGCAAATAAATTTTGCATTGTTTGATTAATTTTAATGTTCTGTCTTGTAGTGACACTAAAGAAGTCATTTATTCAGTGACGTTATATTCTCATAAAATGGCAAATTTAACTCTATCTGTAGCATCTGTGCTGTCGTCATCCATCACCAAAGAATAAAACAGGAAATTAGCAGTTGTATGCTCCAAATTTCTTTCAGTGAATTTCCCAGTTCCTCCAATTTGTTTGGCTATATTCTGGTGAGATAAACTGATTTTAGAAATGTAGTGATATTTCATTTGTATTTTAATAATAAAGTTTGCCTGAAGATCAGAGAGTAAAACAGCTCCACTGCTCAGCCTTATGGACCAGGCAGTGGTAACACACACACATTTAATCCCAGTAGCCACACTAGTTTCCATAGAAACCAGGTGGTACATGCCTTTAATCACAGTGATGTACACTTTTAATCACAGCCCTAGAGAGGAATATAAAATGCGAGGAGGCAGCTCTCAGACACAGTCTCATTCTGAGATTCCTGGAGGCAGGATCGCCATTTCAGACTGAGGTAAAGGTAAAAGCCAGTGGCTGGCTGATTTGCTTTTCTGATCTTCAGGTTTGTTATAGGAAGTCCTTATGCACTATGTGTTGCTTTTATTGGTTAATGGATAAAGCTGTTTCTGCCACTGGCTTAGTGAAATAGAACAAGGCAGGAAAATTAAATTGAATTCTGGGAGAAAGAAGGCGAAGTCAGTGAGATATCATGTAGCCGCCAGAGGAGAGAGACAGTTGGAACCTTGCCGGTAGGCCACGAGCCTCGTAGTAAAATATAAACTAATAGAAATGGGTTAATTTAAGATATAAGAACTAGCTAGCAATACACTTAAGCTACTGGCCTAGCAGTGTTTTAATTAATATAGGTTTGTGTAATTATTTTGGGTCTGAGCAGCCAGAAACGAATAGCCTCTGACAACAGATTGGCCTGTCAATGTGTGCCAGTTAAATCCACATAAAACCTGAGAAAGCTTGGAAAGGAATTCTAGACACAAAAAAGAGAGTTAAGTACAGCTTCTTGGTAGTCAGCATTTTTTTTCCTGGATGGGCTCTGTTTGCTGGTCATGATCAGGAGCACAATGGCTTCTTGATTCAACATTAGCAGCCAACCCCCACAAAACAAAACAAAACAAAACAAACAATCAAACAAACAAAAAACCCACAGTGCTGTTTTGAAATGATGGCTTTCTGGTTCACCAGCACAAATGGCTCTGATTCTTTTGGGAGGTCCAGCTATATGGGGTGTGTGAGCAGAGTGCTACAACTTGCTTAATGACAACAATGTGTGCTTGAAAATGGGGTAATGTGCATGGCTCTCAGAGGCAGAAACATGTCTCTGCCATGTTGGACTGGGTGGAGTCAACAGGCAGGACTACGTTGGTTTTAGCCATGCCCACTTAGCATTAAAAAAGTGCTCCTGGTCAGGACATAATTACAGATAGGCAATAAAGACAGATTCAGATGAAAAAGACCTTTAAATGGGCCACAGTGTTGGATAAATGTACATAGGCTTGAGAGAGAGAGAGAGAGAGAGAGAGAGAGAGAGAGAGAGAGAGAGAGAGGAAAAAGTATAGACAGTTATGAAAAAAGTAAAGTCTTTAAAGAGACAGAGTATGGATAGTCATAGATTAAAAGAGTAAAGATAATAAAATAAATATTAAATTGTAGAAAAACTAGTAGAGTAAGAAAAATAAGCCATGTAAAGATAGAAACTACACAGATCCTGGATTACGTTTATTATGTTTTCTTTAAATTTTTGACTACAGAGTGATATTTGATTCTGGGGGCTGCTAAGCTAAACCAACATATATATTTTAAAGATATCTTGACTTCAAAATTTGGGTCTAAGGGTATGTTGCGTTGGAAAAGAGGTTCTACTTTTGTTTTCACAAAGGATGAGAACCTTTGGATTCTTTACAAACTAAAGTTGTTTGATTGAACAAGACCCCCTGAAACAATGGCCCAGATGGTCCAACATCCATGATGGTTTTAGGACTGCTGGCTGAGATGGACCTATCAAACAGGATACCCCATGACAGACCTGATTAACAGCTCCCCAATCAGCAGGAAGTAGTCTAAACAACAAGGCCCAAATTCCCTAAATGATTGTTTATAAATGTTTGTTTACCTTTAAAGGAGGATATGCTATAGATATGAATACTTAGCACTGGTATGGATCATGGTCTATTGATAGAAATTTAAGGTCAACTTTGTCATATGTATATTTCTGCTCTTTATTAATGTATTGTGTTTGTGAAGCTCATTTAAAAATGTAATATATAATTAAGAAATATAGGTTAATAGTCATCTATAATAGTCAAACTTGTAATCATGTTAGTTAGGTTTCTAGATGTAAAGATATATATTTCAGATGGATAGATATTCTTTAGAACTTTCAAAGACTAATGGAATATGACACTTCAAATTTTTTAAGAACTTAAGAACTTTTTATGATATGATATGCTCCCGGCAGCACCAATCCACTTTCTCTTCTTCAAGAGGAAGATGGGCATTCTTTAAAGAGGCTCCTTATGGAGTTGGTTAGTTATTTGGGCAGGAAACTGCTCTTGCCTGGACCGCTTGATGTTATACTGTATGAAATGGACATGCAGGACCCACAGAAAAATGACTGCTGAACTTGCCTATAGGTGAGACAGTACAGTCCTTAGGGTTTCTGGCTTCATGAAAGAACAAAAAGTCTACAAGACATTCTGCAGGCCACAGAAGAAAGTGACTGACAAACTGTCAATATAGATGGAACTGTCTTTGAAATTTTCTGCTTCATGGAAAAACCTTCTGGAAACTATGGGCCTGTAGGCTGAAGATGGGTGCCCCAATGGAAGAACTTTGGGTGTCTGTCCAGGCAGCAAGATGTCTCTGTCTTCTAGACATTCTAGAGTTTTGGAAATTGCTTACAATGCACTTCCTGTTTACTTAGGTAATATTATATCCTTTTGGAGTTTTTGATGGAGTTGAAGAGTAGATAGTTATAGTTTTCCTTAGTTATGACAAAATATAAAGTAGATGTGAATATTATAACTATAATTCTTGCTTGATAACTGTTTTGTTATATGTAATTTTACCATGTTAAAGTTAAAACCTTCCTTTTTATTTGGACAGAAAAGGGGAAATGGTTTAGGAAGTTCTTCTGTATATGTGTTGCTTTTATTGGTTAATGAATAAAGCTGTTTCTGCAAGTGGCTTAGCAGAATAGAGCTAGGTGGGAAAACTAAACTAAATTTTGGGAGAAAGAAGGCAGAGTCAGTGAGATGCCATGTACCCGCCAGAGGAGAAAGATGTGTGCAGCCAGTTTGAACCTTGCCAGGAGGTCACAAGCCTCATGGCAAAATATATAATAATTAAAATGGTTAATTTAAGATGTAAGAGCTGCTAAAAATATGCTTAAGTGATTGGCCAAGCAGTGATTTAATTAATACAGTTTTGTGTAATTATTTAGGGTCTGAGTAGCCAGGAATAAACGAGCAGCCTCCACCTATACAGGTTGAACCCCAGTTTCTGTCTCTGGGTTTTTAATTCATGCTACACATAAATCTCTTTCTCTCTTCTTGGAACATATTATTTCTTCCACACCCTATACCTGGCTCTATAAACTGATCATCAATAAATGATTTGATTAATTTTTAAAAATAACTGTGTATATGTGTGTGTCTATGTGAATGTGTGTGTGTGTGCCTTTGTGTGTGTGTATGCCTCTGTGTGTGTGTGTGTGCCTGTGGAGGCAAGAAGAGGGTATTACATCCTCTGGAACTGAAGTTATAGGCAGTTGTGAACTTCCCTGTGTAGGTGCTGGGAACTGAACTCAGGTCCTCTGGAAGAGCAACATGAGCTCTTATCAGGTGACTCACTTCTCTGGTCACTTGATTTATTTGCTTGTTTGCTGAGAGATATGCTACCACATAACAAGCTTTTACAATTAATCTATCTGGAGTGTAATTTTAAATGCTGTTGAGAAAATGGACATTTTTAAAAGTTCTTCCATTTTGTCCTTTTGACACAATCCTTTATACACATCAACTTTAGTAGAATGTTTTTGTGTATAATACCTTTTCAAATTATAGTCATAGAAACCTTGCATATAGATTAAGCTGAGTGCCTTAATATTGATGAAAAAGCAAGCATATGTCCACTTTTCATTTAACAATCTTCTTTCTTGGTAATTTTTCTTTTGAGATGTTGTAGAATCCATGATAGGATTAAAAATCACTAATAGATGGTGGCTACATTTACTTTTATTATGAAAATTCATTGACAGAAAAATACAAAACAGTGCTTGGACCTGTCCAGGTCTCAATGTAGTGCGTAGTGGGTGACAGATGAGATGTAGTCAAGGTGTTAAAGTACCCTTAACAATAAAATTATAATACTTATTTGTCATCTAAATAAAATTAAATGGCTATAATTTTTAAGGGTAGGCTGAGGTACTTTTGAAAATCACTGTGTTTCACTCTCAAAGTTACCATGAGCTCCTGTAACATCTGATGGAGTCAATTCCACTGTTGGATGATAGCACACTGGAAGCCACATGCCACTGTATAGCTGACAACACACATGTGTAAAAACAGCACAAACATACATTTGTTTATTTTGCATAACAACATTATCATCTATGTAGTTCATACTCAAGAATTTTGTAATCAAATTATAAACATATGCACACACACACACACACACACACAATTAATGTCTTAACTAAACTTTCAATTTTGTGTTGGGCTACATTCATTACTATCCTGAGCTGTGGACTGGACACTGCTGGTTTATATGAGCCTTAACGCTATGCATAATGAATATATAAAAATAAAATTAAAAGCACGTCTTTTTCAAAAAGGAACAAAATAGTCCCTTGAAGCAGATGAGCCATTCAATTTATGGCTTAGTTGACACTTGAATGTCAAGAGTAAATATTCTGGCAATTCGACCAAGTAACAAACTAGCTCAGGTTGATACCAGATACAGGTTGGTTTATTTTTTAACATTTAGTTTCTTTTACATGTTGTTGAGCCAACCAATTCACTTGTAATCTTCCGTGAAACAAAGCAGTTTTCACCCAGAGAGAAGAAACTGATCCATGGTTTCATCACAAATAAGACAGTGTGAGATTGAGTCTGCTTTGATGTGAGGGAGTAGTCTGTGTGTTTTCTCCTGTTTCTAAGACAGGGTCTCTCTCCGAGCCAAGTTAGTTAGACTTGGGTAGTTAATTAACCCCCCAAGCTCCACCCATCTGCCTGTTCCCCAGCCCTGGGATTACATGCATGTACCACCATGCCCACTATTTTACTTGAGTGATGAGGAAACAAACTCAGCTTCTCATGCTTATGCAGCAAACACTTAACCCACTGAGTCGTGGGTCCATTCCACTGTGGGTAGTGCCACTCTCAGCTGGTGGTCCTTTCTTATTTAAGAAGGCAGGCTGTAATGTGGGCAAACAACAAAGCAGCACTCTTCTATGGCTCTGCTTTAGTTCCTGCCTCCATGTTCCTGCCCTCACTTCTCCCAGTAAATGAATAACATGGACGTGTAATAGATATAAACCTTTTCATCCTCTAAGTTGCTTTTTTGCTTGTTTGTTTATTTATTTTTTGGTTTTTTTAAGAGAGGGTTTCTCTGTCTCCTTTAGCCCTGGCTGTCCTGAAACTCACTCTGTAGACCAGACCAGGCTGACTTCAAACTCACAGAGATTTACCTGCCTCCACCTCCCAAGTGCTGGGTTAAATGTTGTGCCGCCACCACTGTGATTTTTATCATGGTGTTTTATCAAAGTAATAAAAATGATAACTAAGACATGGTGAAGGTGGTACAAGCCTTCATGGATAAAAGTTCCTGAAAAGGTAAGACTTGAGGTGAATTTTTATCATTTAAGAAAAAACAACTTTGAGATATTTATAGATTTCCATGTAGTTATAAGAGAGAAACCATGGTACCTTACACCCACTTCCTCCACAATGGCAATGCATTAACCAAGATAGTGACATTCCACAGTTAAGACAGAAAACTTTTCCATCCCCAGTATCATCTTGTCCTCTTTTAACCATGTCTACTTTCTTTTTCTGCTTCTTCTACCACCCTTAACCCCAGCAATTACTAATTTAGTCTTCATTACTAGGTTGCTATCATTTCTATGTTAATCATCCCAGACATTGGGAGGTTGACACAGGACTGTGACTTTAAGGCCAGCCTGGGTTACACAGTGAGCTGAGATTCACCAGGGTTACATAGTAAAAACCTGTTTAAAAATAATGTTGAATCATCGAAATTATACAGTAGCTAATATTTAGGTCTTGAACTTGAGAGGGAATTGTGGTGGCACTTGAGGAGTCAGAAGTGGGAGAGTGAGGGTTGAAAATGATGTAAATTATAGTACTCATATATGACATTTAAAAAGTAATTATAAAATAAGAGCGACATGTGTGTTATGAGGCATGTGTTCTTTACCCAGTGGGATTGGCTTACCAATCTCTGCTCTAAGAAGTCCAGTGGTTTTAGGAGGGAGAATGAGCAACTCGTGTGTTTACAGAGCAACATTTATACCCACTTTGGCCCAATATTGGCTATGTAGAGGGGGACTTGGCCTCTCTCGCAGAGTGGGAAGTTGAAAACATAGGAAGTTGAAAGCTGACTTGCACAGGGGGTAAACTGGGACCAAATCTGGGCCAAAAGGGTCTGTGGTGTTGTAGTGTGAAGCGGCGGGGCTGCGTTCCCGCCGCCCAGTTCCCAGCAACCAGCTAATCCGCCGCCGGCTAGCTTTACCCAAAATAATTACACGGAAACTGTATTCTTTTAAACACTGCCTGGCCCATTATCTGTAGCCTCTTATTAGTTAATTCTCACATCTTCCTTTAACCCATATTTAGTAATTTGGGTAGCACCACGAGTTGTGGCTTACCAGGAGAGATCTTAACCTGCGTCCATCTCGGAGAGGAGCAGCATGGAGACTCACACGCGACTGCCTGAAGCGTCTTTCTAACTCTACTTCCTTGTTCCCACAATTTTGTTTTGTCTACTCCACCTACCTAATTTTCTCTTAAAGGGCCAAGGCAGTTTTCTTTATTAATAATGAAAGTAACACATAAACACTCCTCCATCATTTCCCCTTTTTCTGTTTAAACAAAAAAGAAAGGCTTTAACTTTAACATAGTAAAATTACATGTAACAAAACAGTTATCAAGCAAGTATTACAGTTACAATATTTAAATCTATTTTATCTTTTATCATAACTAAGGAAAGCTATAACTATCTATTTATTTTTTAACTCCATCAAAGACTCCAGAAGGATATAATGCTACCTAAGTAAACAAGAAATAAGTAACTTATAAAACTCTAGAAATGACAGAGACAACTCGCTGCCTGGACAGTCACCCAAAGTTCCTCTGTACCGTTGGGGCATCTATCTTCAGCCTTCAGGCCCATAGTATCCAGCAGACATTTCCATGAAGCAGAAAAATTCCAAAGACAGTTCAGTCACTTTCTGTTGTGTCCTGCAGAACGTCTCGCAGACTCTTTCATGAATCAGGAACCCCAAAAGGCCATCTCACCTTTAGGCAAGTTTAGCAGTCCTCTTTCTGTGGGTTCCTGTGTCCAGTTTATGCAACAGTCCAGGCAAGAGCAGTTCCTTGCCCAAATGGCTAACAAACTCCATAAGTAGCCTCTTCGATGCCCATCTTCCTCTCGAAGTAGATTGGTGCTGCCAGGAGCAGACGTGTCTCATTGTCATGAAAAACCCTAAGTTATTAAAACATTAAATGCCATATTTTGCAGTCTTTGAAAGATATGAAGAATGTCTATCTAACTGAAATATATCTCTACATATCTAGAAAATCTAATAACATGACTACAAGCTTAACTATTATCAATGATTATCCATTAACAACCTATATTTCCTAATTATACATTACAGTTTTTAAAATGAACTACACAATCAAAATAGCTTAATCAAGATCAGAAATACATATACATATAACAAAATTGACCTTAAAATCTATACCAATGCAAATTCATATCTATATCATCTCCCCCTTTAAATGTAAAAGAACATTTATAAGCAATATTTGGGAAAATGGGCGCAGTTTTTTCTCTCCAAACTGTTTTCTGCTGAATGGGGGCGCTGTTATTTAGGTCTTTTATGGTGTAACCTGTGTGTTAGGTTCCTCTCAGTTGGCAGTTGAGTGAAGTAATTTTTTGAAGATGTTTATAGCAACCTTTCAGGAGGGCGTGGTCTATCATACCATATTGGGATAGAAGCAATCCACAGAGTCTCGTCCTCTGTGAAAACAAAAGAAGAAACTCTTTTTTAAAGCATCATGTTCTTAGATCTAAATCCTGAAGTCATACCATTAAGATGTCCATTTTGGTCTAGACTGGCAGCCCATATAATGAAATGTCTCTCTGTATTTAGCTCCTTTACAGTCAAAAAAATCAAAGAAAACACAACAAAATACATAATCTAGACTCTCTGTGAATTTTTTATTTTTACGTGGCTTATTTTTACTCTATCACTTTACTTTTTTTAATCTATAACTATCTGTACTCTGTCTCTTTAAAGACTTTAACCTTTTTTTTTTAAGGCATTAACTTTATTTTCTATATTTTTTTTTTTTCTCTTTTAAGCCTACGTGAGCCATTTAAAGGCCTTTTATGTCTGAATCTTTTTTATTGTGAATCTGTAATTTTTTACTATCCAGGAGCACTTTTTAAAAGGTTAACCACTTTTTAAAAACTTAAGTTGTGCCAGGTAGGGGTAATACGGTACTGCCTGTTTACAGCCAAGTCTAAACCTTAACTGTGCAGTTATTGTGGTAATTACGATAGATCCTGCCTGAGATCAGCACAGTTCAGCATGGCGGAGCAGAGCCAAAGCCGCTCCTGTCTCAGTCATTTGGTGCCCCTGAGCCGCACACAGTTTCAGGCACACAACAGTCGACATTGGAGCCGCACTCAGCAGTTTAATTTTGATACTGAGCGTGTAGCACAGAAACTCTTTTAATCCAAGTTACAGCCAAATCAGATGCGCAGAGCACTGCGCAGACTGGAAACATCTCTAAGGCGGCAGGAATCCGCCATGCTCTCCCGCTCGCCTAAGCCTGATTTCGCCATCTGCCCAGGTGCAGGAAGGGAGCAGTGAGCCATTGGCATGGTCTCAGAGTACTTTCTTTCCGATCCCAAGCGGGCAAGGTTTTTAAGTGGATTTAGCCACCACGTTGGAGCGCCAATCTGTAGTGGGAAGCGGCGGGCTGCGTTCCCGCAGCCCAGTTCCCAGCAACCGGCTAGCTTTACCCAAAATAATTACACGGAAACTGTATTTTTTTAAAACACTGCCTGGCCCATTATCTGTAGCCTCTTATTAGTTAATTCTCACATCTTCCTTTAACCCATATTTAGTAATTTGGGTAGCACCACGAGTTGTGGCTTACCAGGAGAGATCTTAACCTGCGTCCATCTCGGAGAGGAGCAGCATGGAGACTCACACGCGACTGCCTGAAGCGTCTTTCTAACTCTACTTCCTTGTTCCCACAATTTTGTTTTGTCTACTCCACCTACCTAATTTTCTCTTAAAGGGCCAAGGCAGTTTTCTTTATTAATAATGAAAGTAACACATAAACACTCCTCCATCATTTCCCCTTTTTCTGTTTAAACAAAAAAGAAAGGCTTTAACTTTAACATAGTAAAATTACATGTAACAAAACAGTTATCAAGCAAGTATTACAGTTACAATATTTAAATCTATTTTATCTTTTATCATAACTAAGGAAAGCTATAACTATCTATTTATTTTTTAACTCCATCAAAGACTCCAGAAGGATATAATGCTACCTAAGTAAACAAGAAATAAGTAACTTATAAAACTCTAGAAATGACAGAGACAACTCGCTGCCTGGACAGTCACCCAAAGTTCCTCTGTACCGTTGGGGCATCTATCTTCAGCCTTCAGGCCCATAGTATCCAGCAGACATTTCCATGAAGCAGAAAAATTCCAAAGACAGTTCAGTCACTTTCTGTTGTGTCCTGCAGAACGTCTCGCAGACTCTTTCATGAATCAGGAACCCCAAAAGGCCATCTCACCTTTAGGCAAGTTTAGCAGTCCTCTTTCTGTGGGTTCCTGTGTCCAGTTTATGCAACAGTCCAGGCAAGAGCAGTTCCTTGCCCAAATGGCTAACAAACTCCATAAGTAGCCTCTTCGATGCCCATCTTCCTCTCGAAGTAGATTGGTGCTGCCAGGAGCAGACGTGTCTCATTGTCATGAAAAACCCTAAGTTATTAAAACATTAAATGCCATATTTTGCAGTCTTTGAAAGATATGAAGAATGTCTATCTAACTGAAAGTTCCCTTATCTCCCTTTGTATTAAACTTGAATAATTATAAAAGGACTATTTTTGGTTATTTCCAATCTTCGCCGCATCATGGTGTAAATTGCACTTCTATGTTAATTGTCATCTGTTAATTACATTAGAAAAAAGGGAGAAAAGCAGAAACTCTTCTGCCATCCTATCCCAATGTTCAGTGTGTGTGCTGGCTCAGTGAGCCATGAACAATTTCAAGAAAAGGAGGCACACATTGAAAGATATTGCTATATATTTAGTGATAATGGAGATTTTCTTTCTTAAGGCTTGATATAAACTTTGATTGCATAGCATTTCTTTAATTTGTTGCTATTCAAGAAAACCCTGAGAACACTATGGTGAGCAATACCGAGCTTTCCATTTGCACTTTCATTTGCATATTTTAATTTGCCTGACTACAGCTCCGCACACACCTACATGGACAATCCCCCTAGGAGCGAAGAGAATATTTTCCATGTTAAATAATATCTTTTATTGTTGTGGGGTTGACCAGCTGTATTTAACCATTGAAGGGGATGGAGAAAATATGTGTCTTGGAGAACTTACAAATGGCTTGTCTCTATGCCAGCCTGCCCACACCACTCCAAGACAAAGAACAAAATATCTGTAATAGACCCCCAGCAAGCCTGAATTTTCCCACTTTTGCTATTTCTAATGTTGAAAAAGTGCATGGCCCTAGAACAGGAAGTCATCACAGAAGCATCTGGTGAGCAACCATAGAAAGATAGGAAGACCCGGGAAACCAGCCAGAGTCCGGGATTCTTCATATCTTCTTATTCCCCTGTGTTGTGTTGTGCTTTTCCTGGGGATAGAACCAGAATCAGAGCATTGGATTCAGGATCCATGGGATTGCTTCATGGCTTCCTGTTTGAGTGTGTGAAAGGAAATAAATTCAAGACCCATAAAGATATATATATATATATATATATATATGTATATATGTATATATGTATATATAAACCCATATAATTGTAGGTAATAATAGGGAAAAGTTATGAACAATATTTAGCATTTTCTAGAGTATGTTCTCTGTACAAAACGAGCATAGCACAACCAATGCACTGCCCAGCCCTCTAAGTACAGCTCTCAACCACCATCAGAAAAAGCTGCTTTTTGATACAAATTGAGATGATTACAAAGACCCACAATGTCACAAACACAGAGAAAAATTGTCTGGAGGTGCCAACCCTAAATTATGCACCTAGAACGCTATCCCTACACTCAAGACTCTAGGAAAATCGCAAAAGGGAGGTGGAAAGATTGTAATATCAGAGATCCAGGAAACCTGCTAGTGGATAGTATAGACATGACAGGGAAGTGGCACCCATATAATCTTAATGTGGTCACATAACCAAGTCCTGCATAATTAGCACACCAGTTGATGCCTCAGTGTGGATGAGGGAAATATGAAGATTTATAGGCAATTAATAGCTGTCAAGACAGGGAAAATCAGTCTTCTCCTGGGACAAACCTCAGATCCTAAGTGGTTGGCCCTTAGTATTGGGGGGTTGTCTCTGGAGAAGACTGATTCTCCCTGTTACTAAATGGAATATATGACTTTTATAAGGAGTCAAGAGGGACATGGTGATGTGGGAAGTCCTTCTGTATATTTATTATTTTTATTGGCTAATAAATAAAGAAGCTACCTTGGCCTGTGATAGGGCAGAATAGAGCTAGGTGGGAAAACTAAGCTGAATGCTGGGAGAATATAGGTGGAGTCAGTGGGATGCCTGTGGCCACTGTAGGGGACAGACATGGTAGACTCTTGCCAGTAAACCATGAGCCTCGTGGTAAAATATAAACTAATGGAAATGGGTTAATTTAAGATGTAATTGTTAGCCAGTAAGAAGCTAGAGCTAATAGGCCAAGCAGTGTTTTAAATACTATAGTTTCTATGTAATTATTTCAGGTCTGAGTGGCTGGGAATGAACGAGCAGCATCTGCCTACAGACATGGGATGGACTGAACAGGGAAAGGGCGTGTGGAAATAATGGGAATACAGTACTCATCTAAGAATTTTCAAAATATATAAAAAGTTTAACTTAAAGAAAAGAGCATGTTGTAGTTTTGTGCAGACCCCAGCATGCTCTCCTAGGGATTCTATCATGTCAGATTTTCTACCTGGAGCCCTAGTTTCTTACGGACCTTTTGAGAACAGCATCAAGGTTGATATCTACGTGCTTGTGACAGTAGATTGGAATATTTTAATATGTGGCTGAGGGTTGAGGGGATGGGCAGAGGACAGACAGAGCTGAGGACTCTGTGCCTTGTTTGGGGCCCAGGTAAGAAGGCACATTGTTGCCACTATGAAGATCTCTACTTTATTTCTAGGGCATGCTCTTTAAACTTACTTGTTGAATCAGTGTTTACCTAGCCCACCCTAATGTGCTGCCTGCCAGACAATGAAGCACAAAGCTGAGCAAGGAATTTCCTGCCCTTGCCTCACAGAGCTGGCTGTGTTAGGGAAACTGAGTTTTTATGTTTATAAGTGATTATAATAAACTCAAAGAACCAGATTTATTCCAAGTTTGTGACTGTCATCACACAGAGACTGAAATTTCACAGACTAATTTTAAAGTTGTCTTATTCTGTTTAGGATGCTATAGCAGAAACCATAGACAAGGTGCCTACAAACAACAGGAATGTATTGATAACAGTTCTGGAGGAAGGATGGTGCAGATCAGACTGCTATTAGGGTTGAATTGTGGTAAAAGCCTCTTTGTGTTCTACATTACCACGTTCTCACCGTGTTCTTGTCTTCTAAGGCATAGGAGTGTTCTGAGATATCCTTTATAAGGGCACTTATCCCATTCATGAGGGGTCTGCCCTCCTGGCTTAACACCTGCTCCTGGAGCTTGAGGGTTAAGATTTCAGCAAATAGATTTTAAGAGGACATTAGCATTTAGAGAATAGCAAATGCTAAGCAAATCGTCCATATAATTATGAAACATATTTTTATACATAAAAAAGCTTCTAAATGAAGAAACTAAAATGAAAACAAGAGACAAAAGTAAAATGAAGCTACGTAAAAAACTATTCCAAGGACCTTTAGAATAATAATTTGTCTAAGCTCCCTTAGTTGGTTTTACCATAAGGAAAAAAAGAACTACAAAAAATTCTTAAACTATTTTCAGGAAATCCTATTGTTTATAGAATGTTGAATGTGTTTGTCTGAGAGTGTCATGCATGTGTTGTGGGATGAATCAGCTCATGTGCCAGTTTTATCTAATGAAGGCAACTGAAATCAAAACCCTGTAAGCCTAAATTTGAGTAGAAGATGTTATGATTTGATATGTTATCTTTAAAAATACTTCCTATCCCATTTCAGAAAGTCCTAGGAAAAGTGGCAGAACCATTGGCAATGATATATGTAGTGACAAGATATTGATTTCTAAAAATTATTTCTCACTAAAACCAAGTTGTCAAAGGAACCTTTGAAGAGGAAACCAATTCCAGTATAGAGGCAGGAAATAGTCTAGATATCTCAGGAACTTCTTTTCATACCAAAAAGCAAAGAAACTCTTAAGAGCTATCAGGGTCATTGAAAAAGGTCTCAGGAACCTACTATAATAAACTTCAATAGGTCAAAGAGGTATAACTTTGATTATCAACAATAAGGAAGATCAGAAACACCAAATACATTCAAACCTGTGATTCCCTAATGATACTATTTAAACACACACACACACACACACACACACACACACACACACACACACACACACCTCATTGGTCCTCATATTTGTAAGGTGCTAAAGAATCAATTTCTTTGAAATAAGGAGACAGGGTATGGTCATTCACCTGTAATTCTAGCAGTTGGGCGAAACATTTCAGGCTGCTCTTAGCACCATAGTGAGGCTTTGCCTCATTCAAACTTAGGGGGAGGAATAAACTCAGTGATCTGTTAGTTTCTTAGTGTGTCCAAGACCCTGAGTTTGATCTCCTACCACTGCAAATAAAAAGTAGGAATGAAACATTTTATGTAAATTTTATGTATAAACTGTATTTCAGGGCCACCAAATAGTTGATGATGGCAGATTTCTTTGTATGGAAGTACTTTTTGCTAGTAATTGAAGGAAAAAATCAGAGAAGTAGAATATCACTTTTATATAATCTCCAAGAAATAAGAATCATTATATAACTCGACCAATCTTATTCTTCACTAGTTTTAGCTGTATTGCTTCTGTGT
The DNA here is from genome assembly GCF_903992535.2 of Arvicola amphibius. Taxonomy (NCBI): domain Eukaryota; kingdom Metazoa; phylum Chordata; class Mammalia; order Rodentia; family Cricetidae; genus Arvicola; species Arvicola amphibius. The sequence goes on along the minus strand of NC_052065.1, from coordinate 133,027,512 downwards.
ATTAGTTAGGATTCTCCAGAAAGACAGAGCCAACATGGTCCATATACTCATATACTGTGTACATATATAATTTTATGTCTATATTATTGTGTAGTGAGAGAAAGACAGACAGGCAGACAACACATACACACACACAGAGGGAGGGGGACAGGAAGGAGACACAGACAGACAGACAGACAGAGACAGAGAGGAATGCATAAAACATTAAGGTATTGACTTTTTGCTGTGGTGTGAATCTGACATGAATCTATCCTGTCCCTCACATGCTGAAGGCTTGGCCCCCTGCAATACTTTGGGAGGGCATAAAAATTTTAGGAAGTAGTGCCTACCTGAAAAAGTAGGACAAAAGGGGGATGCCTGTAGCAGGCTTTCTTGGACCACCAGACCCCAAATCATAGCATGGAGACTTACTAGTTATGAGTGTTGGCCTTATATTATGCTTGTCCCACTAGCTCTTATAACGTATATTAACCTGTTTCTCTTCTTCTATGTTTTGCCTCCGGACTTTTTACCTTTCTTTTATTCTGTATGTCCTACTTTTCCTGCTTCTTCCTTGTGTGATTGGCTGAAGGCTGCCTGACTGGCTGGCCCCGAGTGTCTTCCCTCTTTCTCCCTCATTTTCTCTTCTCTCTCAAGCCTAGATTCCTCCTCCTTATTCTCTCTGCCTGCCATCCCCACCTATCCCTCTACTGCCTAGCTGTTGGGCATTCAGCTTTCTATTAGATAATCATGTGCCTTAGGCAGGGAAGGTGAAACAGCAACATATTTTCACATAATTAAACAAATGCAGTATAAACAAATGAAACACATCTTTGCATCGTTAAACAATTACTCTGCAACATAAACTAATGTAACCCATCTTTACCTAGTTAAACATTCTATTCCACAACAAATGCCATCAAAGGTTATATTCAGTCTGTCTGCTCTATTGTCTGCTGTGATCTGGCAAATTCGGTTCACAGTTCTGCTGCTATGGCTGCTATATTTGTTTGCTCCAGGCCCAGAAACATGAACCCAGGTGATTATGGACTGAATTCTCTGAAAGTGGGAGCCAAAATATATCTTTCCTTCTTTTGCTTTTGTCTGATATTTTTGGTCATGGAAACAAAAATCTAATTAATAATATACAAACCATTACACAAACAAGGTCTCACAATATGCTATCTTTAAGGAAGAGACCCAGGAAAGCCAACAGTGAGCTCCAAAGCCTTGAGAGTCAGAGAATTGGTTCCAGGTTGTGATCTGAAGGTTTGAGAACCAGTTCTGGGGGCAAAGGTTGCACCTACTCAAGCAACCACGAAGCGTAAATTAAACAAACATGTCTTTATATTTTTATTATGTGGGGGCTCTCTGTAGACCAGATGATGTCTTCTGGTATTCATTCAGTCCACAAACCCCAATACTAATTATTTCCAAACTGCTCCCCACTTCCACAGACACAGGATTGGGAGAGAGGGAAAGGGAGATGAAGGGGGTTGGAGGGAGGGAGGGGCAGGGAGTGGGAGAGGGAGAGGGAAAGGGAGGGGGACGGGAAGGGAGAGGGAGAGGGAAAGGAAGGGGGAGGGGGAGGGGGAGGGGGAGGGAGAGAGAGAGAGAGAGAGAGAGAGAGAGAGAGAGAGAGAGAGAGAGAGAGAGAGAGAGAGAGAGTAACCAGACCAGATATCTGGGTGATCATGATTGACTTGTTATGGGGCAGTGAAAAAGCTCAGCCGGTAAAGTCACTTAACGCCAAGCCTGATGACCCAAGTTCAATCTCCATGGCTAAAATGGAAGGAGAGAAGTGAGTTCCATAAGCTCTCTTGTGACTTCCACATACATGCCATCATATATATAAAGAAATTTTAAAGCTCGTTTTCTCTTTCGTGTATATGCACGTTTGCAATTAGGCACAAATGTATGTCTGTGCCTATGTGTTTGAATGCCAGAAGGTGACAATTGGTATCTTCTTGAATTATTACCTACCTTACTTTTTTGAAACAAAGTCTTTTACTGAATCTGGGGCTTGCTGGTTCAATTAGACTGGCTGGCTGGTGAGCTGCAGGATCTGTCTGTTTCTCTCTCCTCAGTGCTGTGTTTATGGACATGTGTTACCATGCCTAGCTTATTATGTGGGGGCTGCAGTTTTAAACTCAGGTCCTCATGCATGCATGGCAAAGAGTTTACAGACTGAGCCATCTCTTAAGCCCCAAAATTGGCCTTTACACTCAGTATTATCCTCTATGGATGAATGTAAATTATGTGTCCCGATAATTTACTTTATTGCTTAGTAGTAAGTCATGATATTTTAAAAATCTTTTTATTTATTTATTATGTATACTATATTCTGTCTGTGTGTATGCCTGCAGGCCAGATGAGGGTACCAGACCCCATTACAGATGGTTGTGAGCCACCATGTGGTTACTGGGAATTGAACTCAGGACCTCTGAGCCATCTCTCCAGCACAGTCATGATATTTTTAAAACACTGATTGCTTAATCCATTGTTCATTCCCATTAAAGATTATCTTTCAATGTTGATTTAAGCATTTTGGCCATTACAAATAAAATTTCTGTTAACATTCATGACTAAATTTTTCTGTGAACATACCTTTTCATCTTTTTAAGATAAATGTTTAGGATTGTAATTGTTCAGTTGTGTGGTTCTTGTATATATAAACTATTTATATTTTATATATTATTAACTTGAAGTTAGTGTGCAAAGTAATAGGTTTCATTAAGACAGTATCATGGGTGTACTTTGTTCACATTCACCCCTCATTTTCTTTCCATCCTCCTACTTACCCCTTACTGGTTGCTTCCCCTCCCTGATTTCTTGTCATACATATGTGTCTGTTAATGTGTAAATGTATTCCACAGAAGAGAAAACATCCTGTATTTGGTGCCATTTCCCCCCATCAAACTCCTGTGTGTGTGTGTCCTGTTTTCTTTATGCATTCCTCTGTTGACAGGTATCTGGGTGATTCCATAACTTATATACATAGTGCTGCAGTAAGTATGGATGGGCAAGCATCTCTGTGGCATATTGACCTAGATTCCTTTGGATTGTATACCCAGTAGTATAGTAGTTGAGCTGGATCTCATAGTATCATAGTGAGTGTCAGTAGTCAACTTGTCACACCTGGGAAGAGCAAGCTTCAATTCAGGAATTGCCTCCATAAGATCGGCCTGTGGGCATGTCTGTGGAGACATTTTTCTTGATTGCTAAGTGACATAGCAAGGCCCAGTCTACTGTATGTAGGTGGTAACAACTCTAGGCATGTGACTCTGGGCTTTATAAAAAAGGTTGCTGAACACACTAGAGGAAGCAAGACAGTAAGCAGCAGCATTCAGCCATGGTGTCTGTTTCTGTCCCTGTCTTGAGATCCTGCCCTTATTTCCCGGGATAATGGGCTGTGGCATGAAAGTGAAGGCAGAGAAGCCCTTTCTTTATGCATGTTGCTTTTGGTCATGGTGTTTATCAGAGCAACAGAAAGGCAACTGATATTCTATTTTTTGTTTTCAGGAAACTTCCATTCTGGTTTCTATCTGACTGGATCAAATTCACGAGACATTGCTGTTTTCACTGTCCAGTTTCTCAATATCTGCCAAGTTGGAATGTTGTTCCTTTTCTTTAAAAGAAAAAAATCCATTTATTATGATAGGTGTATATTAATGTCCTATTAAGGTTGAAACTTGCATTTCTTATAGCTAATATCTTGATGGCCAAGAGTTTTATATTTTTACATTTAATTTCATGATCTATTTAAAATTAATCCCTATAGAAACTTTAGATTTAGATCAAGGTTAATTTCCCGTAGCACCATTTGTTAAAAAGATTATCATTCATATGCTCAGTTACTATGTAATTTTGTCAAACTCTTGGTTCTGTTGTTTTTGAGTTCTTCATGACATTTCAAATATCTTGCTGATATTTTGATATAAACTATACTAAAAGTGCATATCAATTTGTTAAGAATTCAAGACTTTATATTGGGTCTTCATTGAATGGGGCATGCCATGTCTTCTGCTTTCATTTTGTTGCTATAAGTGCCGCAATCAAGAGCAACCTGGGGAGGAAACAGCTTATTTCATCTTATGCATCCAGGCCACAATCCATCTTTGGGGGAAGCCAGGGCAGGAATTCAAACAGGAACTGAATTAGAAACAATGAAAGAATGCTGCTTGCTTGTGCTCAGCCTTCTCTCTCCCCAGCTCTCTCTCTCTCACACACACATACACACTCCCTCTCCTTTTTAAAACATTCACCCATCTTATTGTATGTGTGAGTGCTTTGCTTGTGTCTATGTCTGCACCACATGGATGCAGTGCCTGTAGAGGCCAGAAGAGGTCATCAGATCTCATTACAGATGGTTATGAGCCAGCATATGAGTGTTGTGAATCAACCCAGATCCTCTGGAAGAACAGTCAGTGCTCTTAACTGCTGAGGCATCTCTACAGCCTCTCATCTATTTTTTTTTTTTTTTGGTTTTTCGAGACAGGGTTTCCCTGTAGTTTCTAGAGCCTGTCCTGGAACTAGCTCTTGTAGACCAGGCTGGTCTCAAACTCACAGAGATCCGCCTGCCTCTGCCTCCCGAGTGCTGGGATTAAAGGTGTGTGCCACCACCGCCCAGCCTCATCTATTTTTCTTATGCAATCTACACCTACTTACTTAGAGATGAGGTTGACCATAGTGGACTGGATCTTCTTATATCAATAATTAATGAAGGCGATCTGTCCAGACATGGCTACAGGCCAGTATGATTAAAGCAGTTTTCCATTTGAGGTTCTCCTTCCAAGATAAGTCTCTAGGTTTTGTCAAACTGACAGTAAAAACTAAACAGGATGGCTTTTCTCTCCATTTACAAAAATACTTGAATTTCTTGCATTAACCTCTTGTAACTTTGGCACATAATGTATGTTGTTTTTAAGGATAAACCTAAGTGTTTCATATTTGTTGGTACAGTTATAGAAGTTCTTAAGCCATAGATGTTTGTTTCTCTGTACGTATTGCTAGTGTACAGAAATGTGATCAATTGTTTCTTGTGTTGAATTCACTTATTAATTCTTGGATTGATAGATTTTGGGAGAATATTGTACATATATAATCATGTCACTTTCATGTACAGACAATGTTACTTCCTTCTTTTCCATCACTATACATTTTATTTACTGTTCTTGCTTTATCAAAGTGGTTAGGACCTTCTAGTACCTTGTTGAGTAAAAGTGTAGAGAGCCAATAGCTTGCACTCTTCCTGATGTAGGGGGCAGAGTTAAATCTTTCATAACTAAGTACTGATAGATTATTGTAGGTATGCAGATGGTGATATGGTTGTTTCAGAAAAGATAAAAGATAAATCTCACTACTTTGTTTCATGCTGTTCTATATTTCCACAGCAAAATATTAAAACAGAAGTGAAAGGGGCTTATGGAATAAACAAGAAAAATTGTATGAGAATCTAGCCTAGGCCAATGAACTTCAAAGAGCTGCAAAGTAAATCTAGATTTACAGAATCTCAGTTCAGTGCTCTTTCTGAATCTTCTGCCTTTCAGGCACAGCAGGCAGACAGAATATTTGTGCCTGTGACTGAAGCTTAAAAGAAGTGGGGGTCGGGATAGGTCTTTGGTCATAACAGCTCACAGGAAACTGCCTGTGCCATCCAGCATATCAACTGACTTTGCAAGCACCCAGCCCAGATGTGTCAGGCCTATGGACACAGACCCTTTTATAAGCCTTACTCAATGGTTGTCTGTAAGCCAAGGGTTGCCCAGCTACCCCCTGGCCAGGGGCATGCTCAGTATTTGCCAACCAGTGACAGAGTTCCACACTCTCCAGACTTTGCTCTGCCTTCATGTTGATTGGAAAGTATCTTCCACAACATAAGTGTCCCAGGATACCGTAAGCAAAGTTGCCGACTGGCAAGGCTCAGGCTACTCTTCATTGTATGCATGCTGTGGACATTGAGCACTGATTCAGAAAACATATACTGAGAAGTCACTAAATGTAGAGTAACTCAGCAGCCTAGTGGGCAAAAGAGAGGAAAATAACATCTGTAAGCGCAGCTTGGTACAAACCCCAGTCAAATGCTGAGAACAGGAGACCTGGTAAGAAAGAGCCTACAAGAAAGGATAGGATTCCAGTATGGGCAAAGCAATCTTAGGTGAGTGAGCAAGCTGGGTGAAGGCCTGTGGAGGATGGATAGTAATGTGTGAGAAGGGAAATAATGGCAGAGGGATGGAAACAAGCTGGAGTCTCAGTTGGGAGAAACTGCAAAGCTAAAAGGCTTTTGAGTTGAAATGGTATTGGGGGCAAAGTGGGATGGGAGAAACACATGACCAGAGTAGTAAAAGAATGGGCGATTTTCTACTTCCAACCATCGTTCATGAAAACATTCTGATAGTATCTTTATGGCTGCACATTTTCCACACAAGCAATTTAAAGCCCTGCCATGATTAATGATTCAATCAAGTCACAGGCACAGATTCTGGGGGAACATATGGAAGTAGATGTTTAATGTCGAATTGTGCCCATATCTCAGGCCTCCGATAAATAGCTTCTCATTCTTCAGCATAGATGCTATTCTATAGAGCTATGGTTTGAATATGATTTGTCCCCACCAAACTTATATTGAGGTGTGGTTCCCAGAGAGCTACTGTCCTTGAAAAGGTGGAACTTTTAAGAGGTCTGGTCTAGTTGGAGGTAATTAGGTCACAGTGACACCATCCTTGGTATAGATTAAAGTCTCATCTCATGTAAGTGGGCTAGGGCTCATAGGACTGAATTAGTTGCTGTGAGAGCAAGTTGTTACATGTTTATCCCTGGTGTGTGTCCGTTTCCACAGGTGACTGCTTGTCACTCTCACACATGATGCCATCCCCCATGTTATGAAACAGCAGGAGATCCTTGGGTGTTGCTGCTTCCACTACCTCCAAAACTGTGAGTTTCACAAAGCTCTTTTTTTGTACTATCCTTAGCCTTGACATAAAATAAATGAAGGCACACTAAACAGTGTATGCAATGAATTAGCCACTGTGGACAGTATCTGGGACCCAGGACCAGGTTTGATTCACCGTGGTACAGGGCTAAGCTATTTTCCTCAGAGCAGGACACAGTGCCAAATGATGGACATTCACTGCACATGAGAAACTTTTTACTTGTTGGAAAGAGGTGGCCCAGACATCCATTTACCTTCATAGCAAGATACAGGAAATAAATACCAAGTCATAATAATATAGGCCACTATTTAGATACACATTTCATTGAATAGTTATTGTGAGCCAAACATTTACAAATCTATTGCCTCATAGTATTTTACCCCAAAACATGTGGCGTTGACCCTATTATTACTAGGGGGAACCAAGGCTCAGAGAAATAAAGTAACTTGCTTAAATTCACACATAGTAACTAAGCAATTAAGACAGACTTCATGTTGAGGACTAGCTAGCTGAAGTTCTGTTCTTTCCACTACAACAAACCTCAGAGCTTCCTTTTTAGTCTTTATTTTTTTGTAATTATCACTGGAATAGCTATTGATTTGCAGGAAAAGGCAAACTAAACTACATAAAGGTCTCCTGTATTCTTCATTCAGTTTCTCCACATTTTTACATTTCATGTAACTAAAGGACAGTATCAACATTAGGAAATTGGCTTGATAAAACCTGTGCATTGTATGTCATTTGAGCACATGTGCAGAGTCCTACAACCAACTCCATAGTCATGATGCAAAGTCTTTCTCTCTCTCTCGCTCCCCTCTCTCTCTCTCTCTCTCTCCCTCCTCTCTCTCCCCTCTCTCTCTCTCTCTCTCTCTCTCTCTCTCTCTCTCTCACACACACACACACACACACACACACGCACACGGGGTTACAAGTACATGCCATCACAGCCAACTTTCTCTATGTGTTCTGGGAATCAAACTCAGGTCTTCATGCTTGTGCTACAAACACTTTTACTGATTGAGCTGCAGCCTTGGAAATATTTTCTATTGTTTTTTTTAACATATATTTATTTTGTGCATGTATGTGTGGGCATATGTGTACTGTGGCACATGTGTGGAGGTCAAAGGATAACTTGTGAGAATCAGTTCTCTGCAACATCTTTCCACATATCCCCAGTTTCTTTTAATAATTTATTTTTACTTTATGTGCATTGGTATTTTATAGAAGGAGCAGCGGGGCTGTGTCCCGCCACCCGGCTAGCTTTACCCAAAATAATTACACGGAAACTGTATTCTTTTAAAACACTGCCTGGCCCATTATCTGTAGCCTCTTATTGGTTAATTCTCACATCTTCCTTTAACCCATATTTAGTAATCCGTGTAGCACCACAAGGTGTGGCTTACAAGGAGAGATCTTAACCTGTGTCCATCTCAGAGAGGAGAATCATGGTGACTCACTATGGCGACTGCCTGAAGCATCTCTCCAACCCTGCTTCCTTGTTCCCACAATTCTGTTCTGTCTACTCCACCTACCTAATTTTCTGTCTCTTAAAGGGCCAAGGAAGTTTTCTTTATTAATTAACCAATGAAAGTAACATAGACAGATAACTCTCCTCCATCATTTCCCCCTTTTCTGTTTAAACAAAAAAGAAAGGCTTCAACTTTAACATAGCAAAATTACATATAACAAAACAGTTATCAAGCAAGTATTACAGTTACAATATTTAAATCTATTTTATCTTTTATCATAACTAAGGAAAGCTATAACTATCTATTTATTCTTCAACTCCATCAAAGACTCCAGAAGGATATAATATTACCTAAGTAAACAAGTCATATGCAACTTTCAAACTCTAGAAATGACAGAGACAACTCGCTGCCTGGACAGTCACCCAAAGTTCCTCTGTACCGCTGGGGCATCCATCTTCAGCCTACAGGCCCATTAGTATCCAGCAGACATTTCCATGAAGCAGGAAATTCCAAAGACAGTTCAGTCACTTTCTGCTGTGTCCTGCAGAACGTCTCGCAGACTCTTTAATGAATCAGGAACCCCAAAAGGCCATCTCACCTTTAGGCAAGTTCAGCAGTCCTCTTTCTGTGGGTTCCTTGTATCCAGTTTAGGCAACAGTCCAGGCAAGAGCAGTTTCTTGCCCAAATGGCTAACAAACTCCATAAGTAGCCTCTTCGATGCCCATCTTCCTCTCGAAGTAGATTGGTGCTGCCAGGAGCAGACGTGTCTCATTGTCATGAAAAACCCTGTTATTAAAACATTAAATGCCATATTCTGAAGTCTTTGAAAGATATGAAGAATGCCTATCTGAAATATATCTATGCACATCTAGAAAATCTAACATGACTACAAGTTTGACTATTAAAAGATATGAAGAATGCCTATTTAACTAAAGTATATCTCTATATATCTAGAAAAATCTAACTAACATGACTACAAGCTTGACTATTATCGATGATTATCCATTAATAACCTATATTTCCTAATTATACATTACAGTTTTTAAAATGAACTACACAATCAAAATAGCTTAATCAAGAGCAGAAATACATATACATATAACAAAATTGACCTTAAATTTAAGTCACTAAAGCAAAATCCATATCAATGCAAATTATTCATATCTATATCAGTATTTTGCATGTATGTATGTCAGTGTGAGGGCATTGGATCTCCTGGAACAGGAATTACAGACAGCTGTGAGCCACCATGTGCCTGCTGGGAATTGAACCCAGGTGCACTTATCCACTGAGCCATCTCTCTAGCCCCATCCCACCCAATTTCTTAAAGGCTTTTCGAAAACCTTCAATAATTACTGGGCTTTGTCACATTACTTTCTACATTGATCGGATTTATCTTTCTACCTTGGACTATTGCTAAGCCAATTACGTGCTGACTGACAAAACTGAACGAGACTTGCACACTTGGAGTAAACCGCAGTCAGTTAAGATGTATCAGTGGTGTTACACATTGTAGATTTCTATTGCAAACATCTTTTTAAAGAACGTTTGTATTTCTGAGAATGACTGGAGCATAGATCTCTTTTTGTTTTTACTGTCTTCGCAGCTTTCGCATACAATAAGACTGGCTCATTACATGGGTTTGCAAAGGTTTTGTCCTCTTCTGCTTCTGGAAGAGACTATGTAAAATGACTTTTAATTAGTCTTTTTGCTTTTGGTAGCATGCCTTACTTATACTATCTGGGCCTGGATATATATATATTTCTCAGAGCATTTTATACCAAGAATTCAGTCACTTGGACATGAAAATTATTTAATTTGTATTGGGTGAATTTTTAAAGTTTTCATTTTTCAAGAACTTGTCTATTTTCTCTACATTGTTAAATTTTATGTGTAGAAATGTTCAAAGTTTTTCTTTATTTTTCTTTGTATAGTTCCTGATGTTGGTTGATGCTACATTCTCAGGGTTGGTTTTTCTTTGTCAGTATTGTTAGACATTTGTCACCTTTATTGATCTTTTCAGAAAACAAGTTTCTTGTTTTGTCGATTTTTGTCTTGTTTTCAATTTAATTTTATTGATTTATCTTCTTTATTATTTCTCCTTTCTTGCTTTGTGTTTTTTTTTTATTTTATTTAAGTTCATCTAACAGAAACTTGGATGACTGACCTCAGATTTTAAGTGAGAACTTCTTTTCTTTGCAGTATATTCATTTAGTGGCACAAATTCTCTTCTCATCATTGCTTTAGCTGTGGCTTAGTTCTCATATATTTGGATTTCCCTTTTATTCCACAGTGGTCACAGTTCACAGAATATGTTCTATGTAATTTCAATTATTTTGAATGCAATGAGGTTTGTTTTATGTCTCAGGATATGATTTATTATGGCGAATGTTCTGTAAGCACTTGAAGAAGATGCCTCCTCTGCTGTTGCTAAGTGAAGTGTTATATAAGCGCCAATTAGATCTTGTTAGATGATAGCATTGCTGATTATTTCCTAGTTATTCTATCAGTTGTTGAAAGAGTGGTGTTAAGATCTCCAACTGTAATTGTGGATTTGTCTATTTCTTCTTGTAAAATTAAATATTATCTTGCTTCACATACTTTGCAGTATATTATTTAGTTATTCACACTTAAGCTACAATGTGTTTTTGATGTATTGATTGTTTCATTAATGCTTCCCTATCTCTAGTAATTTTCTTTGCTCTGAAGGCTACATTATCTGATATTAACAGTCACTCATGTTTACCCTTGACAAATGTTTGCATAATATTGCTTTTTCCATCTTTTCATTTGAACTTGTTTAGCTTTTTTGAAATTTTATGTGTACATGTATGTTGTGTATGTATGTGTGTATGAGAGACATAGAGATAGATAGAGATAGAGAAAGAGAGAGAGAGGTGCATATGCACATGCATATGGAGGTCAAAGGTCAGCTTGAGGGAATCCATGTGGGTCAACTCTTCAGGTTTGGCAGCAAGTACCAGTGCCTATGTTGGTACATTGAATAGATTTTTTTTTAGATACCAACTAGGTGAGTCATGTTTCTCAATCCATTCTGCCAACATCTGTCTTTTTAGAATTCCATATTACAACATTAATTTTTTTCAGAATACCCATCTCTATAGTGTCATAGTGGTTTCCAAAGCCTTACCTTGTTTATCCGCTGTCATATTGTAACTTTATGGTGTCACAGCTTTCTAGTTTTAGTAAGATGTAGATAGCTTGATCCCATTTGTCTGTCTCTACTTCCTCTCCTTTCATACTGCAGTTATCTTTAACATTTCTATGTGTTACAAAGTCTACCCCTACTAGATCATAACTTTAGCTTTCATCATCAATGTAGCATAAAAACATCAGAGATTCATATATCATTTTACAAGTACTGTTACTCTCTGTTGTCCTCCATTCCTGAATTCTCATTTATTTTCGATGCACACAGAACTACTTTTAGCCATGTTTAGGTTAGGTATGCTCATTACATGGTCTCTTGATTTTCTTTTATTAGAATGTGTTAATTTTATTTGAATATATGGAATTTTGAGTTGTCTATTCTTTTTGTTTGATGTTTGAAAAAATATGTGCCAATCCTTTCAGTTACTATGCTTTCTGAAGAGAAATAATGCTGGCGTTCAAGTAATTTGACCTTGCTATGAACTGAATATCTGTGACTCCCATTCACATGCTGCTACTTAACCCCCAGTGTGATAATATCAAGGGGTAGAATCTCTCAGAGATAATTAGGGTGTTAACAGCGAAGTTTTCCTGATTAAGACGGGCAGCAGAGAGCTCACTTTCTCTGCCATGAAAGGATACAGAAAAAAAAAAGTCTTAAAACTGGAAGAAGGCACTAGAACCTCTCTGGGATGACACACCCATCTCAGATATCTAGTCTCTGGAAGAATGAAAAGGGAATGTCTGCTCCTTAAGCTATCGCATTTATAGTATTGCACTACCTGGAAATGACTGAAACCCAGCACTGTAAGGAATAAGATTTCTTTTTTGCTTTTAGTTTTATGAAGTTGAAGTATGATTTGTGTCAGCATTGATTTCTTCTCCTCTGGGAATTTAAAGATAGGAATATTAGATCATCTTATTGTTCGACATGAACTTGAGGTGGTATTCATTCTCCTACTAGTCTGTTTTACTCTGAGGTTCCGATTTGGTGGTTATTCTTGTCCTGCCCTTACTGCTTTTTTCCCTTATTGTCTCCACTCATCTAGTAAATGTTACTACTGAGTCTTTTAAAACGTTGGTCTTTGGATTTTGTAGTCTTAAGAATATGGGGGCCTGGTGAGATTGCTCAGTGGTTAAGAGCATTGATTGCTCTTTCAGTTGACCTAGGTTCAATTCCCAGCACCAATAGGGTAGCTCACAACTGTCGGTAACTCCAGTTCCAGGGAATTCAACACCCTCATACATAAAATAAAAGTGAATAAATAAATAAATAAATGAATAAATGAATGAATGAACGAATAAATAAATAAATAAATAAATAAAAGAACGTAGTATGGTTATTATTTGGTCTTTTGTATCTTTGGAGGCTTTTTCTCTTTTTCAGTGACTTCAAGACAATTCCTTTAAGTGTGCTTTGTGGTGGTTGTTTTAAAATCCTTGTCAGATAATTCTAACATTTCTGTTATGAAGGGGAAGCCTAGCCAAAAACCTTGTTTTGTAAGGCGTGTCCCCCTTGGTCTAAAGGCGTGTCCCTCTTAGGCGTGTCCCTCTTAGGTGTGTCCCCCTTAGGCTAATATTGACTTATAAAATCTTGCGGGCCTGTGGCCCGCCTGCTCTTTGTTTTCCTGCCCTCCTTGCTGGAACCTTGGATTTGTAAGTTCCCTTTCCTTTCCTTTATTAAAACTGAATTATATATATTAAAGCTTGTCTGGTGAATCATAACTGCCGATCAACCACGCACCTTCATTTGGCGTCCAACTCGGGCATTTGGGAGCTTTCAGCTCCAGTTCCCACACTGCGTGGCAGGGATTCGGCCTTGGGCTCTTGATTGCTTCAGAGCAGTTTCCCAGACTAGCCTGTCCCAGGCCCGCTTGTACGGAGCAAAGGACGTGTGTGTGTGTGTGTGTGTGTGTGTGTGTGTGTGTGGTGACTCAGTCCGAGCTCGCTAACCCCTCAGGCAGCACCAGTCCCGGCTGAGTTCGGCCTGGGCCCTGACCTGCCCGAGACTAGCGGTTACTGCCGGAGTCCCAGCATTCAAGCTCCGCTGGTACTGCAGACTCGGTTTGGCTGAGCGGTTACTGCCCTCGCCACCTACTGGCAGGGAACGGTCATTACAGGTAAAATTTCTTTTGATTAAAAAAAAAATGTCTGACCATATCACCGTTGAAAGCTTCTGCAGTCTATTTAATTATACTATGGTAGAAATATTACAGGATACATATGATATTCCCATAACTTGGATGTTTATAGGGCTTGCAATTTTTCTCGTATTTGGTTTCTCCCTTACATGGTTTGAAAATAGAAAAATGATAAAGTCCTTACAGAATGAAACCAGGATTCTTAGGACAGAGGTTGAATGCTTAAGAAAGAGCACAACTGTTTTGAGTGACAACTTTAAGTCGGTCGAGGTATTTGCAAAAACAATTCAGACTGACACCAAGAAAGAGTTTGAAGGTCTCAAGGAAGGGAATAGGGCTTTGTCTGATATGACTCGGTCAAATGAGCAAAATTTAGAAAAACTACAGTCTGATATTAAGGAGAGATTCATTGCTGCGGAGGAGAGAACAGCTGATTTGGATCGTAAACTTCAGTCCCTGTCTGAAACATTATCAGAGAGAATTAAAACTGCTGAATGTGAAAATCGGACTTTGTCTAAAGGATATGACAGATTGGCTGACAGATTGTCAATACAAGAAGGCACAATTCATGCCATGAAAATTCTATCCAAGGATGAGATACTAACTCTACTGGACAAACTTCATGTTTTGGAATCCTCCATGAAGGCCTTGGAGCATAATTCTGGACAGGAGATCCAGGCCTTACAGAAGGCAATAGTAAGCAGATTAGAAAAGATTGAGGAAATTATAGACTATGATGAACAGGAGCAAACGGTAGAAAGGCGAAATTTAACTCCGTCAATGAGTAAAACTCTCCGGGATAATTTCCATAAAGTTCTACCTGCCTTTCCAATAATAACGTCAGAAAAGGTGACTGGTTCCAAAAACCCTAAGGTCATCAAGGAATATACATGGGAACCCGTCCGTATGAATGATCTCAAAGAAATTAAACAAGCCATTATGAACTTTGGGCTACATTCGTCCTTTGTTAGAGAGATGCTCAAAACTTGGTCTATAAGCAACAAGGCAACGCCCCATGATTGGGTACAATTAGTATCAGCTGTTCTAGAGAGTGGGTCACAATTAAATTGGAAATGCATGTTCAGACAAGAGGCTAAACTTTTAGAACAGCAGGAAAGAGAAAAGGGAATTGAGATCTCCCTAGATCAAATTCTAGGTGAAGGACTTTTCTCCGATCCTCTGGAACAAGCTAATTATGATGAACACACCTTATCCATATGTACTACAGCAGCCTTAAAGGCTTGGGACAGGGTTCAAGACCCAGGACAGAGACTGGAATCATATATCAGAGTTAAACAGGATCAGAGAGAACCCTTTAGTGATTTTTTACAAAGGCTAACTAAAGCTGTACAGATAGGGATATCTGACCCAGAAGCAAGACGTATAATAATTGAGTCTTTGGCTTATGAGAATGCCAATGTGGAGTGTAAAAGGATCCTGGGGCCTTTAAAGATGAGATCAGCGCCCTTGGACGAATGGGTCTTACATACAATGAATGTTGAATCATTTGACTATGGCACTGAAGCATGGGTAGAAGAAGCAATTTCTAATGCAAAAAGGAGACATCAAGTTACCAAATGTTTTAATTGTGGCAAGATGGGACATATTAAAAAGAATTGCAGACAACGGATTTTCAGAAATAATAATAATAATAATAATAATAACAATAATAATAATAATGATGCCTCTTCTAGAAATAACAGACATAGGAGGACTCAGCCTTCAGGTATATGTAGGAGATGTGGAAAAGGCAGACACTGGACAAATGAGTGCAGGTCAACAAGAGATAGACAAGGCAACCTGTTGCCACTGGGAAACTCAATGGGGGGCCTCTCACAGGCCCCCATGGTGAATGTGGTCCAGTCATTTCCAGTTACTGCCGAGAACATGCCTCGTCAAGAAAATTAGAAAGCCCCATGCCTGCTGTTAAAAGCAAAAATGGCCTGAAAGATGAGTTACGTGTATTTTGGCAGACTTTTATAAATGAACAAAGACCAAAGTTAAGAGTGTGTGTAAATGGCGTTTTTATTACTGGCCTACTGGACACAGGTGTGGATGTAAGTATCATTACTCCAGAATCTTGGCATCTGTATTGGCCTCTTCAGGATGTAAATGTTCAGTTCCTGGGAATTGGAACCCTATCTCAAGTAAGGCAGAGCACGAGATGGGTTGAATGCATAGGGCCAGAAGGACAAATAGGAAAATTAAGGCCATATGTAGCCAATATTGCAGTGAATTTATGGGGCCGTGACCTGTTGCAGCAATGGAATACCCAAATTAACATTCCTGCTGCTTCTAGAGCCTATATCACTGAGGGAAATATTAAAAGATATTACAGAAGGCGGAAACCGGCTGTTCGGGATGTACAAGAATGCAAAGCAATTGGTGGCCCTTCAGAGATACGAACAGCACTGCCTCTAAAATGGTTGACTGAGAAACCAATATGGACAAAGCAATGGCCTTTAGCTGAGGAAAAGTTGCAGGCTTTAGAACAGCTGGTACAAGAGCAATTAGATGCTCGACATATAGAAGAATCTACCAGCCCTTGGAATTCTCCTGTATTTGTTGTTAAGAAAAAATCTGGTAAGTGGAGAATGGTGACAGATCTCAGGGCTATCAATAAGGTTATTCAACCTATGGGCTCTCTGCAATCTGGAATTCCTCTGCCATCTTTATTACCAAAAGAATGGCCTCTCATAGTTATTGATTTAGAGGATTGTTTCTTCACTATACCTTTACAAGAAAAAGACAGAGAAAAGTTTGCCTTCACAGTGCCTACTTATAATAACTCTCAACCTACAAGGAGATACCAGTGGACCGTCCTCCCACAGGGCATGTTGAACTCTCCCACCCTGTGCCAATATTTTGTAAATCAACCATTGCAAATAGTACGCAAGCAATTTCCCAAGTCGATAATTTATCATTACATGGATGATATTCTGTTATCTGATTCAAACATGGCTACTTTAGAAAGACTGTTTGAAGAAGTAAAAATACTTTTACCTAAATGGGGATTGCAGATTGCTCCTGAAAAAATTCAGAGAGGAGATTCTGTTAATTATCTAGGTTATAAAATAGGTTTGCAAAAAATTAAGACACAAAAAGCACAAATTAGGAGAGATCGGTTACGGACTCTCAATGACTTTCAAAGGTTGTTAGGAGACATTTCCAGCTTACGACCAGCTGTTGGCATAACACCTGATATGATAATTCATTTAAATAAAACCTTGGATGGTGAAAAAGACTTAAACAGTCCCAGAGAATTAACAGCCGAAGCAGAAAAGGAGCTGAGAATGATTGAGGAGAAATTACAAGAGACACATGTGGACAGGGTGAATCCAGAGCTCAGTTGTATTCTCGTCATATTGCCTTCCAAAATTTCTCCTACAGGAATTTTAATGCAGAGAGATGATATTATCTTAGAATGGATCTTTTTACCACATAAACCAAGTAAGAAAATAAAAACTTATGTGGAAAAAGTCTCTGAATTAATTATAAAAGGCAAATTGAGACTTCGTCAACTAGCAGGCATAGACCCAGCAGAAATTATAGTGCCTTTCACTGCTGATGAACTAAAAAAGTTGTAGGAAGATAACGAACCATGGCAAAGAGCTTGCGCTAATTTGTTGGGAGAAATCAATAACAACTATCCGAAAAGCAAGAGGCTTAACTTTATAAAGAGAACTTCTTGGATTCTCCCTCGAATCATCCATGATGCTCCAATAATTGGAGCACGTACATTTTATACTGATGCTAATAAATCAGGGAAAGCAGGTTACAAATTAGAAGATTTGAGTAAGGTAGAACAAAGCCCTTATGATTCTGTCCAGAAGGCAGAATTATATGCCATTCTTATGGTGGTAAGGGATTTTAAAGAACCGCTTAATATAGTTACTGATTCACAATATGCAGAAAGAGTAATCTTACATATTGAAACTGCTGAATTTATACTTGATGATACAGAACTAACCTCATTGTTTATCTAGGTACAAGACATGATCAGGAACAGGCTTTGCCCTATGTATATAACACACATCCGATCCCATACGGGTCTGCCAGGTCCTCTAGCACAAGGTAATGCAGAAATTGATCAATTGTTGATTGGTAGTGTGCTGCAGGCCTCTGCATTTCATAAAAAACATCATGTCAATAGCAAAGGCTTGAAGAAAGAGTTTTCTATTACATGGCAACAAGCTAAGGAAATTGTAAAGAAATGCCCTACTTGCTCTTTTTATAACCAAACACCACTGCCTGCAGGGGCTAATCCAAAGGGCACTCAAAGGAATGAAATCTGGCAGATGGATGTGTTTCACTTTGCAGAATTTGGCAAATTAAAATATGTACACCACACCATTGACACTTATTCAGGTTTTCAATGGGCAACTGCTTTAAGCTCAGAAAAAGCTGATTCAGTAATCACTCATTTATTAGAAGTTATGGCCATCATGGGTATACCTACACAAATAAAGACGGATAATGGTCCAGCTTATGTCTCTAGGAAAATGAAACAGTTTTTTGCTTATTACAATATTAAGCATGTTACAGGTATACCATACAATCCTACAGGTCAAGCAGTCATAGAAAGATCAAATAGAACTATAAAGGATATGTTAAACAAACAGAAAGGGGTGGAAAATACCCCTAGAAATAGGTTACATAGTGCTTTATTAACCTTGAATTTTCTCAACGCTAATGAGAAGGGGACAACAGCTGCAGAAAGACATTGGATAATGGAAAAGTCTGCTGAATTAAATCAACCAGTTTATTTCAAGGATGTGCTGACCTCGCAATGGAAGCCAGGAGATGTGCTGCGTTGGGGAAGGGGTTTTGCTCTTGTCTCCACAGGAGAGGAAAAATTGTGGATACCGTCAAAATTAATAAAGGTTCGGTTTGAAGAGAAGAAGCCCCTTGGAAAAGAAAAATAATTCATTCACAAGGATGATGATCATACTGATGGTAAGAAAAGCATATAGGTTGGGGGCAGGGTTCTTTTCTTATCTCCACAGGAAACCACTCATCTTCAAAGAACTTAAGGGACCCTGGATATTTAAATACTGATGCATGGACACTAGTTACAACCTAATATGGATCAACACAGAACCCGAATATGTTTAGTAAGTATAAAACATTTTTTTACATATATACTGTGCCTTTATTTATATGTATATAGAGCTGGTTTTGGAGTTGGACTATGGCTCAGTCCTTCTTCAATTCCAAGCCTGTTTATAAGAAATATCTCAGAGTTTCTGTCTCAGGTCAGGAGCCATGAAATGGGACAGAATAATAATAGTAATAATAATAGTAATAATAATAATAATAATGATAATGATGATGATGATGATGATGATGATGATACTTGATAAACTTTCTTTGCCTTTCCTCATATCTGTGTCTGTCTTTATTATACCTTCCATCGAATATATATGTCTGTATATGTCTTTGTAGATAATGTTTACCTTTCCTGTAACAAACAACAAATTTTCCTTCAGTAATCTTTGAAGTTTCCAGGATGAAGATGGGGCCCCACAACATCAATTTCACCTGGTTACTATGACGTCATGTTTTTAATAGCGCTAAAATTAGACCTTTTTTGTTTTTTTTTTTTTTGGTACCAACTACACAAGACAGTTTCAAATGGTGTACAATTTTGACAACACTCTGGCTGGACCTCCTCAGAACACTCAGAGGCTAGTTACAATTTCCTCGACCAAATGTTATTCTGGGAATTTTACCATCATTTGCTTTCATGGAACCCCCTGAGAAGAACGTCGCCCCCATGTCAGCTAGAAGCAATCTTAGAGGATGACGCCCCCTCTCCCAACAGAGTTTGCCCTCTGGTTTAGGGACATCATTTAGTAGATGGTATAGGGTTGAGGGGATGGGGGAGGTATTATATGGACTCAGGGGTGTTTATGAAAAAAAAGGGGGGGAATTACCTGGTTTGATGGGATGATTGGTATTTGTGAATTATTGTTATTAGAAAATTGCATTGGTGTTGATTCTTGTATATTGAACATTGTATGTGAGTATGCTTCTACCTCTATTGTATGAGAGTATGCTTCTACCTCTGTTTAAAACAATTGTTATATTGAGATATTTATCATATTGCAATGTACATTTCTACCTCTGATATTATTTGTATAATGGCATTGTTTACGTTTGGGGATATTGTCCTCATTTATTGCACAGTTGTTTTTAAGGTTTTTTAGATACATAGAAATTATATTTAGTATAGATAGTATAATCTTCGACCTCTTTGAAGAGCTGTAGAACATGGCCTTTAATCTAACCTAGAGTTTGGTACTTATGAGACACAATCACTCCTGGCAACACCACTCTACTCCCGAGAGAATGTTGGGCACCAAAGACACTCCACTGGGAGCTTGTCTTCTTCTAGGCAGAAGTGGCCTTTAGGCAAAGAAAAAGCCCATACCTCGACCACTGACAGAATTTCAGAGTATCCGTAAATGGATAAAAACAGGATTGTCTTATCTTGCCAAGACAGGGTTGGACAGTTCTACAAAAAGTTCCTTGCCTTTGAAAAATGTTATGTCAGTTGTGTTAGGCCTTAGCCAAAGTTGGTTGCCTCAACATTGCAAAACGAAACTTTGGGTGACTGCCCAGGTAGTTAGTTGTCTCTGTCATTTGTTGCACATTTTGGAAGTTTCTTGTTTGTACTTCCTGGTTGCTTAAGTAATATTACTTCCCTTCTCAGATCTTTGATGGGGTTGAAGATTAGATAATTGTAGTTACCCTCTACATTATTTAGACTCCTTGAAATAGAATGCTTAGTAAAACTTTTGTTATATGTTTCTTCTTAATATTGTTTGTTGTTTGTAATTTTATATTTATTATTTGTTCCTATTGAATATAGTTGTATTTGGTTTGGTTCTGTCTTATTTAGACAAAAGGGGGAGATGAAGGGGAAGCCTAGCCAAAAACCTTGTTTTGTAAGGCGTGTCCCCCTTGGTCTAAAGGCGTGTCCCTCTTAGGCGTGTCCCTCTTAGGTGTGTTCCCCTTAGGCTAATATTGACTTATAAAATCTTGCGGGCCTGTGGCCCGCCTGCTCTTTGTTTTCCTGCCCTCCTCGCTGGAACCTTGGATTTGTAAGTTCCCTTTCCTTTCCTTTATTAAAACTGAATTATATATATTAAAGCTTGTCTGGTGAATCATAACTGCCGATCAACCACGCACCTTCACTGTTACCTACATGTTAGCAGCTAAAGATTGTCTTTCCTCACTCAGGTTGTGATTGACCTAGTTTTGACAAGTAACTTTTAAAATGTATTCTGGATATTTGGAATATCATGTTAAGATTTAATTTTTCACTTCAGCTGACAGTTACTTTCCTAGTGTGTAGTATGTGGGTCTAGGTAGTGGTGGACACTTTTTCTTCCTGTGTCCTATTAATACTACCCCTGCAATAGTTCATTGCCATGCTAAGTAGAGCAACACACATCTTTAATACCAATACTCAATAGAAAGAATAGGTAGATTGCTATGGATTCTAGGCTACCCTGATCTAAATAGTGAGTTCAAGGTCAGCAAAGGCTATAAAGGGAGACCCTGTCTCAGAGAGAGAGAGAGAGAGAGAGAGAGAGAGAGAGAGAGAGAGAGAGAGAGAGAGAGAGAGAGAGAGAGAGAGAAAGAGAGAGAGACACAGAGAGAGAGACAGACAGAGAGACAGACAGAGACAAACAGAGAATTGCTAAACATATCCTTGCAATGAGTTGCTGTCTGCCATGGTTAGAGCGAGAAGTTCATCAATCCACTGCCCATGCTAGTACTACCTTGTCAGAAACAATAGGGTGCCAGCTAGCATGTCACTTCACTGTTATGTCCCTTGAGCTTCCTAATACTGCAGTGTTTTAGGAAATGAGCAAGGCTTTTCTTTATTTGGCTGTAGTAAGGAGGGTAATATTTTAAAAGATGCTTTTTCTCTGTTAGGCCAATTTTCATAGTTTTTTCTCCCCTTTATAAAAATGAAAATTCATTAACTCATTTTACCATTTAGAAATGAGTAAACATTAGTCACAAAAGACAAATGGGGAAAGAACTGGAAGACACAATCCACAAAGGAAGACGAACAATTAGAATATAATTATACAGGAAGCTTGCTGAGCTCTTCAGTGATTAAAGATAGAAAAAGATGTACCAAGATTTTTTAGCAAATGTAAGCCACCTCCCCCAAAGAGAAACACTAAGACACCTAACCATAGCAGGGATACAATGAGACTACTATTTTTAAATGCCAAACAGACAAACAAAAATTAAGAAGATCCTGTTTTTTAACATTTATTTTATCTAGAGTTTCATACATGAATAATGTTTACATTCTTTCACCCCACACTCTCCACTCTCCAGCTTTTCCTATGTCCCATCCACTCCATTTAAACTTCATTACCATTTCTTTATTATTGTTAAACATATACCCCCCACACATTCATACCATTTGAGTCTTTTTAGTGTTGCTCATATGTGTGTGTGTGTGTGTGTGTGTGTGTGTGTGTGTATA